>NC_069120.1:30676934-31000684 GCF_025612915.1 Magallana angulata
ACCTTTATTTGACCTATTTCTTAGATTACATCATATTCATTGTTTTCTTTATAATCATAATTATTTTACAAAAGTTGTCAAACGTATTACAATCCCTGTTTACAATATAGAAACAAAATAAAATCAATTTTCTTTCTAGGGAATATAACTGAGTTTGAAAATTTTGTAAGGGGTTTGTGTGATATTTTGAAAGTATTAAACATTGTGATAAATATGATGCAAATCCCATATCCTCTCACTCACAATTATGATTTACTTTCAGAGCCAAAATAAGATCAAAGTATCTGCCACAGAGGCACGCCTCTTCTGGCTGTCTCTCATCATCTGTCAAATCATCTGGATAATATTCATATTTGGAACCATATTCAAATTAGATTTGAAGTGGTTTGTAAGTATATAATGTACCCTATTACATGTAGTAATGCTAGGTTCCTATACTGTTATGATATAAGTCACAAGCAATTGACAATCATAGATGATGGTGGACCTTCTCTGTAATTTTAGGCTTAGGTACGAGGTGATACAAGCCGATACGACTTTACGCAATATGTTGAGCTTTGATACTATGAGGTCATGATATACATATTTCAGTTGACATGATCTGTCATGATTTTATTGCCCTTTTAATTAGGATACCATATGTTCCAATTAGATTGTCCAGATAAAATTCGCGATTGAATCTACGGTAGTTCTGATCCGATTCTTTGCACGATTAAGAATAAAGTTGATCCCAATTTGAGATTCGATTGGACCTGTCAGAGTTATTTATATAGCCCAACTGATCATAATGACATATTGCAACTAAACCCAGACTGAGTGCATCTTGTTGTTTGTCTCTTCCAAGATTGATCCAGCTCATCACAATTATTGGGCAAGATTAAATGTGACATGCTGTGCTCGGTAACAAGCAGTTTATCTAATACGGTGATAAAGAATTATAATCATGTTAATTGAAGAAAAAAATTTTTCAAGTAAAAAAAATTTCTCTGATTAACACGTTAACCATGACAGACCCCAAGATCTGGTGATATATGATACAATATCTACAATTACTCTACAATTAAAACAGTAATTTCAATTGCGCTGTAAATAGTGATAATGTGAACATAGCATTACTAGTCAATACTTATAATGTGTAAATTGATTATGATTGGGCATAGCTTTTGAAAGAAATAAATAATTAAATGTTATATTTTTTTAAAAGAAGATTTTGATATTTGACCATAAAATTTGCATAACTACAAGTAAATTCAGGGAGATATTGAAAAAAAAATTAGATTAAAATCACTGTGCTAAGTTTACAACAATGATTTTAATAAAACCTCTTGTTTGTTGAATATTCTGTGGGTTTTTTAGCTCACCTGATCTGAAAGCTCAAGTGAGCTTTTCTGATCACATTTTGTCTGGTGTCAGTCTGTCCATCCATCTGTCTGTAAACTTTTTACATTTTCATCTTCTTCTCTGGAACCACTTGGCTTAATTATTTCAACTAAACTTAGTACAAAGCATCATTAGGTTAGGGAGATTCAAGTTTGTTAAAATGAAGGGCCACACCTTCTTTCAAGGGGAGATAATTAGGAATTATTGAATTTCAAAAATCTTCTCAAAAAACCAATTGGCCAGGAAAACTAAAACTTGCATCCTCAGATGTTTTCAGTTTGTTCAAATTATGATCTTGGAGGTTAGAGTGGAGCCTTAGTGGATGGGGGTGTCAAATTTTGCACAGGAATATATAGAGACAAATCTTTTAAAAATCTTCTTATCAAAATCCTTTAGGCCAGAAAATCTGTAACTTGTGTGAAAGCATCCTCAGGTAGTGAAAATTCAAGTTTGTTCAAATCATGGTCCTTTGGGGAAGGGTGGGACCACAATGGAGGGTCGAAATTTTACATAGGAATATACAGAATAAAATCTTTAGAAATCTTCTTCTCCAAAGAAAATTGGCCAGGAATGCTGTAACTTGTTTGGAAGCATTCCTAGGTAGTGATCATGATTCAAGTTTGTTCAAATCATGGTCCCTGGAGGTAGAGTGGGCCACAATGGGGGTTCGAAATTTTACATAGGAATATATAAGTAGAAAAAATTGTTAAAAATCTTCATACTTAAAAAACAATAAGCTAGAAAAACTTAAACTTGTGTAGAAACATCCTCAGGTAGTGGTGATTCAAGTTTGTTTTAATCATGATCACTGGGGATAGAATGGAGCCACAATTGGGGGTTAAATTTTTACATAGGAATAGAATCTTTCAAAATCTTCTTCTCAAAAACAAATGTGATATGATAATCCATGTAAATCATTCTGTTAGAAAAGGGGCTATATGTTTTACATAAGAATATCTGGAGGAAAAATTTGAACACCCTTTTATACAAGCAAATATTCTACTAAATTGTCTTTTGTATATGACTCCATGAAGCTGATTTTATTACAGCTGACTGTGCTCAGGTGAGGGATGTGGCCCATGGTCCTTTTGGGTTTTGTGTGTGTGTGTGTGTTTTTTGTGTTGTTTTTTTTTTTGAGAGAGCAGATAGTCAATATGCCCTTAAATGAATTTTTAAGAAAATTGCATTTATGAATTGGTTATACATAATTATTTAAGTTCCATATTTCACAGATGGTAGCGCTGGTCGGTGTAATAATGAATGGAGCCAATTTGTATGGCTACATTCGATGTAAATACGGATCTAAGACTAAACTCTCATCTGTGGCCACAGGATTCCTAGGACAACAAATCTGGTCTAAGGTAACACTCTAGTACATTGACTTCTAACAATCGTATTAAATGGAATATGAAGAAAGTACACAAGATTCTCGTTTGAAACAAAGATGTTAATAAAACTAGTCTGTACTGTAAGTAAGATTGATCTTCTATTGTCCGTGTTTTTCTTATGGACTTACTCATACAATTTTCTACTTACCTGAACCAGCTAATTCTGATCAAGAGTTGTGTGTTGTCATTGGTTTTTTAGGTCATCTGAGTGACTCAGATAACCAATTGTAATTGGTTTACTTCTGTTGTCAATGTCATCCATCGTCATTTGTTAACAATTGAACATTTTATTTCCTTCTTAAAAACTACTTACTCAATTCTTTTTAAATTTAATACATGTATGATGCATTTTTGAGGTAAAGGAAACATAAATTGTAAATTTCATGATCTTGCTCCATGGGGGCACTAGGGGCTGGACAAAAATTTTCAAAATTTGACCATTTTTCAAAAAATCATCTTCTCTACTCCCACATATTTGTAAGAAAACCCGAATTTGCAATTATGTAGATCAGGAAGCCCTCTACCAAAAATTTTAATTCCATGTCCCCTGGGGTAGGGGTTTTGACTCTAGGGCTGGGCCAAAATGTTCATATAGTGTTAATGCATATAATATTTAAATATCTTCTTCTCTACTCCCACATTTTCTTAAGATTAACTAAATTCATAATTATGTAGATCAGGAAGCCCAAGGAAGAAGAAAATTTTTGGTATGAAATTTTCACAGAATATATTCCTAAACTAGTTTAATAAGTCCTAAACTGTGTGCAACTTTTTGAGCACAATAAATATACAGTTTTGGGTTGATCTGATCTAAACCTGGAATTTCTTTTCAACATTCAAAATGTAAATTAAAAACAAGACCCAAGCTTTATTTACACAAGGAACTGTGAGCTCTATAACCTGACGACTTACACTCAGATTTTTGTTGACTATAAAAAGTGCCCTACCAAAACATTGTAAACATTAAAAATGGAAAAATAAATTTTGACTATGCCCCTTTAAAACTTAATACCAGTAATAACATTGGCCTTTTAATATGGAAGGTAATTGTGTTCAAAAATTGGTGTGCAAGTCTGAATATGAATGTGTGTAATTCTGATTGTGTAAAGTATAAAACTCATGCATAACCACATTCAGATTTGACTAAGTTTCTTCGTATGATGCACATTTTGCAGCTTTATTGTTTCTGTTAGTTAATTAAACCCTCAACTTTGCACACTTTCAATCAGTAGTTTCTGCATATGTATCTTTATGCTCGGAAATAGCACATCTGACATGATACAATTTGACAAATGTAAACTCCACAAGTTTGTCGAATTTTGACATGGCCTAATATGGCAACTGCTTGCTGCGGGGAAAGGTATGCTGGAAAAAAATGAAATCTTTTTTATACAGGATCTATTATACTACAGTACTGCGTTGTCCAAATTAATATTTTGTATATGACTCCATATAGCTGATTTTATGGCTGTTGTTGCTCAGGTGAGCAGTGTGGGCCTTTTGTGTGTTATTCAGTTTTGATGATTATCTACCGGTACTTACTTTTTTTGTAGATGACAAGGCAAGAAGAAACTGTTCAGAAGTAGACCGTTTATTAACTCATTTATTTTTATGTTTGATAAAACAACTTGGTTTTATCACAGTACATGTGCATTAGGATTGATTCTTTTAATTTGTTTCAACTCTTGATACTTTAAAACATATGTATCCTGACTTCAAGAGTTTAAGAAGCATCATTGTACATTCTTTTATATAAACAATTGTATGTATGTTAACTTTCTTTTCATTAAAAATTGACCTTTTAAATCTTAATCGTTCTATACAAAACATTTCTTATAAAATGAAATGAAACAAAATAGACTATTTCAAAATATTAAGAAGATTGAATCTAATTGGCTATATTTACATTTTTCAGTGTCTTTGCCTGTGATAACACTACGTATCGATTTTGTACTATATAACCCATAATACAAATGACGCCAAATTGAGGCGCCAGCGGGGTTTGCTTTTTACATTTAAAAATATTTAATCGTACGATGGCTTAAAATTATATAAATTTAAGTAATAAGGAATCGCTCTTTGAATATTATGAGGTGATAATTTCGGTCGGGGTGTAATCAAATCTATCATCGGTTTATATATGGTTCATTGGATCAGATCCTACCTCAATTATTTCTTACATATTTTTTTTAAGTGTTACTGAACACAGGTAAATATATTCACCCCTTTTGTTTTCACCCTCATTGTCAGCTGGCGAATTTAAAACTGGGCGAAATCGAATGTCTCAAATTATCTCTCTTTCAACACAACTATGTCTGGGCAAACAGTTTGCAAGTGAAAGAGGAAAAAAAATAACCAGGTGTACATGCAGGTATTAAATGTATAGTTTACACTTCTAAAACAGATCATTGCGTTAACAATGATTTTCAGGTGTGAAATATAAATTAACAGCGTTATCTATAGTTTACTGTTTATCGACTTAAACTATTAAGTGTGACATTAATATCATGATGCATTAATTAGTCAAGTGCTTCTCTGAAGTGATAATTAGTCTTAAAACTTCTTTCAAATAACTAGTCCTCATATTCTAAAAAGCAGGCATATTATTAAATTATAATAGATTTCACTTAACAATCTCCGATCCTCAGCAATGTTTGATAACTCTAAATTATCCTGATTTCTTTTATTCTTAATATAAATCTGACTTTTATACCGACAATTTTAATTAGTATTTTGGTGTTAGTATTACCATTTGTCACACAACTACATGCTTGGCATAGTGGATCCATTTAGAACTTTTATTCAGTTAAATATTGGTAAACAGTTTGAGCCACCGGTGCACCAGTCCTTCTTTTTTTTTTCAAACTCAATTTGTTTTGTTTATTCCATTATATCCATCGTAGACAAATTTCAATAACTTTGTATAAGGCATGGATACCATCTAAAAAGAACTATATATGAAATTGGTTATATTTGGCTCCCATAATTCACCATTTTTTTAAGTGTTTCAGGTACATTAAATTGTTATATTTTAGAAGAGTTAATATAACATAAATGTATATTTTTAACCTATTTGTTTAAATTGCACCCACTCGCAGTGCATGACGTCAGAAGTTATGCAATATTTGATAATTTAATCAGAATCATTCAAAAATTGACATTTTTTGTATTTTTTTTCCGAGTGGGAATATAGGAGCGACACTTTGAACAAGGAAACTGTTTTTGTCCCTTATTGGTCTTGGATAGATATACCTCCAATGAAAATATTTTGTTTGTTCAAGCATGCGCTCAATGTTTAATTAAAGAAAATCTGTTTTAAAACGAGCCGTTTTATGCAAAATTAAAAAAAAGGAAAAATGGCTGAGAAAAAGTTCGCTCACTTCGTGAGCGAAGCTCATGGCTGGGTTTTTACTTATTTTGACTCTAGGTATCATATATTGATAAGATTGCCAACTCCTGTGGATAGAGACAAAGGACCAGTATTTTTCAATGACAAAGAAATAAGAGCTATTTGCATTATAACGCACATTATCAATTCATTTTTGTGTCTAAATCCACTCCCAAGAGATCCGATGACAGCAAGGGTCTTCTCGCTTCGCGAGCTGGGTTTTTCTAAAAATAGATTTGACGCTTAATATGGAACAAGGTTTTCCCCGTGTAAGTTGTCGAAATTCATAGGTGGCTATTGAACAAAAAACTACTTTGATATGTTTTTTTTTTAAATATCAAGAAAAACTTAAAATATAACGGGTATGTGTAAAAAAAATTAAGATTGCTTAACCATTTCAAATTGGCAATCACGCAAACAAAAGAGGTTAATGCATGCACAATTTTCATTAGTGCATGAATAAAATAGTGCAAAATTTTCGCAGAAACGGCTATGATAACAAGGACTCGCTCGCTTTGCGAGCCGACTCAAAAAAGCGTCAATTACTCATACTGCTCGGACAATGACTGTGAAACTTTTTTTCAATCACTATACATTATGAGAACAACAACTCGAGAGTTTACTGTGTATGGCCTTAAATCAAGAAGTGGAACAGAATATATGAAAGACAGAAACCAATACCAGCCCTATAGGTCAATTCAATTGTAATAGACAATTGATCCTTTAACAATTTTGGTAGTCTTAATTGCTCATTTTAACTCTGCTGAGTGACCAGTTGTAGAGAAGAAGGTTTTTCTAAAAATGTACCAATTTTTGCTTTTGCCCAAAAGGATGGCCCCGGGGGTAGGGGATATGAATATTACAAATTACCTCCTCCTATAGATTCTTCCCACCAAATCTGGTTTAGATAACCCTAGCAGTTTCAGAGAAGAAGCTGAAAAGTGAAAATCATCTGAGGGACTCGGTAAACAATCATCTGAAGGAGTCGGGTAACCTAAGAGTCTAAGAGACTCAGGTAACCTAATTATCTATGGGACTCAAGTAACCAAATAATCTGAAGGACTCAGGTAGCCTCACATAATAAAGCTTTGATTGGTGAGCTATAAATAGAATATAATGCTTGTCGTTAGCAAATTATGCTTTATTGTAAGTTTACATATCATCAATGATCTTTTATTTTTTACGTGCATTTAATAATTATGCATGTACAAAGTTGAAAGGTATGTTCAATCGTGATATTGCAAATAAATGTTATTCACTCATATAAAAAGTCCACAAGTGAAAAACACAAATAGAAAGAAGAAAAAGTCCTCGGACACAGCCTTCACATATCCCATTATTCGACTGTAGGTCTGGATCAGATGAGGGGACAATCCACACAGCATTAAGGCAGCAGACATCACATTTTGACTCTGGTGTATTTTGACACCCTAAAAGAAAACAGTACAAAAATCTCAAATGCAAGATACAATTTTTAAAAATTGTCTTCGTTCCTCTATTAAGTAGATTAGGTATCAATGACTGAGGCAAGAACTTTAAAATTGTAACAAATATTTTAAAAATATTATTAGCATAGAACAAACAAACAAAACTAGACAACATTGACATGGTGACCAACTCAAAGGGCCAACTCAAATAATGGACAATGAGATGAAAACAGAAAAGTCTTTCACAGAATTTTGCTTTGACCTTGACCTATTACTTCGAAATTTTCCTGCCAGCATAGAACTTTAAATCCAATCTCATTATCCCTCACATATTCAGCCATTTTTGATCAACCTGAGCAAGATCAAGCAAATTGTTTAATTGATTTGTTAAATCTTTTCCCCATACTTTACGAATTAATATTGCAAATGTAATCCCGATACCTATATTCAATTTGACATCATTTTAAAGGGGAGGTCATGGGCTTTTTTGATGTCGTTTTTGGAAAGACGGTAGGCATTTTAGATACATGTATATTTCATTAGTCAAACTTAAACAAATCTCTGAGGTTTGATACTTATTTCCTTCATATTACATAGAAATTGAGAGTTAAAATCATGAATTTCTATTCAAACATGAGACTCTCACTGTAGGGCAATGGGTGATCATAGCATTACCTACAAATCTGAAAGTTCAAATACTTTTATTCAAGTACTTTTATCCACATTAATATCCACAGGTGTCCCATACCACCTTGACAGACTTGAATGCTGAATTGTTTTGAAGTCTGAACCCTAATCTGAGACTCCTCTGACTGTTACCCTGTTTTCATTGTTTGGTGTTTGAAAATATTCATTCATAAATGGGGGGGGGGGGGGGGGGGGGAGAGATAAAGAGTCGGAGGAATTTCAGATTATGTTAATCTTATTTCCAGGGCCTATCTATTTGGTAAAATGAGACATGCAGGGCTTTAATGGTCAATCTTTTATTATACACACAGTTTCATTTATAATGCACACAAAATGCATACAGCTTATTTCTACAAGTACACAATGTACAGGGTATGAAGGTAGACTTCCTAAAATAGAACATATATTTAATTCAATATTGCCAAGTGACAAATTACCACGAAGTTTTCAAGATGAAGTTGAAATTGTTAATAAAGCTGGACACAGCAATTACCCGAAGTAAATATTCATGTTTGATATATGGCCATATTGAGAATTATCTACCATCAAAATAATTATAATACAGTCTCACCTTTAGAAAATTATTGTTGAACAGGTATAATCCAAATTGTAATGCAGTAAATGGTAAAAATATAGTCTGAAAAAAAAGGTGAATGAGATTTTAACACACACTAATGCACACATACTATATTCTAAATCTAAGTCTGAAACGGTAACAAAGGCGTCAAGCTAACATTTTCTTTTTTGATACATATCATTAATTTGAATTTCTGTACCAATAGTCATAAATCAAATATTATCAGAATAAAAAAGTAAATGAATTATGGTTTGTGTAACTTAAATGCAACAGCTGCTTTAAAGAAAACACAAGTAATCCCAGATTACAAAGCTCAAGAAATTATTGGGCTATAGGCTTCAAAATTGATTTGTGATGTTATCACAGTGAAAGATAGTTGAAAATGTAAACATAAATGTGTAAACCATCAAACTCATTAAAATAGATGTAATACAGTAAAAATATTATATTTGGCGGTGTATTCTATTTTGCGTTTCTGGCTGAATAGTACATAAAGTACATTGCCAAATGTCAAACATATATGCAAATAAATTCACTCTAACATGTTGAAAAATAATTTCCTGCCAAATATTGTACATGTTAAAAGTAGTTAAAAACATTTAATCATAAACAGACCCAAATTCTCAAAACATTATTTACAATACAATATGGTAAACCTACCTCAAAATAAAATAAACCTTGGCCAGATTTTAAAACCATGCGACTGACAAATGCCATTAAAATACAGCCTAATATGCGATACATCTCAAACAGCTGATTCTGGGAGTAGGACACTCTCTTCTTGGGTTGAGTACTGGGAGACCGCTGTAATGGCACTTCATCTAGTACAGTAACTTCTGGCAGGATTTCAGCTCTTTGTAACTTCACAGTATTACTTTTTCTTTGATGCAGTTCACCTTTATCAAAACTAGATATCAAAAGTGGTCTCTCTTTGGAATTTTCTCCGTCTGATTTCTCAAGTGTTTCTTTCATTTGAATTTCTTTGACCTCAGTTAGATTTTCTGTTTTCCCTGTCAATAAAATTGTTATTAATGTGGCTTAACACACCAATGCATTATTTGACAGATTGATAAATAATCATTTTTGAAAAGTTCTATAAAAAAAAAATGAGACCAATATCAGCTTTCAATTATTCAATATGATTTATCAATCGATGCAAAATAAAATTATCTGTAAATACATGTCAAAGACAGCCATATAAAACTTTATAATATTTTTGATTAAAAATATATTTTTGAAAATGAATATCAAGAATTGTAGATATTTTTTAAACCTGTGGATAAAATCTACAAGTAAACTGTGACTCACTATGCAATCATATTTCAACAAGAAATTGAAATAAAATTGTAAAATTAAAAAAAAAAAATTGGAAAATCTTTAACAAACCAATCTCGATTGTAATTAAAATGATCTCAAACAAAATCACATAAAGTTAAAATATATATAACAGTTTTGGAAAAATTTCAGCTTGTTTCATTGATGGTTTGTTCATTTACTGCTCTTGTAATACATATCAATTTCTCAGAATAAACTGCAGTATTTATGTAAAATTTCAATTTTAAAATAAATATAAACTCTGATCAGGATCTTTTTATTTTTAATCTGGATCACTATATATATATTAATTCAAATTTTTAAAAATTTAAATTTTTTAAATTTTGCATTTTCTTCTAAATTTCTTTGTGAAATATTATTGTCATTGTTTGATAAGTGTTTTATTTGTCTTTTGTTACTCTTTAGATTTTAAACCATAGATTTAAGATATCAAAGAATAACAGATTTAATTTTCAGAAATAATTTTAAATTAAAAAAATTATAGAGTAGACCATACCATCTATGGCATGTAATTATTGATGATTACATTACGCATCAATTGAGACCAAATTTTAAGCTCTAAAATACCCTGTTTGCAGTCTAAACAAATTTTCCATTTTCACTGAAAAAATACCCAAAAAATTATATAAAATAATTGAAAGCCGATATCCATCTCTGTTTTTGTGAAATCATGTTTGATAAAAGATCTTTATTAATCAATCAAATAAAATCTTGGTGTGTTGAGGAACCTTAAGTAACATTAATGATTTTTAAGTGCTCAGTTTTACCAATTGATGACTGTAACTACAAGAAGAACATACATGTACCAATATGTTAAAGCTGACAAAAAAATTATTTTTCCTACACATTCATGTAAAAATTCAACCCCTATTCGTAACCCCATGATTTAAACAAAATGGAATCTACACAACCTCTGTACAATGCAAAATGTTATAACAACACAAAATGTAATAAACTCCCACTATAACATTTTGTGTAATTATATTACCGGTATGTGTCAAGATCAATGCAAACCGTAATAACGCAAAATGAAATAAGATTGTTTTTTTTTCATACTATATTTTATTGGATATGCACAATTTCTTGTGCCTTTCTAAACAAAAATCAAAGTACTGAAGTACTGACGGGAGTTGATTTTATCGATTATCATTTATTTTAAAATCAGCAATATGTGATTTTGCATGGCAAGTAGTATCAGTAATCGAAATATTTCTGAGAAATTGTATGGATCCAGGCAAGATTGAACTCTAGTTTTGTTCAACCAAACGCTCGACTGTCTCAGTATATCTCCGACAAGCAAGAGAGCCTCTCTGTTTTGTCGGATATTGACGGAGACAGCCGAGCGTCTGGTTGAACGAGACTAGTACATTGAAGTCTGGCGTATGAATACATACGACTTCAAAAAATATCTAAACTGTTTGTACCATTTAAAATCTTATTATTTTCATAGTATTAATAAATAGGTTTTCTTGAAAAACAATGCTTCAAAATACATTGCATCTGAATTTATCGATTTTTTTCAGGAACTAAGTGTTGTCAGCGGTATTGATTTGTGCTTAGGTCCAAACACTGTTTCACTTTCGGTTTGCCCGAGTAACTGCATAGGAGAGTTGATTAAAATCAACTCCCCCAAAAACACTTTACCATTCTGTTATTCGTAATTATGAATGCATTTTGAAATGAAGTACCGGTATGCAAATTCTGAACCAAAGCAAAGTACACATACCTGAGTTTTCAGTTTCATCTGATATCTGTTTGCCTCTGCAGAGTAAACAGGCCTTCCTATTTCCAAAATTAATGTTACCACATCTGCAATGTACAATAAAGGAAGCCCTCCTGTTTATGAAGATTATACATGTTAAAAAGAACACAAATAAAAAGAAATTCAAAGCGGTACATAACAATGCAATATATACACCACTGACTATAATTATAAATTTCTTTCTCTGGCATTTGTTTTCATGGATTCGGCATCATGATGTCAACATGCTTTTAATAGATGGGCGAGTCTATAAACATGCGCCAATCAGAATCTTTGTTGCAAATTCCATTTGTAATGCACACCAATTAGAAAGTGTGTCGTAACTCAACACAATGCTGTATCCACCATGGTGTATATTTCATGCAAGATCTATGATAATGTACCTTTTAAATGGTGATAAATTCATAGCAAACCAAATTGTACCATGATATAACACTAAATTCAATTAGTGAATAAATTTTCATTCTATAATAAGAAGGGGGAACAGGACACTGATCATGTGACTATCGTTGCAACGATGCTTTGATGTGCTAACTCTATTATGACGTCATAATGGATTTGATTGTATGATGCTATGATGTCACTTATCCATTATGATGTCAAAAATGATTCGATGGTAATAGAATCATTCATTATTACGAGTGTGGGATAGTGAAATTCCACTGAGGGGCCAAGATTCACGGTCTAGGACTCAGCTGCCGAGTCCTAGACTGTGAATCTTGGCCCCTCGGTGGAATTTCACTATCCCACACGAGTATATAATGAATGATTATTTTTCTCGCATTATATTACCTTAAAAAATGATGTTTGACAACTTTCTGCTATGACGTTCAAAAGATTACTTTCGGTTTATCCCTCAGCGTGCTTCAAATAGTGCAAGTCAAAATGAGAGCATACGACAGTTTTTTAAATTAAAAATATGATAAATTATAATCAATTAAGCAATATAATTACTTGATGGATGATTTCAGTGCACCATTTCGCATTTTCCTACAGCAGACATCGTTTGTTTCCGTTTTAAAACGGCGTAGTAATACACAGTGTAAGACAGAAAAATCTCACACTGCTGTCTCACACCGGACAAACCGATCTCACACCGGTGATAATGCGAGAAATCTGTTTCTCGTACCTTACAGCTCTAAAGTAGTCATTTTCACAGTATGTTCAAATTTAGATTTAAAAACTACAAAATTTGAAGTGCTGATTTTAGCAATATTTTGATAAAATTATGATATTGCTATGTAAAAAAGTCAATGAGGTAAATAATTTTGAAATTTGTTTCTGTTCTTAAAACTAATGAATGCAATTTGCAAATAAATTCCATCAAATAAAATAGTTACGGTATATTGCAGAAAATTGAAATTGTCAAAAAAAATTCATATAATGCTAGAAAAGGGGGACAATTCCTATCAAATATCTCCCTTGCAAGGTAAGAAAGTAGTCATGAAAATGATATATGCTGTAGAAGACATCTTAATGTTAAAGCTGAACACCATTCTTAAATAGGCAAGGACACACAGATACCTGTCATAAAACCCTTTGATTTCGTTACATCCGATTGCACACCCGAAACTCGTAACCGACATGTAGTATTCCTTTCGTAGTCTATGGATTTTATGCATTTATTTCTTATTCAAGTGCACATTCTATTTGTAAATAATGCATTGACCAATTTATTTGATGTTAGTATTCTCCTGGATTGAAAAATAGTGAGTAAAATTTGATATTTTCATTACAACCGAGTAACATGGCAAGGCAGGATGTACGTCCACAAGCGAGACCTCTACAGCAAAGTACTTTGATTTGTTTAGAGGTCTGTGCCTTATATAGGGGTTGTAGGGACAGCAGTGATGAAAGAGAAATATGGCGGACAGTGCCTATTTATGAGCAGTGTTCAGCTTTTATGTATTTGAAAAAGCAAAATATTCATTGACAAATAATTTTACACTGCAATGCCCTGTTTCCCCCTTAAGTTAATTTGGAACAAGTCTGGCAATTAACAAGTATTTTCATCTGGTTCATGAAAATCTAATACATATAATATGAAGAGTATAAAATCTTAAAGGGACATGGTGACGGACAAACCCATGATTCAGCAAATATCAAATTTTTACAGGATTTCCACATATTTTATACATTATATGAAAAGATGAACTTTGAAAAATTACAGTGTTCAAAAGTAAATAAATCAAATTAAAAATAGAATTACGCGTTGGGCCAACACAAAAATATTGAGTTTTCCTTCCGCTTCATATTCACACAAGCGCAGGGGAATGTAAATACTACAGCGTGACATATATCACGAGCCAGAAACCTCTCATTGAAACATGGTGTCTTCAAGAACTATATATCTATTAAGATGCATTCTCTATAAATGCATATTTCCTACCACAGTCATCGAATAGCTTCTATATCAAATTATTTTTTCACTGTGTCAATCCCATTATAACTATTTTTAGACAGAAATCGCAATCACATGACACTATACCAGTGTCCAAAACAACTCGGTTTGTTTACATGTGCAATTTCCGTATGAGTTTTAATGACCTGTAAATTAATAGGTGATGACTAATGATGCTCGAAACTTTCCGTATGATGATATCTTGAGTAGCTCTTTTTATATCTGTTGTCATAATCAAAAAGCAAAACATCAATTTTGAGTCATCGTGCCACTTTAACATAAAAAATAAAAATGTCCATATGATGTAATAAACAATATATGACTATTCACCATAATATTTTGGTACTTACTGTTCACACGTCCACTGCTGGCTCTCTGTGGACTCGTCTTCTTTACTATCACTGCCCTCTCCACCTGTTATAATCAAACAAAAAGACATAGTACTTGCGTGAGTATTCCTTTTTTTATGCCATTATACATGTATTCAAAATGCAATATTTTTTCAAAATCCTATCATTGTTCAATAATTTGATATTTACTAAATTAAAAATTTCTCCTTTGAAAAGCCCCATTATATCTCCATGTTAAAATCATTGCTTTAACCTGAAAGATAAGCTGCACACAAGATCTACCAGTGATTGGGAATATCAAATGTGGTCAAGCTACACATTGTTGCTATCAAAATTTTTGGTGTCAGTTAATCTGACCATCAATTCCCTGTTAATTGCATATGGCTTCTAATTGCATGTTCTTGTGAGTAAATTCTATTAACGTAAAGTCTTGTGTATAGCATTCACCTTTGTATAATACGAAAGTTGGATGTAAAATGCTTTAAAAAAAGCTGCTGTTCCTATATAAAATACGCACCCAAAAAACGATTTTTTGTTAATAACCAATGTGTATAAGTTGATAATGTTTTCAAAGTGCTTAACATTAATTATGTCTGCAGATCAAACCCCAAACAACAAAAGTAATGATTAATTGATAATTATTCCAATTCTTGGATAATTATTAAATAAACATTGTGAACGTTTGTATGTTGTTTATCGTCATCATCAAGTTGTACTAATGATCGATCTATTTTTAACAATCTATGTAAATCAATAATGTTTAACTGCATATTGGCACTAAAAGTAAATAAGTTAATCAAATTTAAATTACTGCTAATCTTCCTGCACTCGAATAACCTGTAAAGTCCAACATGGAACAGGTGCATGCTTCACCAAAAATTGCTAAACAAATATTAACTCTGCCACAAGTCTACAGGTGGCTGGTTATGTAATGGCGAATACACTGGGGAGAACTTGTTTGATGCAATTAAGGAACAGTGGACTGGGTGAATAGATATTCTAATACATGTAAATTAAATTAAGAATAAGGTGTTCTTGACAAAATAAATTGGTCTTCACTCATACAACTTGCATAACACTCGATATCAGCAATCATACTACCGCGATATCTAGAAACACACTCTAAAAAAATGGGGTAAAAGTTTACTCCCATGTATAATACATGTTTGATTTAATTTTGACTGAAAAAGATATGTGTTATAACTTATTCACAAGACTTTAGGGTACTAATCTGGTACTTTATTCTTGTTTTTTTCTAAAGACACCTAAAATGCCAAAGTAAACTCCGATGTCACAATCATTTTAACAAAAAGGGAAAGAACTACTGTTTCTTTCCAGTGCAATATTATGTCACTTTATCAACACATAAAATTATACATGATACCGAGCACAGCCCACCTCGCAAAACAAGGCTTTATGGTAACATGTATATTTTAAGACAATCAGTGAAAATGAAAGTAATAACACCAAAAAAAATTCTTTCAGCTCGTGTGCTCCACCACATTGGCAGACATTTTCTTCAACAAAGTTCAAACAACCATTAAATGACTTGCACTTTTCAATGTTGATTGTCCCTAAACTCTATTAAAAACTTTTTAGTGTTCCAATCTAAAATAATTTGTAGGAAAATAATTGACCATGCAAACCAGATAAGTTTCAACAGTGCTGAAATCAGGAGATATTACTTGATTAATGTATGTCTAATCAAATTATGAATTTGTGGAAAAACCTAGCTATTTCAACATCATGCAACAAATTACCGTAATCTTTTAGATACTTATTATGTGGCAGAGAGAACTGGTAAATGGCAAGATTGTTCTTAGGCCAATTAGTATATAATTGGCAGACAAAAGTTAACACAGGTAAAATTTCTTACCATTGGTATGCCAACAGTACCAATTAATGTTTGGCGACAAAATTTATAATGAGGACATTTCTGCAGACAAATATTAAAGCTCTATTAGGCAACAGATTTATTTAACTGCCCATAGGCGTCGGAACCGGGGGGGCTAGGGGGGGCTTAGCCCCCCCACTTTTTTTGCAAAGTTATACCTAACCATTAGAAAAATAGCATGATAGATGGTTCAGCCCCCCCCACTTTTTTTCGCAGGAAAGATTTTTGTTCCTAAATTTACCTTGAAAGATTGAGAAGTTGGATTCAGAAGCATACTAGCCCCCCCCCCCCCCCCCCCCCCCGGATTAGGAATTTCATGATTTTGGAAGAAAATGTTTTTTGGGTAAGTAAATTTTTTTTTTGTTTGGAAGTATAGGTATACTCCCCCCCCCCCCCCCCCCCCCCCCCAAGGATTAGGATTACCATGATTTTGGGAATTACTTTTTTCTCAACATTTCTGAGGATTAGTTTAGCCCCCCCCCCCCCCCCACTTTCAATTTGCTTCCGATGCCAGTGCTGCCTAATCCACCTTGAATCTTGCTGTAGCTTAAAAATTCCATATAAGCATAATGACATGCAAGTCGGTCGGACGTGCCTTAGTGTCAAACCCTGCAGAGTATAGTCTTCCTGTAGATGTTCTAAAACCGATCAGCCATACATCAAAAGAAATGTTACCTATGTACCAAAAAAACACCAACAGTTCTTTTTCAAGATTAGGGGTAGAGCCCTTTAGATTGTTGTTGGAATCCACTGCATTAATTTACTTTCAATGTGTCCCAGAACAAATGGAAATTGGTATCAAATTATTATCGAGTGTATATGATGGTATAGTAATCTCATAGTAATATGACTCAATCTAGCCATTTCCTCTAATGATCTACCCATGTTTTGCAGGAGAACAAAAATTGTACGGTAAAAAAAATACTTTACTGTACTATAAATGTTTTATTTTTGAACACATCATTTAGCTGCAAAATGATGCACAAAGCAAAAGTATTACATCTTGCTTTCACATTTTCTTCAATATAATCAGCCAGTGACAACTGGTACACTAAAGGATTAGTGAATTTCTGTACCCCAAAACTCGTTCCGAGTATATATGGTTCTAATGGTACCCATGGCACAAATTGTTACCATTGGCAAACAGGTGATGGTACCATTGGATGTACTCTAAACGCACCCAATGTATGATTGTACATATATGTACATATTAGAAATGCAAATGGTGATTATTTACCGATTTCTTTTACTTAACTAATCAAAAATAATGTTTAAAATGTCATTATTAACATCCATTTGGTAAGTCATTGGTAATTTCATAACTCATTAAAATTAACTGATACATTTTGACCAAGGTGTTCGACTGAAAGTGAGAATGATAAAGTAACGAGGTCCTATTCATCAACATTTTACTAGTTCATTAGTATTCAATAAAATATATGTTATCGTGTAAATTATCATACCATTGATTTCATGTTCCGCTCTTTGTCGGCTATACAGTCTATTTATCCTTTTCTCTGCGTTTTCAAGGATTCTCCTTTTTCTTGCCTCACTCCTTGCTACTGCATCCGCCATGTTGACAATTTATTTTCGTATTTTTATCAAATGTTATTTAATAAATTTGTAGGAGAAACGTTTAGGGTAAAATATGCACACAAGTTAAAATTGTATTTGTTATAAGTTTGTATTTAACGCCTTTCAATAAATTTGTTTTTTTTTTACTGTACACATACACATGTGCGAAACAGTGGGCTTGTTACATGCACCCCCGAATTTACAGTGAAGTCGTACCCAAACCCACTCGCACCCAAACAAACTCGTACTCAAATGGTCCGGTCGTACCCAAAACTGAGTGGTTCACTCGCACCCAAATATTTGAGTACGACTTCACTAGTGAACTCGTACCCACGGTATTTTTTGGCGTTTGCTTTAAACTTTATTGTTTTGTATTAGATGCATGTCTGTAGCTCTAATTCGGAAAAAAATTTCCATCCGCATTTGTTCAGATCGGGAGCTACCGACATGCAGCTAGTTTTGTATGTACTTAAACAGTTATATACTTCAATAATACGCTCACATGTGTATTTGTTGTAGTTCTATGTCAATTTGAATAATTAGCCTAAATAATAATTTCATCTCCGGGGGTTTGCAAAGTTTTTTCAAATTAATATATAATATATTAAACTAGTGTCTATTTCAGTTTCAAAAGGATTTTGGACTATTTCTCTTAAACATATAATATGACAGCTAGTTTTGTATGTACTTAAACAGTTATATACTTCAGTAATACGCTCACATGTGTATTTGTTGTAGTTCTATGTCATATACATATAATGTTTAATAATAAAAACTTCCAAAAGTGATGAAAATGTGTTTTTCTTCCTAATTTCTTCTTAATTATGAGCAGCATGTTTATTTTGTGCTGACAAACTCATTGGTTGATCGGTTGAACGGAATCACATAAAGCAATTAATTTTAATTGATGATAGTTAACCTGCTCATAATCATTCTTTGATCCGTCCGCATCAGAACTAGATTGTACTAGATTTTTATAACAAATTCTTTCAAATTAGTTATACAATTTGCATATTAATGTTATCGATAATATACAAGACATAACAACATACGAATAAAAGCCATTCATTTTATTTTCTTATAATAAATATAGATCTGCCCGTATTCAAATACACTGAGATCTAGAGATGTTTGTATATATATAAATTTGTTAAATAAAACATAACTAAAAAACATAACAAAATATGAATGAATATGAATGAAAACTATTGTATTTTATTTTCTTAGTATAAATATATTTTTTCCCGTGGGTACGAGTTCACTAGTGAAGTCGTACTCAAATATTTGGGTGCGAGTGAACCACTCAGTTTTGGGTACGACCGGACCATTTGAGTACGAGTTTGTTTGGGTGCGAGTCGGGTTGGGTACGACTTCACTTGATTCCGCACCCCCCCCCCCCCCCCCTTTTAAACTAGAACCGACCTCGTTACAATACAACAAGTAGATTTTCATACTGACACACTGACATAATATCCAGGAATTTTTTTTAAATGTGCGGGAGGGCGATGATACAAAATTTGTACTTTGGATGTAATTAAGGTCAAGATCTAGTAAATGAAAGGTGCCTACAGGTTTATGAAATTCAAGATATAAATTCTTTCAATGATGCTTCATAATAATAGCTTTGTTTCATAGGGTGTACCGGGGCTAAAATTTTTGGTAAACACAATGAAAAATCATGTTTTAAACAACCATTTTCTATGAAATATGAAGAATAAAAGTAACAAATTTCTGAGTTTTGTCCATTTTTGACTAATAAAATATAGCTAGAAAGCCTACAGTCTCTCCAAAAACAACATTGAACAAGCTCTTGACCTCCTCTTTAAAACGATGTCAAATTGAATATAGGTACCGGGATTACTTTTCCCATGATTTAACATAAAATGCCAAGAAATTGTTAAAATTTTCACATAATTCCTTTTAAGCCGTAAAGTACGGGAAAATATTCTTCAAATCAATTATGACGCCATAATGGTTCTAGCACCGAAAAGACATTCTTGAATCATTTACTATACTGTAGATCTTGACCTTAAGTATACTTATAACAGTATAAAGTCAATATCTAGTAAATGACAGGTGCCTACCGTACAGGTTTATGAAATTCAAGATATTTTAATTAAATGATCCTTCATAACAATAGCTTTGGTTTATACGGTGTACCAGGCATAGGCGTCGAAACTGGGCGGGGGGGGGGGGGGGGGGGGGGGGCTAGCCTCCCCCCTCCACTTTTATTTTTGCAAAGTTATAGCCTAACCATTACCAACCATGCCCCCTTTTTTGCTTCTCAAGATTTTTTTGATAAGTCTAGACGCCCCCCTTTCAATTTGCTTCCGATGCCATTGCTGGAGCTTAAAATATTGGTACATACAAAGAAAAATCATGTTTTAAACTTATTTTCTATGAAATATGAAGGCAATGAGTAACAAATCTTGGAATTTTGTCCATTTCTGACCATGCAGAGACATAAATAACATTGTTATTTATGTCTCTGTTCTGACTAATGATATATATCATAATCTAGAGAATGCCCACATTCTCTCAAACAACGGTATTAAACAAGCTCTTGACCTTCTCTTTAAAAATGATGTCAAAATGATAAAGGAATCGTGATTACTTTTTCCACGATTTAAGGTGGCTCTATACACCCACAGTTTATTCAAATTTTCAATAGAAGACCACAAAACATATACTTATCAAATATCAAAATGACGATAGGGATACTATTGGTATTTTTAAAGAATTTTTTAATGTTTTTTCGTGTTTTTGTAAAATATTTTTTAAAAAGACAGCTATCAACAAATTGAGAGAAATTATTTTGTCATATGATGGATATTTCCTTCGGACACATAAAAAAAAATATAACACTTCTTAACATTCAAAAATGTTATTATTGCAATTTTTTTTAGTATTTCCCCAAAACATATTTTTTCATATTTTCTTACTCTGATGACAAATCATCTGAAAAAGTTGCTTGATGTTATAAGAAAATGTATTTTAATAAATGTGAAATAAAAAATTGAATGAAAACAATTGCAAATAAACACAAAAAATATTTAAAATTTTATTTGGTATGAAAGTTCCTCATGTAAGGGTTATCGTTCCTAAGTCCCAAGGCCCAAACACCTTGGGGACTTTTCATTTCTGAGTTGAAGAAAATTTCCTAAATATAATGTTGGAATGATAAATACATGCATATTTCATTATAGACTTTGCCCTGTATAAGTGAATATATTCGCTTTAGTGCAAAACTAAGTCAAATAAATAAAGGGGAACATTGACTAGGCTAATAGGATTTATGTATCCCAACCTGAGAGAAATTCAAAGCAACCCTCTCATCCCCGTTAGGTGTCGATATTAATGTGCATTAAAGTATATTATAATTGAAATATTTTCACCTGTTTAGAATTTTCTTTCACGGTATTCAACCAAAAAATACGTTTTAGAAATTTTTGGAAAGTTAAAAAATTTATTGTTCTGAACGGGAATCGAACTCATGACCTACTGGTTTGTAGTGAACCCACTAACCCACTGCGCTACGGTGTAACATATCGATCATGCTAAAGAAACTCTTTAAAAATTTATACTTGATTTTATTGTTTATTTCGATAAATAATACCACACAACGTGAAGGTGTCACATACCACATTACTTGTAAGTAATGAATTTTCCAATTATCAAATTAAATCTATTCATTTAACACATTTTTCAAAATAGCGGTTCCCATACAATTCACCTCAGTTTAAATCAGCCAGTACCGGAAATGCATGTTTCCAGATTTACTTTTTTGCGTACTGCGTCATCAAAAAGTGGTGTATAGAGCCACCTTAATATAGAATGTCAAGAAATTGTTTCATTTTCTAAACAACTCATTTAAGGACGTTGTTTACTCAGGGTTGAAGTTTTCAAATGAAATACTATTGAAAAAGAACTCGATATTTTTACTATATAATGGAATTAGGTTCAAACAAAGTTGGACTTTTAGCAAAACAGAGGAAATTCGGACTAAATTTTTCAGACCTTGTTTTTCACTGAAATATTTTGGTAGTACTGTTATATTTAAAGTTAAGATTTTATTTCGATGTTACTCAACATAATTTTGCATATTTTCAGTTAGTTTATCTCACTTTTTCATTTAGATAACAGTATGACCCACACTACAAAAATTTTGAAAAATGCTTATAAACGAGGCCATGAATTTCATAATTTAGGTAGAGGAGTTCGTAGACAACATAACAATGCATTTAGTTTTTTCCCCACATGTGTGGGAGAAATTACGAGAATTTTCTATAATTGAATAAAGTTTTACTATAGGGCTATTTTGGCCCCACACTAAGGCCTAAACTCCTGTCCTAGGGGCCGCAATTTAGTAAGAAGACTTCATGGGTATCATAACCAAAGGACAGACACACATGCTGTTGTAGATATCATGTTGAAATAAAAAGTGCCTTCAAATCATGTATGGACTTTCGGAAAAAGATCATGAAACAAATGCAAATGACATTGGAATTGACGTCCAAGTATTCGAGTCCATAAGCGATGTGTTAGATGTCACATTGTGTATAAATCCTACTTTGCAATGCATGAAGCGACAGTGTGCAGAATGTGGTATCCACAAACTATACTTATTACTAAAAGAAACTGGAGACGCGGAGACAGACGAAACAGTCAAGTGGGAAAATTTGAAAAAGTTGAAATCAAAGTGAAGGGCAATAAAACAACAAAGAAACTCGTTCTAGTTAAAAAGGAATCAAAAGGTCAGTGATTTATTTTCACACTTTTTGCAACTATTAAAATCGTTTCCATTCCATCAACACCGAGCTACTTGGCAAAACAACCAATTTCAAGAACTTTCATCTAATCTTCCACTCAACCACTGCATCTGTGTTTATGACTTTTCTGAAAATTACCGTTGCACAGAATTAAAACAACTTGAAAGTGCTTACTTTAAAAAAAAACTGAAGTCTCTGTTCACGTTACGATTATACATCGATCGCCATGCACTACCCGACATTGATTGAATGGAGAGCACTGAGCAGAACGTGCGTTATTTAATTCATTCATGTTGCGTTGAAGTTTATTTTGCATTTACTATATGAGCATTTTTGTTTCAATTAAATATTTTTGTATTATTACATGATTGTGTTTATAATGTTATTGTAGGACCTCAAGATGCTGCTGGAGGACTGTTAAAAAGACAGGCAGATCTGGCAGTTTTGCGTGGACAAGCCCATATACAAAATGCCCGGGATCTGTATGAATTCGCTGTTTCAAATTTGACGCGGATAAAATCTGTTTGCAGGAGACGGCTTTTCCGTTCTCTTGATTTCATCCCAAGAGAACGCAATTTAAGTTTCAAACCAATTTCAAACATAAGATCTGTCCATCAAGTCATCGTTGATAACTCATCTCCCCATATCATTATACGCGAACTGTCCTGCTTTTGTGAAAAATGCAGTTTACAAATTTATCACGAATGTGTAAATGTTCAAAGAATTTGGCAAGTTCAACATCATGAAATAGTCAAGGAGACAAATAACACATTCGATGTTGAAGAAGATGACGAAGAGGTGCTCTTGTCCGAAATGGTATCCAAAGGACAGGTAACTGCCGTATATGCGGATGACCCACACCATGACTATTTCTTGCTAAAGGTTCAGGAAGCAATTCAAACATTAAACAGCGAAAGCACCGACGCTTGGGGCTCAATTCTTCCAGCTGGTAATAAGGTCATCACAGGACTCTATTACGACAATATTAATACATGTAACTAGATTCGATCTCGTTGCGAGCAACGAGTGGGTCTTCCGTGCGATTTTTGAATAGATTTGATCAAACTTATCAATTCAAAGATAAAAAAGTACATCGAAGCGAAAAATAGTAAAAAAAATGTTGCGGCACTCCAGGCTTGAACCCGGGTCGCTTTCGCCATGTCCACGACTCTATCGACTGAGTGACTCGGACTCTCGCTTCAGAACTTTGACGCTTAATTTCTCGGGAATGCTTTGATCGATTTTAAAACAAAATACATATTCTGAATCAGTAAAAGGGTCACTATAAGGTGTAAAAATTTCAAAAAAAAAATATTAAAAAACTAGATTCGATCTCGTTGCGAGCAACGAGTGGGTCTTCCGTTCGATTTTTGAATAGATTAGATTAAACTTATCAATTCAAAGATAAAATCGTAGATCTAAGCGAAAAATAGAGGAAAAAAAATTGCGGCACTCGGAGCTTGAACCCGGTTCGCCTGGGCCATGTCCACGACTCTATCGACTGAGCTACTCGGACTCTCGCTTCAGGACTTTGACGCTTAATTTCTCGAGAATGCCTTGATCGATTTTTAAAAAAATTACATATTCTGAATCAGGAAAAGGGTCACTATCATCTAATTGGAAAAAATATATTAAAACAAAAAGTTGAAAATTTTCATTTTTTAAATCTGCTTCCGGTGACGACCGGAAGTGACGGCCAACATTCTCTTACCGAGGTACACGAGGATATTGCTAGATCTATCATCTCTGAAAATTTTATTTCTCTATCTTTACTCGTTTGTGAGAAACATCGCCGACAAAATTGACTTTTAAAAATCGTAAAACGACGATTACTTCCGACCGGAAGTAAATTTTTCAAAATTGTTCCGGCGGTATAAATTTCATATGACTAGGCATCAGCCCTAAGAATTTGAAGGAAATCGAACGAGTCATCTCCGAGAATTCGCCTGCACAAAATTTGTAAGACAAAAAAAGAATAAGAAAGGTGAAAAAGAAACATTACAATAATAGAAGGGTCTTCCGCTGAAGACGGAAGACCCTAACTAGATTCGATCTCATTGCGAGCAACGAGTGGGTCTTCCGTCCGATTTTTGAATAGATTAGATCAAACTTATCAATTCAAAGATAGAAACGTAGATCTAAGCGAAAAATAGTAAAAAAAAATTTGCGGCACTCGAGGCTTGAACCCGGGTCGCCTGGGCCATGTCCACGACTCTATCGACTGAGCTACTCGGACTCTCGCTTCAGAACTTTGACGCTTAATTTCTCGAGAATGCCTTGATCGATTAAAAAAAAAAATTACATATTCTGAATCAGTGAAAGGGTCACTATAAGGTGTATTAATTTAAAAAAAAAATATTAAAAAATAAAAAAAGTCGAAAAATTCAATTTTTGAAATTTCCTTCCGGTGACAACCGGAAGTGACGGTAGACATTCATTTCACCGAGGTGCACCAGAAAAACGGTAGATCTATCATCTCTGAAAATTTCAGCCTTTTATCTTGACTCGTTTTTGAGAATCCTGACAGACAAAATTGATTTTTAAAAATCGTAAACGGACGATAACTTCTGACCGGAAGTGTATTTTCAAAAATTAAAAAAAATGTATCAGCTTTAGATAAAAACACGTTTATATTGAAAATTTGAGCGAAATCGACTCAGCCATCTCCGAGAAATCGTCTGCACAAAATCGGTAAGAAAAAAAAAGAATAATAAGAAAAGTGAAAAAGAAACAATAGAATAATAGAAGGGTCTTCCGCTGAAGACGGAAGACCCTAATAAAAAAGTCGAAAAATTCAATTTTTCAAATTTCCTTCCGGTGACGACCGGAAGTGACGGCGGACGTTCTCTTGACCGAGGTACATTAGAAAAACGGTAGATCTGTCATCTCTGAAATTTTCAGCCTTTTATCTTTACTCGTTTTTGAGAAACCCGACAGACAAAATTGACTTTTTAAAATCGTAAACGGACGATAACTTCTGACCGGAAGTGTTTTTTCAAAAATTAAAAAAAATGTATCAGCTTTAGATAAAAACACGTTAATATTGAAAATTTGAGCGAAATCGACTCAGCCATCTCCGAGAAATCGTCTGCACAAAATCGGTAAGAAAAAAAAAGAATAATAAGACTAGACACGATCTCGTTGCGAGCAACGAGGAGGTCTTCCGTGCGATTTTTTGAAGGTTATATGACCTTGACTTTGATATTTCTCCTTATATATCTCCTTATTGGGGCAACAACAAAAAATTGATGGTTGAATTTTATTAGGAACATCATTCTCAGCATTTTATTCTATATTGATTTTCAAAATAATGTTTTTTAAAATATTTGTTCTGTTTGAGGTATGTTATCAAAGTTTGGTACTTCTGGCCCCTTAAAACCCATTAAAACCCCTTAATACGGAACACATGATAAAATAATTATAATATGTTGTTAAATAAATGTGAGATGAACATTTTTGCTTCCTAAGCATATAACAAAACATTTTTCAGTAAAGTGCTTTGGAAGAAAGACTTTAGAGCCCTTTTGGTCCCTAAATTGAAAGACCAGCCCCTTTTTCTTGGCATCATACGAAAGTTTTTTTGATATTAAACATATTTTGTTCAACAAGTGTTTAGAAATTCTTTACCGTTTTTGAGCTATCTGGGATATGACGTTTTAGGGGCCGACCCCTAATCTCCTTATTGGGGCCAGATAAAGAAAATTTTATGATTGAATATTGTTTAAAACATCATTCTAAACATCTTTTATTCTATATTGCTTTTCAAAATAGTTGTCCTTTTTGAGATATATTCGATCGAAGTTTTGGACTTTTGGTCCCTTAAAACCCCTAATTACGTAATGCATAATAAAAAATTTATAATGTATAGTTTAATTAGTAAAAGATGAACATTTTTGCTTCTTTAACATATGACAAAATATTTCTCAGTAAAGTGCTATGGAAGACAGACTTTAGAGCCCTTTTGGCCCCTAAATTGAAGGGCCAGCCCCTTTTTCTTGGCATCATACGAAAGTTCTTTTGATATTAAACATATTTTGTACAACAAGTGTTTAGAAATTCTTTGTCGTTTTTGAGCTATCTGGGATATGATATTTAAGAGGCCGACCCCTAATCTCCTTATTGGGGCCAGATAACGAAACTTTTATGATTGAATATTGTTTAAAACATCATTCTAAGCATCTTTTATTCTATATTGCTTTTTAAAATATTTGTCCTTTTTGAGATTTATTCGATCGAAATTTTGGACTTTTGGCCCCTTAAAACCCCTAATTACGTAACGCATAATAAAACTTTTATAATGTATAGTTTTATTAGTGAAAGATGAACATTTTTGCTTCTTAAACATATTACAAAACATTTCTTAGTAAAGTGCTATAGAAGAAAGACTTTAGAGCCCTTTTGGCCCCTAAATTGAAGGGCCAGCCCCTTTTTCTTGGCATCATACGAAAGTTCTTTTGATATTAAACATATTTTGTTCAACAAGTGTTTAGAAATTCTTTGCCGTTTAAGAGCTATCTGGGAAAGGACATTTTAGGGGCCGACCCCTAATCTCCTTATTGGGGCCAGATAACGAAAATTTTATGATTGAATATTGTTTAAAACATGATTCTAAGCATCTTTTATTCTATATTGCTTTTCAAAATATTTGTCCTTTTTGAGATATATTCGATCGAAGTTTTGGATTTTTGGCCCCTTAAAACCCCTAATTACGTGACGCATAATAAAAAATTTATAATGTGTAGTTTTATTAGTAAAAGATGAACATTTTTGCTTCTTAAACATATGACAAAATATTTCTCAGTAAAGTGCTATGGGAGAAAGACTTTAGAGCCCTTTTGGCCCCTTATTTAAGGGACCAGCCCCTTTTTCTTGTTATCAAACGGAAGATCCTGTAAATATAAATTTTATTTGCTCTATATGTTATGGTAAAATATTTTCAGGAAAGGAGATAAAGAACGAAAACCATTAAAAATTACGTCGTTTTTTTAAACTCGATTTTCGGGTCCAGGCGAGCTTCGACGCCTTTGAAGCCAGACAAGCACAAATGCCTTTAAACACATCTACAATCTTTTGTCTACAATCCCTGAAAATTTAAATTCAATATCTTTTTTCGTTTAGGAGGAGATAGCAGGACAAAATGACCCTCTAAAAATCACTAAAACGTCAATATCTCCCGAACGAAAATGACGTCATTAAAATAAAAAATTATATATAAGGTTTTTATCAATATCTACAAGATCTGAAATTTTCACGAAAATCGGTCAAGTCGTTTTCAAAAAATCGCTTGTACAAAAAAGCGTAAGAAAAAAAAACAAAAAACTAGACACGATCTCGTTGCGAGCAACGAGGAGGTCTTCCGTCTGATTTTAGAATTTGAGATATATATTCGATATATATTCGATCTTGATTTTGCTATTTAACAGCTAAACATGATTTAGAATAGAAAAACGGGGTCTACATTCTAAGGGCCAGAACCTATTTTGTTTCAGGGATAAGAGCTTTGTTCAACAAGTGTTTAGAAATTCATCACCGTTCTTGAGATATCTGAGAAAAAAAAAGTTTTAGGGGCCAGTCCTTCACCTCCTTATTGGAGCCGCTGAACCAAATTTTGAAGGTTGCATTTTGTAAAGTACATCATTTTGGGCATCTTTCCTTCTACACTGCATTTCAAAATATTTTCCTTCTTTAGATATAGGGGGTCATGGTTTATGGACTCTTGACCCCTAAAACATCCTAATTCCATAACACATGAATAAATCATTTAATTACTTGGATCGAAACTGTAAGATAAACATATTTGCTTCTATAGCCTTTCATTAAATTTCTCTCAGTAAAGAGCTACAGATGAAAATTTTTAGAGCCCTTTAGTTCCCTAATTTTAGGGACCAGCCCCTTTTTTGATATCGAATAAAAGGTCATTAAAATCTCAACATATTTTGTTTAATTACTGTTTAGAAATTCGTCACCGTTCTTGAGATATATGGGAAAGAACGTTTAAGGGGCTGATCCCTTAACTCCTTATAGGGGCCGTTTAACGAAATTTTGAAAATTGCATATCATTTAGTACATCATTCTGAGTATCTTTTCTTCTTTACTGCATTTCAAATTATTTTTCCTTTCTGAGATATATGTGATCAAAATTCTGGACTTTTGGCCCCTAAAAACCCTTATTATGTAACACATGATAAAATCATTACATTGCTTGGATACATAACTGTAAGATAAACATATTTGCTTCTATAACCGTTCACAAAATATCCCTCAGTAAAGGGCTACAGATAAAAGACTTTAGAGCCTTTGGTCCCCTAATTTGAGGGGCCAGCCCCTTTTTCTTGATATCAAATAAAAGGTCATGTAAATCCCAACCCATTTTGTTCAACAACTGTTTAGAAAATCGTTACCGTTCTTGAGATATATGGGAAAGAACATTTTAGGGGCCGATCCCTTAACTCCTTACAGGGGCTGTTTAACAAAATTTTGAAAATTGCATATGGTTTAATACATCATCCTGAGCATCTTTTCTTCTTTGCTGCATTTCAAAATATTTTTTCTTTCTGAGATATATGTGATCAAAATTCTGGACTTTTGGCCCCTAAAAACCCCTAATTACGTAACACATGATATAATCATTACATTGCTTGGATACATAACTGTAATATAAACATATTTGCTTCTATAACCGTTCACAAAATATCCCTCAGTAAAGGTCTACAGATAAAAGACTTTAGAGCCTTTTGGTCCCCTAATTTTAGGGGCCAGCCCCTTTTTCTTGATATCAAATAAAAGGTCTTCCAAATATTAACTTTTTTGCATTACATGTGTTAACAAAATATTATTTAGAAAAGAGATAAACTAAGAAAACCATGAAAAATTACGACGTTTTTTTAGTCTCAATTTTCGGGACCAGGCGAGCTTTAAAGCCGTTTAAGCATGACAAATATGAATGCCAAATAGCACATCTACAATCTCTTGTCTACAATCCCTGAAAGTTTGAACTCAATATCTTTTACCATTTAGGAATAGATCCCTGGACAAGCCGACCCTCTGAAAATCGCTAAAACGTCATTATCTCAAGAACGGAAGTGACGTCATCAAAATAAAAAAATATGTATTTAGTTCAAATAAATATCTATCGGATCTAAAAGTTTCATGCAAATCGATTGAGCCATCTCCGAGAAATCGCCTGCACAAAAATGCGTAAGAAAAAAAACCAAGAATAACTAGACACGATCTCGTTGCGAGCAACGAGGAGGTCTTCCGTTCGATTTTTACAATGATATATGACATCATCGACTTTGATTTTCGACAGCAAACATGTTATGGAAAGGAGTGAAGTACTAATGCTTTATTGTATTGTTTTTGTATAAGTTCTCTTGCTTTTTTAACCTAATCTAGCTTTAATAACCTTTTACAAAATGGCTCTCATTACAGGGCTATAGATAAAAGATTTTAGAGCTCTTTGATCCCCTAAATATAGGGGCAAGTCCCTTTTTCTTGGATTCAAATGAAAGGACATTTAATTCTGAACACATTTAGTCAGCAAGTGTTTAGAAAATTTTTGGCCCTAAAAACCCTTAATTACGTAACACATGATAAAATCATTACATTGCTTGAATATATAACTATAAGATAAACACATTTGCTTCTAGAACATTTTACAAAATATTTCTCAGTAAAGGGCTACAGATTAAAGACTTTAGAGCCCTTTGGTCCCCTTTTATTAGGGGCCAGCCCCTTTTTCTTGATCTGGAATGAATGGTCATTAAATTCTAAACAAATTTTGTTTGCCACATGTTTAGTAATTCGTTACCGTTTTGGAGATAGATGAGAAAGAAGGTTTTAGGGGCCGGTCTCATTTCTCCTTTTAGGGGCCGTTCAACGAAATTTTGACGGTTGCAATTTGTTGAGAACATCATTTTGAACAACTTTTCTTTTATACTGCATTACAAAATATTTTACATTTCTGAGACAAGGGTGATCAAATTTTTTGATTGTTGGCCCCTAAAAACCCTTAATTACGTAACACATGATAAACTCATTACATTGCTTGAATACAGAACTATAAGATAAACACATTTGCTCATATAATATTTCACAAAATATCTCTCAGTAAAGGGCTACAGATTAAAGATTTTTGAACCCTTTGGTCCCCTAATTTGAGGGGCCAGCCCCTTTTTCTTGATATCAAATAAAAGGTCATTTAATTCTTCACAAATTTTGTTCAACAAGTGTTTAGAAATTCGTTACCGTTTTGGAGATATATGAGAAAGAAGGTTTTAGGGGCCGGTCCTTTATCTCCTTTTAGGGGCCGTTTAACGAAATTTTGACGGTTGCATTTTGTTAGGAACATCATTTTGAACAACTTTTCTTCTGTACTGCATTACAAAATATTTTTCCTTTCTGAGATATGGGTGATCGAAATTTTGGACTTTTGGCCCCTAAAAACCCTTAATTACGTAACACATGATAAAATCATTACATTGCTTGAATACATAACTGTGAGATTAACATATTTGCTTCTATAATCTATAACAAAATATCCCTCGGTAAAGAGTTATGGGTAAAAGACTTTAGAGCCCTTTAGGTCCCTAATATTAGGGGCCAGCCCCTTTTTCTTGGTATCAAATGAAAGGTCATTTGATTATAAAGACATTTTGTTCAAGAAGTGTTCAGAAATTCGTTACCATTCTTGAGATATCTGAGAGAGAATGTTTTAGGGGCCGGTCCCTTATCTCCTTTTTGGGGCCGCTGAACCAAATTTTTTAGGTTGCATGTTGTTAAGTACATCATTTTGAGCATCTTTTCTTTTATACTGCGTTTCAAAATATTTTTCCTTTTTGAGATATAGGGGATCAAAATTTTGGACTTTTGACCCCTAAAAACCCCTAATTACGTAACATATGAGAAAATCGTTATACTGCTTGGTTTCATAATTATAAGATTAACATATTTGCTTCTATAATTTATTACAAAATATCTCTCGGTAAAGAGTTATGGGTAAAAGACTTTAGAGCCTTCTAGGTCCCTTATTTGAGGGGCCAGCCCCTTTTTTTTTATATCAGCAGAAAGGTCTTGTAAAAATAAACTTTTTTTACCTTACATGTTTTAACAAAATATTTTCCAGAAAAGAGATAAAGAGAGAAAAGCACAAAAATTCACGACGCTTTTTTAATGTCAATTTTCGAGCCATAGCGAGCTTTGGCGCCAGTAGTGCTATACATACAAAACAACAATCATGCAAAACTTCAATCTTTCCTTTACCTACCGTGAAAATTTGAGCTTAATATCTCTTATAGTTTAAGAGAACAACAGAAGACAAAATACCCATATAAAAATTAGAAAAATCTCAATATTTCAAAAACGGATATGACGTCATCAATACAAACAATTACCAATCAAGTTCAGACCACTATCTCTCACGTCCTAAAATTTGATTGAAATCGGCCGAGCCGTTTCTGAGAAATCGCGTGCACAAAAAAGGCAGAAAAATAATAATAACTAGATACGATCTCGTTACGAGTAACGAGTAGGTCTTCCGTTAAATTTTTAAATGATACGATTAAAATATCAATGAAATTTGAGATAACCACTCCATTTCAGATATTATATGCCATCGTCAATATCCTTTAAAATGCTAAACAAAGAGTTTTGCTTTTTCACATACAGCACATTAAAGATTTAAGATTTTATTCCCCTAAAATCCCTAATTACGTCATCAATGGGTTTTGAAATGAGATTTACAAACTGATAATGTTATGATCAACAACTTTGTTTCTATAATGCATTACAAAATTTTGATCATTTTTAAGGTATGTGTAATAGAGTTTACAAGTGTTTTGGCCCCTAACTGAAGGGGCCAGCCCTTTTTTCTTGAGTTTATTCGAAAGGTCTCACGAATACTAACATTTTTTGTTCTAACACTTATCTAGAATTGTTATTCATGTTTTAGATACAAATGATTGGATATTTTAGGGGCCAGCCTTCTAGATCCTTAATGGGGACAGATATTGGTGTTTTGATTAATGGAATCGATTAGAATCATCAATGCAAACATTTTCTCTTCTACAATGCTTAACAAAATATGTCTCCTTTTCTAAAAATATTGCGTCAAAGTTTAAGTACTTTGGCCCCTAAAAATCCCTAATTACGTAATAAATGGGCATGGCAAGGATTTTACCTGATAGATATTGTTCCGATCAACAACTTTGCTTCTATAATGCATTACAAAATCTTTATCGTTTTTAAGTTATCTGTAATAGAGTTTACGAGTGTCTTGGCCCCTTATTAAAGGGGCAAGCCCCTATTTCTTGATTTCTTTGAAAATGTCTTAAGAGGCAGTCTACGATAGAACCATGCAAAATCAAAATTTTATAATGAAGGGTGTAGATTAATTTTCATAGTTTATCTGGATATATCTAAAGTATATTGTCTATTTTATCAAATTTTCATGGTTAAATTTATCTGCACCACTGAAATCCCCCAGATAAGACCATTTCTATTTTTAGCTCATTATTCATAATAAATTTCATGCATGAATAAGGCTAATTTCATAGAGTCATTTAAGTATTAAATAGAGTTTAATCATACATGGAGTCAGATTCACATAACATCTGATACAAATACCTTTGATTTGGTGCACACATATTTTTTAATTCATTCGTTGATTTTAAGCTAGATGATCAAATATTATAATAAGATAGGTAATGTCCAAAACACACTACTTCTCTTAGTAGGATATAAAACCTCAAGAAACGTTTTAAATTTAGAGTTTCTTGGTTCAAACAATAGAATTATCCATAAAAAAATATATTTGAATGGGAATTTGGTCGCAAATAAATATTAAGCTTATATTCCGGTGTTTAAATTCGTGATTTTTACAAATTAAATTATCTCCCTTTGTGGAACTCTCGTGTAAAGAAGATAAAGAAGAATGATTGGAGAAAGCCAGATGTCAACAAAATGGATGGTTTGAAATGTAGTTTTGGTGAAAATTGTAAAGAGAAAGCAGATAATATACTTTAGGATTGTAAGAAAAACACTTCAGCACACTTGAGATTTTTTAAATGTACCTGTGAGTCAGATTTTGTACACATACCAGAATCATCGTGCTGGTGTGCATGGGTTGAGGCTGTCGATTTTCAGCGGGCGTACATGTGCTAAACACAGGCAGGAATATGGAATTCAGTGGAAAAGGAAAAGGAGAACATGCTGTCATTCACTACATAAACAATCTCAATCTGGCATAATCGCGAGTGGAATTACATTTATTCAAAGCCGAGAGATATGGATGAAGCTGAGCACACATTTTCCAACTGGTTCTGGTAAGAAAAAATTGCCTTTACCCAATGACATCATTCTTAACAAACCAAAAATATTTATATAACAGTACTCTTATGTGTACCAGTAAATATTGCTAGGACAAACTACATGTATGTATGCATAAAATAAATGCACATCAATATCAGATTAAAACTGCCCCCCTCCCAATTTGATTAGATATCTATGGAAAAGATATACAGTTCAGTTTTTATAGTGGTATAGTGTTCTAAACTTAAAATTTACTTGTTGAAATACTCATACAAATTTGAAAACCTATTTTTATTATTCAAGGAATGAATTAGTGCTTTTATAAACACATGCTTGATCTCAATTTCCTTACCTGTTGTCACTGATAAATTATTGTTTTGATTATGAACAAAAACTCTGTTAAATGAACCAACGTTTACGGGGAAATTAATGCATAATGGACACATCAGAATGATCAGATGTTTGGAATTTTACCATTAATAGGTGTTCGCAGAAAACGCATTGAGAGAAAACTGTGTCAAGATTAATACAGATCTGAAGGAGGAGTTGAAAGGTGTGTTTTTTACACAATTGATTGACTGAATTATTATGACGTATTCAACTCATAAAACTTTGTTGTACATTACATATGAAACAGAAAATATAAATACAAAGGAGTTGAGGAGTACTACATGTAACAACAAATGTTGTTCAAAGATATTTGGGGGGGGGGGGGGGGGGGGCATGCCAGGCCTGGATCTTTCATTTAAGTATTTAAGAGAAAAACAGGTTTATACATAAAAATGTCTTAAAAATCAAAGGGAATTTCAAATGGTTAATGTATTTGTCCCATTAAGATAGCATTATAGTTTGTATTCATGCTAAAAACTTATTTAGCTGGACAACATTAGATTAACTGATAATAACAGTGTCTTTTAATGGTTAAAAATCTTTAATCATCTACACTTTATATTTAGTTATTTTACAATATGTCTATTGAGAGTTCAACTAATCAACATTTGGGATATCCAATTGATACTTGTATATGTACATTAGATATTGTGTATGAAAATCAGAAATAAGATTTGGCTATATTTTTGTTAATATATAGACTACATATACATTACCGGTATATTAGATATACATTAAATGTACTCATTTGTAGAAATATGCTGCTTATTAGAGAGAACTACAGATTCTGAAGCAATGGACGCTGATATATCTTTTTCTAACCCAAGAGGTATAACAGTGAAAAAATATTACATGATGTACAAGATGATTAATGACGCATACTTGGCATTATTATCATAGATTATCATAGATATTCCAAATATGAATTTTTTGACCCTTTTCATTATTGCCGCATGGGTGGTATATATGTTTCTTGAACTGTATGGTTGAATTTCAGTTTTACAGTTCAATGAGTTTAAATGTGATTCAGGCACAAGGACAATGCTAAATGTAGATAAAAGTCACTGTGATCATCTTAGGGATCGAGGTCATTCAAAGATTGGCTGCCACTTGAAATGATTATCATATGTAAATTTTACAATGCATAATTTTTTTCTGAAATGTCATATAGTTCTTATTAAAGCTGTCAATGCTTTACATGTGTATTATAGTGGTACATATATGTGTGTATCCAACAGCTGAGTTTAGTCTAATACTTTGAATACATATATTTTAATGAATATACCGGTATATATTTATTTTCAGATTTTGATCTTCTGTCATCTCAGAAAACTGTGGGGTCTGATCAATCCAAAGATGAAAGAACAGAGCATGAAATCTTAAATGAAGCTGTGAAATTATTGTCATATGGAAAGTACTCCCCTGTAAAATCACAGCCATCTATGAATCTTGATCAACTTCAGTATTCAAAGAGAATTGTGATACATGCATGAATTCATATTATTATATTTTCATGTTAAATACTACTCGAAAAACATTGTCAACCTCCGCTTCGCGTCGGTTGACAATGGTGTCCTTGGGGTGTCAATTTCAACTGTTACCCTCCCAAACAGGCACTATTAATATAATGTTAGTCCTCTAATAGCACTACATGTGTATGAGTTGATGACGTAAGTCTTCTAATAGCGCTACAGGTATAAATTGATTATTTTAGGCCATTAATAGACAAACATGTATCAATTGAGGATGTAAGCTAGATAATAGAACTTCATTAATGATTTGATGATAAGAGTTGTCTAACATCACTTGTATGAATTGATGATGTTATTTGGCCAAAAGTGCTACATGTATGAATGTTGGCTAGTAGCTCTACATGTATGAATTAATGATGTTAGTTATTTAATAGTGCTACATGTATGAATTGATAATTTTATTTGTCTAATAGTGCTACAAGAAGGAATTGATGATGTAAGTTTGCTAAAAACATTACATAATTAATATATGAATTGATGTTGTCTGTTCTATAATAGCATTTCATGTACGAATGATGATGTTAGTCCTCTATTAACACTACACATATATGAATTGATAATGTTTTTGTACTAATAGCGCTACGTGTATTAATTGAGGATGTAAACTTTATGAATGATTTGATGATAAAAGTTGACTTATAGCACTAGTGTGAATTGATGGTGTTACCTGGCTAGCTAATTGTGCTATACGTTTGAATTGATGATGTTCTTAGACTAGTAGCGCCACATGTATGAATTGATGAGGTTACATGTATTTGGCTAACAGCGCTACATGAATTAATGATGTTATTTGGCCAATAGTGAAACATGTACATACATGAATTAATGATCATTGTTGTCTTAAATTGCTACATGTTTAAATGGATGATGTTATTTGGCAAATAGTGATTCATGTATGAATTGATGTTGTTTGGTTATCAGTGCTATATGTATGAATCAATAATGTTATTTAGCTTTTAGTGCAACATGTATGAATGATGATAAAGGTTGTTCAATAGCACTACATGTATGAATTTATGATTTTATTTGACTAAAAGATAAGTGCTACATGTGTGAATTGTTGGTGTTTGGTTATTAGTGCTACATGTATAAATTGATGGTAATACATGTATTTGTCTAACAGTGTTAAATGTATGAATTGAAAATAGATGTCTTATACGGCTACATGTATAAATTAATGATTTTATTTGACTAATAGCACTACATGTATGAATTGATGTTGTTATTTGGCCAAAAGTGATACATGTATTAATTGATAATAGTTGTCCACTATTGTTACATGTATAAATTGATGATTTTACTTGACTAATAGCACTACATGTATTATTGATGATGTTATTTGGCTAATAGGGATACATGTATTAATTGATGATGATAACTTTCTAAATTTAAATTAATTGCACATCTCTGTCTTTTTTTCGTATGTAACTGAATAATGAATATTTCAATTCACTGATTTTGTATTTTTTTTTCTGAAATTAAAATTCTCTTTCCGATGTATTCATTGTAGGTTGAAATTTGGTTGTATTGCATATTTTATTTCATAGCTTTGTAAACAATGGCTTTTCATATTTCATGAAAATAACTGCAATAATTTGGTCTTTGCTTTTTGCTCCATTTGAAGCAAAGGCTCATTACAAGTATTTCTTATAAATGAGTGTTACATGTAGGCTTTTCAGGATTTATTTTTCATATCGGGTGGTTATATGTTCATTTTGAAGTTTATAACTGTAACAAATAATCCATGAATATTAAACAGGTTATTTATTAAGTTAAAGATTGTTATTTGCTGTGTTCTTCTCAGATATCATCTTAACAATATACTTATGTTGTAAACTCTTCTCAAAAATACAAATGTATATGATAAAAAAAATGTTTGATATGTACATTCATTTATTTGAATACATGTAACTTGAAATCCATTGTTATTGTATTTTAACAGTTTTATGTCAAAGCGGATGCTTATATAAATTGAGGTGCTGTGGGACATAATTCGATTTTAATATGGATTAATGTACATTGTGATTGAAATACTTTCACCGGTTTAAAATTTTCAAATTTTACAATATTTAACCAACAAAGAGCTTTTAAAAATATTTGGAGAGGTAAAAATTGTAAAAACCCAGAGCGGGAGTCAAACTCATGACTTACAGATTCGTAGTACACCCTCTAACCCACTGCGCGTCGCTGTTAGGTGACAAACTTAATGGTCCAAGTTTCCTTTCAATTGCAGCCCCCCCCCCCCCCCCCCCCCCCCCCCCCCCGCCCCTCGACTGAGGGCAATTCATAGTAATTCTGTGTGTTTAATTTTTAAGACTACTTAATTCTCCATTACTACTTGTTTTATTTGGCAAGGAAAATCTAAATAATTATGTAATATCATTTTTCTTACCCTAGATAAAAGTGCACCATGTCCACCCCAACCCCCTCCCAAATCCACCCCACCCCCCCAAAATTTCCACTGAATTTCATTTGCAACCAAATTCCCTCAACCAGATTAAAGACAAATAAAGACCATATAAGCTGACAAAATATTATATTAATTGATGCGTTTCTTGGGCAGTTATGCCAGTTTTAGTGCAAATAGGTCAATTTTGGTAAAATTTCAGTATTTTCATGAAGTTAAGGCCCACATATCTTTGTGTATTGTGTTTAGAAATTTAAATTCCTTATTATTCAGAATACCTATGGGTTTTCACAATGTGAAGAAACGGGTTTCATTCAATTGCAGTGTGTAATATTTCCAGTAAACTAAAAAGAATTGTATGCTGTCTAATTTTTCAAAAGTTCTATAAATAGAACAAGGGGAAAACCCAAGTGCCATCCGTTTCCATAGTTACTGATGTAATGTAATAAAAATCATTCTCATTATAATCAAGTTAGGTTATCATGAATATCTGTGCCAAGTCTCATGAAATTTCGATATACTTCCATTGATAGCCATTTGCATGGTTCTATGGTAGACTGCCTCTTGAGAATTCTAACATTTTTTGTTCTTACACCCATCTAAAATTGTTGATCATTTTTTAGACACAAATGATTGAATATTTTAGGGGCCAGCCCTCTAGATCCTTAATGGGGACATACATTGTTATTATGATTAATGGAATCGATTAGAATTATCATTGCAAACATTTTCTCTTCTACAATGCTTAACAAAATATGTCTACTTCTCTAGATATATTGCGTCAAACTTTAAGTACTTTGGCCCCTAAAAATCCCTAATTACGTAATAAATGGGCATGGCAAGGATTTTACCTGATAGATATTGTTCCGATTAACAACTTTGCTTCTATAATGCATTACAAAATCATTATCATTTTTATGTTATTTGTAATAGAGTTTACGAGTGTCTTGGCCCCTAATTTAAGGGGCCAGCCCCATTTTGTTTGATTTTGTTGGAAAGAACTTTTGATTATCTACTACTTTTATTATATATGTTTTCACAAAATATCAACTGATAAAAAGATACAGATCAAAACGTATGAAAATTTTGATTCGAAATTCGTACCCAATTTTCGAGCCTAGGCGAGCTCAAAGAAATGGCGCTACTGGCGTAAAACAATATAATAGTGCACAACTTCAAACTATAGACTACCTATCCTGAAAATTTTGTATTCATATCTCTAATATTTTCTGAGATCAGCTCTGCACAAAATAGGACGTAAAAAAATAGAAAATCCGCCGTAACTCGGTACCGGAAGTGACGATTTCAAAATTTCAAAAAACGTCTAGAATTATGACCTCTGGCAATCATCTGTGAAAAAATGGTCAAAATCGGCCGAATAGTTTTTGAGAAATCGCGTGCACAAAAATTGTGGAAAAAAATAATAATAAGAAACAGTACGAAAACAATAAGGTCTTCCGTTGGAAACGGAAGACCTTAACTAGACACGATCTCGTTGCGAGCAACGAGGAGGTCTTCCGTCCGATTTTAAGAAAAGGAAATGAAATTGCCTTTGATCTTCATCAACGAAACATATCAGTAAATGCCGGGGGATCTAATTTTGTTCAACAAGTGTTTCGAAATTATATACCGTTCTCGAGATATCTGGAAAAGATCATTTAAGGTGCCGGCCCTATAACTCCTTTAAGGGATCAGGTAACAAAACAAGGATGGTTGCATATTGTTAAGCATTCGAAATTTTTTTCCATTTTAATATATTGAAGATCAATCTTTCGGACTTCTGTCCCCTTAAACCCTAATTACGTAACAAAGGAGTAAACAATTGTCATTTATAGGTGTATAGTGTTTCGATGAATATAATTGCTTCTATAATGTATTACAAAATATTTCACAATTTAAAGTTATCATCAAAAGACTTTTAGCCCCTTAAATCCCCTAATTACGTAACATATGAGATTTTTTAAAATCATATATGGATGCATAATTGGAAGATTAACATTTTTGCTTCTTAAACCTTTTAAAAATTACTTCTCTGTAAAGTGCTTTGGAAAAAAGACTTCAGAGCCCTTTTGGCCCCTAATTTGAGGGGCCAGTCCCTTTTTCTTGATGTCAAATGAAAGGTCTTTTGATATTAAACATATTCTGTTCAACAAGTGTCTAGAAATTTGTTACCGTTCTTGAGCTATCTAGGAAAGAATAGTTTAAGGGACCGACCCCTTATCTCCTTATTAGGGCCAGAGAACGAAATTATGATGGTTGAATATTGTTTAGAACATCTTTCTAAGCATCTTTTAATCTATATTGCTTTTCAAAATATTTGTCTTTTTTGTGATACAAGTGATCGAAATTTTGAACTTCTGGCCCCTTAAAACCCCTAAATACGTAATGCATGAATTCTTTTATATTATGAATAGTTTAATAACTGTAAGATGAACATGTTTGCTTCTTAAACATATTAAAAATTACTTCTCAGTAAAGTGCTATGGAAGAAAGACTTTAGAGCCCTTTTGGCCCCTAATTTTAGGGGCCAGCCCCTTTTTCTTGATGTCAAATGAAAGGTCTTTTAATATTCAACATATTTTGTTCAACAAGTGTCTAGAAATTCGTTACCGTTCTTGAGCTATCTGGGAAAGAACGTTTTAGGGGCCGACCCCTTATCTCCTTATTGGGGCCACAGAACGAAATTTTGATGGTTGAATATTGTTTAGAACATCTTTCTCAGCATCTTTTATTCTATATTGCTTTTCAAAATATTTGTCTTTTTTGTGATATAAGTGATCGAAATTTTGAACTTCTGGCCCCTTAAAACCCCTAATTACGTAACGCATGAAATTATTTTTATAATGAATAGATAAATAACTGTAAGATGAACATTTTTGCTTCTTTAAGATATTACAAAATATTTCTCAGTGAAGTGCTATGGAAGAAAGACTTCAGAGCTTTTTTGGCCCCTAATTTGAGGGGGTAGCCCCTTTTTCTTGATGTCGAATGAAAGCTCTTGTAAAAATCAATTTTAATTTCTCTACATGTCTTAACAAAATATTTTCGAGATAAGAGATATTTAAAGAAAACTAAGAAAAATCACTACACACTGGCGTCGGAAGCAAATTGAAAGTGGGGGGGCTAGACTAATCCTCAGAAATATTGAGAAAAAAGTGATTCCTAAAATCATGGAAATCCTAATCCGTGGGGGGGGGGGGGGGGGGAGTAAACATTTAGTTCCAAAATTTTTTTTCTCCAAAATCATGAAATTCCTAATCCGGGGGGGGGGGGGGGGGGGGGGGGGGCTAGTATGCTTCTGATGCTTCTGAATCCAACATCACAATCTTTCAAGGTAAATTTAGGATCAATAACCTTTCCTGCGAGAAAAAGTGGGGGGGCTCAACCCCCTATCATCCTATGTTTCTAATGGTTAGGTATAACTTTGCAAAAAAAGTGGGGGGGCTAAGCCCCCCCTAGCCCCCCCGGTTCCGACGCCTATGCTACATTTTTTACATCTCAATTTTCGGGTCCAGGCGAGCTTCGGCGCCTTTTGCGCCGGACAAAATTGGCTCACTTTAGACAAAACTACCATCATTTGTCTACAATTCCTGAAAATTTGAATTCGATATCTTTTATCGTTTAGGAGGAGTTCGACGGACAAGCTGACCCTCTAAAAATCGCTAAAACGTCAATATCTCTGAAACGGAAATGACGTCATCAAAATAAAAAATTTCCAATAAGGTTTAGATCATTATCTATTAGATCCGAAAGTTTCATGAAAATCGGCCGAGCCATTACCGAGAACTCGCGTGCACAAAATTTGAAAGAAAAAAAAACAAAAATAACTAGAGCAAAGCTCGTTGCAAAGCAACGAGTGGGTTTTCCGCTAATGTCGAAAGCAACGCTAGAAGTACGTCTAAGAAGCAGAGTTCTTAATCTAGTAACAAAGAAACCTAAGTAAAAAAAGATAAAAAAAATCGAATGATTCTTGGTACAACTTAACATGATCCGAATGTTTTTAAGTACGCCTTAACCAAAAACCCTTAACCATTTCAAGAACGACTTAACAAAAAAACAATGTGTTTAAGTACGACTTAACAAATTTGACTTCATTTTAGGTACAAGTTTACTTTACCTTGAACTAACATCTTTTTTCTTAACCCAGAATGCAAAATTAAAATTTATGTAAAAAATCAATTTTGTTTAAAACATAATTCTGAGCAACTTTTCCTCTTCACTGCTTTTCAAAAGGTTGACCTTTCGTACTGTGTGCTCGTTGCGTCATTAATTGTCAGAAACTTATCGATGTAAAGTTTACTTTACTGTACTTCTGTGAATATTTTCTATGTAAAATTACTATGAACCAGACAACATTGAAATTGTGAACATTTCAAAGGGCCCCGCTTATGTTATTTCAGAGAATTCTGCTTTGACCTTGACCTATAACTTGAAATTTTTCCAGCTGGCATAGAACTTTTAATTCAATTTCATTCCCCCTAACATACATGCATTTTTGTTCAATCTGACCAAGATTAAGCATATATGGAAAATAATCTACTGTCTAAAACTAATTTTAAAAGATCTGCTATGACCTTCACATTGACACACTTGGTTCAAGGTCACTGCACGCCATTAACCAATAAACTCTGTAAAGGTAAAATATTAGCCAAATAGGGGCTAAAAGGAGAGTATATCTATGCTCTTAAAATATGGATTTTTGTGTGATCTGATATGACCTTGACTCTTCATCTACAAATATCATTCGAGGTCATTGCATATATTTTGAACAAAGGCATCATGTGGGTGAAGTATGAGTCTGAATGGAGCAAAGGGAGAGAAGATAAACTCCGGACAAGGATTTAAAAAAACATAATTCTGGTATGACCTTCACAGTTTCTTTTCACTGAAAATAGGTTCAAGGTCACTACACACCCTTTCACCCTTTACTCAAAAGCTCTGCTTATGTGAAGTCTGAGCCAAATAGGGGTTAGTAGAAATTATATATGCTCTCAAAAAAGGATTTTTGCATGATCCGATATGATCTTCACCCGTTACCTAGAAATTTCATGCAAGCAGGTCACTGCACATCGTTTAACCATAGAGACACTCTGTGAGTATTAGCCAGATTGGACCAAAGGGAAAAAAGATATGCCCCAGACAAGGATTGTATATATATAATTCTGCTATGACCTTAACCTTATACCTAAAAACATGGTTCAAGGTCACTGCACATCCTTCAACCAAAGGAACCCTGTGGATGAGGTATGAGCCAGATTGGGCCAAGGGGAGAGAAGCTATGCTCCTGTCAAGCCATCTCGGATGGACAGACGGACAAATTGATCACTAGAAGGCGCCGGCATAAACATGCCTTTTTATCTAATTTAAAATAGTATCCATGCTATCTGCCCATGGTGAATAGTCATCAAAACCATTCATCAGCAGAATTTGATTTCCCTCCTTTTTAAGGTGGTATGGGACATCTGTCGATATTAATGTGGATTAAAGTACTATATAATTGAAAAATTTTCACCGGTTTAGAATTTTCAAATTTTACAATATTTTACCAAAAAATAGCTTTTAAAAATATTTGAAAAGGTAAAAATTGTAAAAAACCCCAGCGGGATTCGAACTCATGACTTACAGGTTCCTAGTAAACCCTCTAACCCACTGTGCTAAGGAGTTAGGTGACCATTTTTGAAAAGAAACTACATGTACTTATATAATTACACTTTATTTTATTGTTTATTTCGATAAACAATACGTCACAACATGGAAGTGTCCCATATCACCTTAAACTCGGAACACCTCTGACCTAATAAGATCGCCGCATTAAATACAAAGTTTGATTTAACTCTAATTTGTTTATCATCAAGAAATTCTGCATCGCTGACAAATAAAGTTTTCTTCTGCATAATGAAATACCAATTAACTGACTATTCGGACAATAGCAAGTTTATTGTCCCATTCCACAGCAACTATTTCCCTTGGCTTTGCCTCATTAAATAGTTGCTGTCTTGGGGAACAATAAACTTGCTATTGTCCTAATACCCAGTAAATACTAAATAGGCATATAATATCCCATCCACCTACATTTCATGTTACCGGTATATAACCTCCCGTTTGTAACCTTCAATTTCACTGTAAAGTCAACATATCTGTCATAGCCGCAAGTTTCACAATTTATTTCTGCTTCTCATGTACTTAAAATTAGGGGCCTTAATATTGCTTACCAATTCCAACAAGAGACATCCCTCTAACTATTGATAATCATTAAAATTCATTTCATGAATCTACGCAACAATGATAAACCTTCAAGTACAGTCACTCTCAATTTTACAAAAATATTGACGGTACTTATCCGAAACTGTTCCTTGTACCTTTAACTTAGTAAACTAACATTTTTATGAAAAGGCGGTTTGTCTTAGAATAAGAAAGCTAATGCAATTCTGAGAAAAAGAATACCACATATTGCCAATTCCATTGAGGTTTAATAAAAATATGGCCATTTAAGTGAACCCACCATTTCCAATTTCCTTAAGTAAACACAGATTAACAAGGTTCTCCATAGTAAAACATCTTTACCTGACCTTTTAGAGGTCAACTTTTGTTCAACCACCTTTAAAAAGAAACCTTATTCAATACAACATATGCCTACATGATATAATCATGATAAAAGCTTCACATCACTTAGAAATACCCTTACATGTATACCCCCCACCCCCCAATCTTTTGATTTTCATAAAAAGTCATGGTTTGAAATGTTTTACCTAATTTTATGAAACGTGTGGCAATTTCCTTGAGTCATTTCTCACACATATTTGAAAACAATCATCAATGATTCTAAAATTTGATCTTTATTTGTTTATTGTATGATTTGTACCATTTTAATTAACAAATAGACAGCTGTCCTGCTTGTGATTTCTTGTTTTCATGAAAAAAGTAAGCTAACAATCATATTTAGTGAATATCTAATCTATTCTGATTTCTAGTCTCCTTCTAACCATGCTAAAACAGTAAGATACAACCTACAAGTTAGACATCTGCCTTAAATTAGAATTAAATTCAAACACACCCAGGTAGCTGGAGACAGAATTGATTTCAATGAAAAATGTTCAAATTTGACATGTTTTTCTACTTTTTTATGCATATATACCTTAGAAAGGTAGAAATAGGTTGTTTCTTGTTCATTTTAAAAGTAATTATCATAGCAGATGTTATTTCAAAGCCAAATGTACATTTACATATCCTACATGTAATCTTAATGCAGACAATTAAATAGAGGGGGGGGGGGGGGGGGGGGTGGGTTTCAATTATGTAAACACATCTAAATATCTTTATGAAATAAAAAATAAAGGAAACATAATTGTATACTTTTATTGAAAAACAAATTTTCACAGCAATTATGAATTTCTTTAAACAGCCTTAATTTTGTTTTCATAATTTCTTATCAACACAAACCACAACATGGCATGATGCTTTCTTCAAGTTCCATTATTGTTCATGCATTATTGGATTTAATTTGAATTACCGGTAAATAGTCTGTAGAACACAAGGAATATGCATGTGGATAGAGGTGACAGGTTAATCTCAGGAGCTGACCCACAAGAATCAACAGGTACTGGTTAAAGCCATGTGGTAACAAGAGTCTGTTTTGAGCTGAAATAAATAAAAAAAATAATAAGCTGTGTTTACATACATGTACTAGTAATAGCTGTGTTTACATTAACATATGCATAGTATTTCTGTAAAAAATACACTGACCATGCAGTGTAATAAGTATGACATATCCCAGTACATGACATAACATTTAGGCAGTACAAGATCAAAAATTTGCATATCAAGTCATAATATAATATTAAAAAATTTTCATAGGTATAAACACTTATCAAATTGAGAAAGAGAGAGAGTTTGAGAGAGAGTTTGAGAGAGAGAGAGAGTTTATTACCGTACTTGTAGTGCAACAGTCAATATTTCAATTCGTAAATTACAAACGAATATTACCCACCGAACAGCGTCAAAGTACATGTACTCGTATTAGCTTCTGGTATACCATTTTTTATCAATTCTACTGTGGTTTTTTTTTGCAAATAAATTTAGCGAGGGTTTTTTTTTATTTTCTTATAAATTACATGTTTTAAAAACAATACTACGTGTAATAAGCATAAAACATGTATGAGTAAACTTAATGAAGAATTTTTAATAGATTATTTTTCACAGAATGTGGTACATTACATGTATGTCAATCTTTATAAAACTAGCGTATATTTCGTGCGCCATAAATTGCAAGTTTTTTGTAAATATCATTTACTTGCATGATAGGTATATATGGTCTAACCAAAATTTTCTTCATAAAGCTACAGCTGTATGTACCACATATATGTTTTGTCACAAGTATACATTTTAAAAAAAAATACCCAAATTCCAACAGTTTAAATAAACTCAACTCATTCTCTGATAAGTTCATTGTGTTTTGTGCGTGCATATCTTATTTGTCTGCTGCAACAACAGCCAATCAGCGGTAAGCTGAATCCACAAAAAGAAAGTTTGTGTTTTAGGAGCGGGTAAATTGTTTATGCGACACTGTCAAGAAAACCACACCAAATAATAACAAGAAACATAAATATTCACTTAAATGTATTCTGTTGTAAAGTAAAGGGTTTTAACACTTATTGCATCTTGCAAAACCTGTGATGACCTTAATCATCTGTCATATATCTGATATACATGTATATGTAAAAGATGGGAGAAATAACGACGGAACAAAGTGGGATTCGAACCTGGCCCTCTGAATCTCTAGTCAAGTGCTCTACCAACTGAGCTACATGTATCTGGCACCGGTATTCAAACCAGTCTGACCGTCACATTCCTCCCCCTTAAATGATCTTCACCCTCGAAGATCATCCCTGGCAGGATCGAGTTAACCTGTTAGTTCCAGGGGTTGGTCACAACACCAATATTGTAACAGGATGGGAGAAATAATGAAGGACCAAACCGGGATTTGAACCTGGGCCCCCTGAATCTCTAGTCAGGTGCTCTACCAACTGAGCTATCTGGCACTGGTATTTAAACGGGTCTGATCGTCACATATATAAAGAATTATTTTAAACAATGTTGTTCAATAAAAAATAACACTCGCAACCTTCAGTTTTTGTCTGTAATTAATCAATATTGGCGTGCGATCAGTTCTCGCCGAGTACCATTTCTCACCAGTGCATTGTTACGTCATTTTATCAACACATAAAATTATATACGAAAATATGATGTAACAGTGCACCAGCGAGAAATGGCCCTCGGCGAGAACTGCTTGCACGCCGGTACTGCCAGTAGTCAGATTAAAAAAAGAGAATAAAAAATTACATTTAAAACATTAACAAGGACAATTTAAGTACACATCATAACTGCTAAACTAAACAAGAAAAATTATGTGAACTGGTAGAATGGTAGGCATAGTTCTAACTTGTAACCTACTTGTACAAGTACATGTACGGGTACCTGTTGGTCTGCTAAACCTCTTTAATGATACAATGATCGGCATCATAAAGATATTAAAGTCATGTTTTAACTCTGAAGTCTGAAGTATACAATTTTATTTACTTGAAGTTATGTCTACAGGGTATTCATGACTACATTTGGAGTCTTCTGCACAAGAATATATGATATGTTTCTAATTAGACCCTGCTTTGAATTTTGAGCTGAAAATTGACAATCTGTTATTTTTTTAAATAGATAAATTCAGTTACCCTTTCCAGTCCCCCATGAACCTCGAGCGAGTCTAAACATCCATGAAACATGTAAAAATTACACGTTAGAAAACAAACACCCACACCATAACAAAAACATCTAACAGTGTGCACGTACTTACATGTACATCTATACTATATACTAAATTTTAACCAGTTAACAAGAAACTTTAAAAGGAGTAAAAGCCTCACCTTCTTCAGTAACATCCACATAAATCACACACTTTAATGTCCATCTTTTCTCCTTTATTACTCGTAGCTTATCAACGGCTGATCGTCGACAGAAGTGTGGCTGTCAGAATTTCCTCGTAAACGATTCACGCGAGAAAAATATCCTCCTTAAACAAATATGTAGTATTGTTCCCTGTGCATGTTTATATGTTTCACAGTAAATTGAAAATGCATGTGTACACCGAAAGAATACACAACTTCTCTTCTGCATTCTGGGTTACGGCTCTCTCTTTTCTACAATGCCGTTCGTTACTGTTTACATTCGGCGCGCGCGCGTGGGGGTTACAAACAGGGGCGCCCCGACAAATAGTTGCACATAGAACGTTTAAATAATGTGTGTTCATTGAATTCATAAATGATATAAATGAAAAAAATGAAATTGTATCACAACAATTTATCTAAGACGCAACACAACGTTATGCAGTAAATGCCTGGGCCTAAATGTGGCATTTGTTCGCTTGTGTGGCTATGTAGACATATTAACTCGTTCATGTACGATTCTCACATATTTGTTTTATGAAATTTGAAAAAAAATATAGCACAGAACTTGTTTAATTTGATACCAAATGACATTATTTAATATATTAAAAATAACTGAATTAATTTTTTTTCATAAAATGGTAACGATTTTTGCTATCAGAAAAATACGTGTATGAGCTGCTGACCCCTAATTATAGGGGCCAGCCCTTTTTTCTTAATTTTAAATGAAAGCTCTCGTTATTCTAAACAACTTTTGTTCTATATGTATTAACAAAATATTTTTAGTTTAAAGGTTATAATACAAAAAGCAACAAAATTTCAGCCCCGAAAAAATCTTAAACTTTGGCGACAAATAGCTCAAAAACTAACAAAGAAATTACCAAAATTTTCATGCCAGCATAACTATAAAATGTTACCGACAATTTCGCCAAATTTCATGCATCTATCATCTGTAGTTCCCGAGATCAACTCTGGACAAAAGACCCCCCAATTTTCAATTAAAGGGCAATAACTCATAACCGGAAGTGAATTTTAAAAATTTGAAAAAAACGCCTAGAGATATTAATATCATCTACATACCCTGAAAGTTTCATAGCAATCAGACAAAAAATGTTCGAGAAATCTCGTGCACAAAATTTGCGGGAAAAAAAAATAATAATAAGAAACAGTAGAATAACAGAAGGGTTTTCCGTTGAAAAACGGAAAACCCTAATAATAATAGGGAAGAAGAAACCGAAGAAAAACAATAAGGTCTTCCGTTGGAAACGGAAGACTTTAATAATAGGGAAAAAGAAACAAAGCAAAAACAATAAGGTCTTCCGTTGGAAACGGAAGACCTTAATAAAAGGGAAAAAGAAACAAAGCAATAACAATAAGGTCTTCCGTTGGAAACGGAAGACCTTAAAAAGTGAAAAAGAAACAATAGAATAATAGAAGGGTCTTCCGGGATGATCCAAATATATAGCAAAATTTGGTGCATTTTAATATTTTGAGATGGCCCCCACTAAAAACCAGTCGGTAGAATTTTGTGTTTTTTACATATAAGGTAGGAAATGATATTACTAATCATATATAACAATTTGAGAAAAAAAGCTATTGTAGTATTTTTTAAAACTGCTTTGATGTGCGGAAAATGACAGTTTACTATATATTCCTATAGTAAATGTACCTCTATTTTGAGATGGTCCCTAAAAAGAACCAGACGGTCGATTTTCATGAACCTTCGCATATAAACTAGAGTTGGTTTAAATTACATATGGTTAAAAAATAAAGAGTTATGCTATTGTAGTTTTTCTGCAAAAAAACCCAAATCGGCCTCCTTAAGTCAAATCTCAAATATGAATATGTCATTATCATCATTAATACAGTATCATATTGTCTGTAATGTTCATTTCTTAGGTCTATTCCACTCAATAATTAGCGTATATGCAATATTTCATGCAGGTTTGATAAATATTTTTTTCATTAAAAAAAAAAATAGTAATTTTGGCAGAGTTATCTCCCTTGACAAAAATGTAAACAAAGGGAACTAATTCATTTGTTTGTGTTAAATGGAGTAACTGTGCAGTGATTCTACTTTCTAATGATTTTAAGGTAACCATAATGTATTTAATGTGGTGTTTTGTTTGCTATATAATGTATAAGATCATGTAGATATGTCATCTATACTTAGCATAAAAAGTGTACATTTCATGACGGATTACAATTTTATGACTCTTGTTAATTTAATCCGATTTTCCTCTGTTAAAAACATAAGCAGACGATTGTTTTTATTAAGAATAAATAAAAAAAACCAAGGAAAGTCCATGCATTTAGTTTTCCTCAAATATATAAGGGAGTATAGAAGAAGACTTTTGAAAATTTGGTTGTTTTTATTTTTGCATATTTGGCCCCGCCTGTGGCGCCCTTGGGGTGGTAGAGCCACAAATTTCACAATTTAGATTTCTCTTACCATAGCTCGATGCTTCACACTCAAATTGATTACAAGTAGCCTTGCAGTTTTCAAGAAGAAGTTAAACATGTAAAATTGTTAACGCAAAACTCACGACGACGGACAAAGACCACTAGCAATAGGTCATCTGAGTGACTCAGGTGACCTATGAAATAAAAAAAAAATCGTCAGCAAGATTTGAACCCGAAACACATCATGTCTATACAGAACGAAACCAGTGAGTCATGGGAGAATTGTTTATATGTAATATAAAGTAGTATTTAAAACAGCATTGTCATGTCTCTTGACTTTATTTATTATCTTGTACTTGCACTTCATAAGATTAATTAACACCAAAAACAATATTCATATTTTGCAATTTTCGTTCTTGCATTATAGAAAGTCACTCTCACACAATCTGCAATATTCAGCATTGACCATATCTGAAAACTTCTGAAGTTTTCAAAAAAATCTAATGAAACAAATAGCAAGTAACGTTTCATGTGTAAAATTATTATAAGTCAAGTGAGTATAAAGATGATTTAAAGCTCTTTATTAGAAAATTGAATTACATGTCTTCGCTATTCCTTTTATTATTAACAATACCCTGCGTTTGGATTTTTTATCATTTTGAAATCCTTTAACATGCATGACTTTCATGTGAGAGTAGAAATCCTAGCTAGGATATTTCATATCTTTCTGTGCTACATGAAATATATACATTCACACTCAGAATGATGAGTAATTATCCATCTTGTCCATTAAAATGCTGGCTTTGACATATGTTGATGGATGGTATAAGCCTGGACGTTTCGCTGTCTGTAGTGACCACAGTTCCACTTGAGAAACGCTTAAGACGTGTAACACTAGCATGTGCATGCTTTACTTTGCGAAAAAAGAGAAAATCATATGCATAATGCACATTTGACATAAACATATTCATCTTTGGTGTGACCACATGTGGTAAATTCTGCTGAACCGGAAAAGAAATGGACATGTTTTTAAAATGTATGTATTTTTATTTTATTCAGTACATGATTAATATGCATAAACCAACAAAAAGATTAAATTTGTTTTTGTTTAAGAAAGTACATGTTTAATATAATACTTTCGTTTGTGGTTTAGGATATTTCAGAAAAAATACACATACCCCAAATCTCTCTCTCTCTCTCTCTCTCTCTCTCTCTCTCTCTCTCTCTCTCTCTCTCTCTCTCCAATTATCAATTATCAGTTATGATAGTTGACGTATTTCAATATCTTACTTTTGCCTAAGAAATAGCATATATCAAAGGCGATCAAGAGTACTGTACTTTCTGACATATATTATTTTTCAAATAATATCTGCAATATGACTACTTTATATTTTAGTACGTATAATTATTATTTGTCGGGTTTGCGGTTAAATCCGCCTTGAAAAGATAATGAACATATGATAATAGCCGGCTCATAATGAATCATGCACTGCTAAACAAGACAGTCTTTAAAAAGTCATGGAATGTTTATGAACGTTTGCGGACATATTGATTAAAACTGGTTAGACGATGATTCAGTTTTACCTGTAGCTGTGTAAAAGAAAATACTCAGTATATGTAAATACACAAATACAACTCCGCCCTGTCCGGAACAGTTTACAGATGCATTTTTTCTTTCTATGATACTTATTGAATATCATTTCATTAATGATTCCATGCATTTTCCTCCATGAACTTGCTCTGATATTAAAACTACTCATTAACCCATAGATTTTTTTTATTGTCACTAATTGAAAATCCTATTCGACACTTACGTAAATTTATAGAACTTTTCACACTCAGTAAATGTTTACAGATAAGTATATATTTCAAAATAGTTTGACGATAAAGAGAAACATAAATTATATATCGTGTTTGGGTGAATATCAGAGTTGAAAAAACAACAACACAAGGGCTGATTTCATTAGACAAATCTCCGTTGAAATAAAAGCAATTCATGATCAACTTGTCAAATTATTGACAATTGCATACGATATCCAGGCACGTAGCATCGTTTTTGAAAGTGGGGGGGGGGGCCAGACCCATCCAAAAAATCTTGACAAGCAAAAAAAAAAAAAAATTAAAAAAAAAAAAAAAAAAATTTCCCAAAATCTTCAAAATCCTAATCCGTGGGGGGGGGGGGGGGGGGGGGGGGGGGGGTTAGACTCAACTATACTTTCAAATTCTTCCCTACCAAAACATTTCTCCTTCCAAATCATGAAATTCCTAATCCGTGGGGGGGGGGGGGGGGGGGGATTTGACAACTCATTTCCTAATTTTCATATCAATTTTTTAGTAACTTCCAAAAAAAGTGGGGGGGGCCAACTCCATTATAATTAATTTTTTAATATGTAAATTTTAAACAAATTCTTGCGGCGAGAAAAAGTGGGGGGGGGGGGGGGCCAGGCCCCCCCCCCCCTGGCCCCCCCCTGATGCTACGTGCCTGATATCAATATTACTGGCGTTTTATTTGTTTGTTGTTGATTGATGTTAATACCGAAGACAATCAAAGTACTGAAGTAATGACGGGAGTTGATTTTATCGATTATCATATATTTTAAAATCAACTTATCTTGCGTAGCAATTAGTTTCTAGTCTGTATTTAAATTACGCACTTTTTTATAATATGAATTTTAATTAGACTTTTCAGACAAGAATTTAGAGAAACCCCATATGAATCATGTTGTGTAATATTCAAAGAAGATTTCAAACTTTGTATTAGTAATCGAAACAATTCTAAAAATTGTATGGATCCAAGCACTATTGATATTGAACTCCAGTCTCGTTCAACCAGACGTTCGGCTGTCTCCGTTAAACTCCGACAAGCAAGAGAGCCTCTCTGTTTGTCGGAGATTTACGGAGACAGCCGAGCGTCTGGTTGAACGAGACGCAGGAGGATAAAACGTACGCTCAACTAGGACCCCAGGTCACCTGCTTATTCACAACTACCAATTCTGTGCACTCCGCTACAAAATGTAGTGCATTACAACCGCAGAGTGAAAGTAGAAGAACTAGTACCACTACTTAGCCTTTAGAAATGATATACAACAGGCAGAAATGTATTTTTTTTTAAAAGAATAACCTTCTAAGTATTGGAAATACACTATAGAGGATAAAAATGTCAACATAGACTGTTATTTGAAAGATATATGATATACGTTATATAGACATAAGGTGACCTGTGGTCCCCCTAAGGATAAATTAAATGTAACACAAAATCCTCCTCATTAAAATAACAAAGTACTTCACCTTCTTACTCTGTATACGTAGGTGTAGCCTGTAGAAAGATGTAGTTTTGCCCCCCCCCCCCCCCTCCCCCCAGCCACCAACCCATAGACTTTTTACTGATACTTTAATATAAAGGTAAAATGATTTGATAATGAATTACATTAGATGTAACTGGTTTCCGTAATGGATGCATGCCAACACAGGTTTGTATAAAAAATATCTGACATTTTCGAGCCCGTTAGTGATGAGAACTGTGTGATAGTTTTTTTTCATACAGAGCTGTTTTCGGCATACATCGTACTTAAAACACTGCTATTGAATTTCATTGTTGATTTACCTGAGACAGTCTGATTTTGAAGGATATCAGTACTGTAACCACGAGTCACGGTCTTATTTTAAGAAGCTCACTAAAATTAGTCTGCTGCAACAAAGGAATGACATCAAATTTGTGTTCTAACTAAAGTTCCCCTGTCTACAGGTGTTGCATGAGGGTTGGAGTTCACCACTCCCCGCTCCACCTACCACTTCCCTGGACTGGATTGATTTTTACTCATCAAATTAAAAAAAATATATTTGAATTGCAAAAATAAACATAGTTAATGCGGACCTACTGTGAAATGCATCTGAGAAAAAAATGAAGACGAGCAAATCGTCACCTCTTTAACCCCCCCCCCCCTAACTTCCTTTGACGACAAAAAATAAGGAATAAATGTGATCGAAACGTGTACCGTTTTTGCTTATTTATAAAATAAAAGTCTGAACTTTTTTGTTCAGTAGATCAGAGTATAATTTTTCACACACCACATTTTTAACCTGTTGTCTCCTTATAAGTTATGCAATCTCTGGTCTCCCCAATGATGTACAATATATGGCGAACTCTGGTTTACGTATTTATTATCATCTTTATGTGACACCTGTTCCCTCTAACAATTATGTTCTTCCTAATAAACAATATAAATAAAGTGCATGATTTTCGTCTTTTAAAAAGACATAAGACAACCTCTGGTATCCGTATTGATTTTCTAAATATTACATTGATTTAGAAGCTAAGGTGACCTCTGGTCTCCTAATAGACATTGGTGTCTTTACAGTGGATGAATTCTGCACGGTAATTCTCCATCTTGTAAAAGAAGGCGGCATCTGGTCTTTGTATTGATGAACAATTTACTACAATAATTTAGGTCTAATGGTGACCTCTCATCTCCTTATTGATAATTCATAAAATTTTATCCCTAGTCTCTCTACCGTGGATTACTTTGGTCTCTCTACAGTGGATTACTTTTGTATCTCCACCTTATAAAATGAAATAAGGTGACCTCTGATCTCAATTAACAAAATTATTACGACACATATCCAAGACCTAAAACGAACTCTGGTTTACCTACAATAGATGATATTTTATGATTCTTCATCTTGTAAAATAACATTAACGGATCTCTGATCACCGTATTAATTTACAGAATTAATAATTACTACATCAATTTAGATCATAAGGTGACCTATGGTCTCCTTTTGGATATTTCACCTAAGGTGACCCTTGGGTCCCCTACAGTAGATGACTTTTTTGAATCTCCATCTTGTAAAATGACATTAAGTGACCTCTGGTCTTCGTTATTAGTTAACAAAAATATAACGACATAGATCGAATACCAAAGGTGACCTTTGGTTTTCCTTCAGTGGATGGCTTGTTGGGAATCTCCATCTTTTAAAATGACATTATCTGACCTCTGGTTAACGTATTAATCTTTGAATTAAATCTAAACCTTTTTGAAGCTAAGGTGACCTCTAAATTCCTTTTAGATAGTCCTCTTATAATTACCACTTGGTTTCTCTACAGTAAATGACTTCAGGTAAATGTCTATCTTGGAAAAGAAGGTGACATCTGGTGTTCGTATTTATCACCAAACTATTACATTGATTTAGGACATATCGGGACCTATCATCTTGAAATTCCATTCAAGCTGACCCATGATCTAACAAATGGATGACATCTAGTGAGTATACATCTTGTTTAATGACATTTGGGGACCTCTGGTCTCCTATTGATAAACAAAATTATTGCTACATTGTTGTAGGACATAAGGGGACCTCAGGGCTCCTCATGGATATTTTACTAAATGTGACCTCTGCTCTCCCTACAGTAAATGACTTATTTGAATCTACATCTTGTAATATGACATTAGGTGACCCCTGATTTCCGTTATTAATGGACAAAATTATAACGACAGACATCGCTTTCCAAAGGTGACCTTTAGTGGATGGCTTCTAGGGATATCCATCTTGTTATGACATAAGCTGATCGTTTCTATATTAAAATTATTTTATTGATGAAGGACCTGAGGTGACATCTGGTCTCCTTGTGCATATTTTCACTTCAGGTGACCCCTGATCTCCCTACCATGGCCGAGTACCTATCATGTAAATGACATAAGGTGACCTCTGGTCTCCCTTTAGATAAGGAAAATGATCAATAGAGGACATGAAATGACCTCTGGTCTCCTTATGGGTGTTTCTGTAAATGACACGTTGACATCTGGACTTCATGTCATTTTAAGAAATTTAAAACTACATTGTCTTTAGACCTAGGTTGACGTCTGGTAACCTTTAAGATATTCACTTAGGGTGATCCCTGGTCTTCCCACTGTAGATGGTTTTGGTAAATCTTTACCTTGTATATTGATATTTTGTTAAAACTCAGGTCTCCATATTGAATCAAAGAATTGCAACGTCAATCTAAAACTATTGGTGACCTCTGGTCCGCATATCGATTTTTTACTTAAGGTGACCCCTGGTCACCCTACCGTGAATAACCTTAGTGAATCTCCATCTTGTAAAATCATCTGAGGTAACACCAGGTAGTCAAAGAATGGATAAAGACTGATTAATCTCCATCTGCAAGATGCATCTGCCGACCTCCAGTTTCCGTATTGATTTACAAAATCACTACGACATTTGAGTAGGAAATACATGTAAGGAGGTGACTTCTCTTTCTCTCATGATATTTCAATTACTACAGTGGATGACCGGTAGCTCTCAATCCTGTAAAATGACATTAGGGGACCCCTAGTCACCCTACAGTGGATGACCGGTGACTCTCCATCGTGTAAAATGACATAAGGTGACCCCTGGGCACCCTTCAGTGGATGACTGGTGACTCTCTATCCTGTAAAACGACATAAGGTGACCCCTGGTCATCCTACAGTAAATGACCGGTGACTCTCAATATTGTAAAATGACATACGGGGACCCCTGGTCACCATACAAAGGATGACCGGTGACTCTGCATCGTGTTAAATGACATACGGAGACCCCTTGTCACCCTGCAGTGGATGACCGTTGACTCTCCATTGTGTAAAATGACATAAGGTGACCACTGGTCACCCTGCAGTGGACGGCCGGTGAATCTCCAAATTGTAAAATGACATAAAGTGACTCCTGGCCACCCTGCAGAGGATAACCGATGCCTCTCCATTGTGTAAAATAATAAAAGGTGACCCCTGGTCATCCTACAGTGAATGACCGGTGACTGTCCATCGTGTAAAATGATATACGGGGACCCCTGGTCGTCACCCTACAGAGGATGACCGGTGACTCTCCAAAATGATATAAGGTGACCTATGAGCACCCTACTGTGGATTACTGGTGACTCACCATCATGTTATATGACATAAGGTGAGAGTCACCGGTCATCTACTCTAGGGTGACCATGGGTCACCTTATGTCACTTTACAGGATAGCGAGTCATTAATTAGTCATCCACTGAAGGGTGTCCACGGGTCACCTTATGTCATTTTGCACAATGGAAAGTTACCGGTTTCCACAGTAGGGTGACCAGGGATCACCTTAAGTCATTTTACACTATGGGGAGTTAGCGGTCTTCCACAGTAGGGTGACCAGGGGGTCACCTTAACATAAATATCATGAGAGAAAGAGAATTCGCCTCCTTACCTGTATTTCCCACACAAATGTCGTTATGATTATGTGAACCTTATGTTATTTTACACGATGGAGAGTGACCGGTCATCCATTGTAGAGTGACAAGGGGTCCCCGTATGTCATTTCAAAATAAAGAGAGTCACCGGTCATTTACTGTAGGGTGACCAGAGGTAACCTTATGTCATTTTACAGAATGGGGAGTCACCAGTCATCCATTGAAGGGTACCCACGGGTCACCTTATGTTATTTTGCACAATGGAGAGTTACCATATATCATTTTACACAATGGAGAGTCACTCACTGGTCAACCACTGTAGGGTGACCAGGGGTCCCCGTATGTCATTTTACACAATGAATAATTGAAATATGCCTAGGGGGACCAGAGGTAACCTAAGTTTTTTTATCACTGTTGTATTAATTATTTATATCATTACGGAGATCTCGGCTCACCTTATGTCATATAACAGGATGGAGAGTCACCAGTAATCCACTGCAGGGTGCCCACAGGTCACCTTATATCATTTTACACAATGGAGAGTCACCGGTCAACCACTGTAGGGTGACCTGGGGTCCCCGTATGTCATTTTACACAATGAATAATTGAAATATGCCTAGGGGGACCAGAGGTAACCTATGTTGTTTTATTCACTGTTGTATTTATTCTTTATATGAATACTGAGATCTCAGGTCATCTTATGTCATATTACAGGATGGAGAGTCACCAGTTATCCACTGCAGGGTGCCCACAGGTCACCTTATATCATTTTACACAATGGAGAGTCACCGGTCAACCACTGTAGGGTGACTAGGGGTCCCCGTATGTCATTTTACACAATGAATAATTGAAATATGGCTAGGGGGACCAGAGGTAACCTAAGTTGTTTTTTTCGCTGTCGTATAATTCTTTATATCAATACGGAGATCTCGGGTCATCTTATGCCATATTACTGCATGATTGAGAGTCACCAGTAATCAACTGCAGGGTGCCCACATGTCACCTTATATCATTTTACACAATGGAGAGTCACTCACCGGTCAACCACTGTAGGGTGACCAGGGGTCCCCGTATGTCATTTTACACAATGAATAAATGAAATATGGCTAGGGGGACCAGAGGTAACCTAAGTTGTTTTTTTCACTGTCGTATTATTCTTTATATCAATACGGAGATCTCGGGTCACCTTATGCCAAATTACTGGATTGAGAGTCACCAGTAATCCACTGCAGGGTGCCCACAGGTCACCTTATATCATTTTACACAATGGAGAATCACCGGTCAACCACTGTAGGGTGACCTGGGGTCCCCGTATGTCATTTTACACAATGAATAATTGAAATATGCCTAGGGGGACCAGAGGTAACCTACGGTTTTTTTATCACTGTTGTATTAATTCTTTATATCAATACGGAGATCTCGGGTCATCTTATGTCATATAACAGGATGTAAAGTCACCAGTAATCCACTGCAGGGTGCCCACAGGTCACCTTATATCATTTTGGAGAGTCACCGGTCATCCACTGTAGAATGAGCAGGGGTCACCTTATCATTTTACACGATGGACAGTCACCGCCCAACTACTGTAGGTGACCAGGGGTCCCCGTATGTCATTTTACACAATGGAGTGTCACCGGTCATCCACTGTAGGGTGACCAGGGGTCACCTTATATCCTTTAACACGTTGGAGAGTCACCGGTCATCCACTGCAGAGTTACCAGGGGTCCCCGTATGTCATTTTACACGGTTGAGAGTCACCGGTAATTCACTGTAGGGTGACCAGGGGTCATCTTATATCATTTTACACAATGAAGTGTCACCGGTCACCCTCTGTAGTGTGACCAGGAGTAACCTTATATCAGTTTACACGATGAAGAGTCACCGTTCATCCTTTGTAAGGTGACCAGGGGTCCACGTATGTCATTTTACATGATGGAGAGTCACCGGCCATTCACTGTAGGATGACCAGGGGTCACCTTATATTATTTTACACGATGGAGAGTTATCGGTTATCCTATACAGTGTGGCCAGGAGTCACTTCATGTCATTTTACAATTTGGAGAGTCACCGGTAGTCCACTGCAGGGTGACCAGTTGTCACCTTATGTCATTTTACACAATGAACAGTCAACGGTCGTCCACTGCAGGGTGACCAAGGGTCTCCGTATGTCATTTAACACGATGCAGAGTCACCGGTCGTCCTTTGTAGGGTGACCAGGGGTCCCCGTATGTCATTTTGCATGATGGAGAGTCACCAGTCATCCACTGAAGGGTGCCCACGTGCCCCCATATGTAATTTCACACAATTGAGAGTCACCGGTCATCCACTGCAGGGAGACCAGGTGTCACCTTATGTCATTTTACACGATGGAGAAACACTGGTCATCCACTGTAGGGTGACCAGGGGTCACCTTATGTCATTGTACACGATAGAGAGTCACCGGTCATCCTCTGTAGGGTGACCAGTTGTCACCTTATATCATTTTACGCCATGGAGTGTCATCGGTCATCCTCTTGAGGATGATCAGTGACTCTCCATTGTGTAAATTGACATACGGGGACCCCTGTTCACCCTACAGTGGTTGACCGTTGACTCTCCATTGTGTATAATGTTATAAGATGACATGTGGGCACCCTGCAGTGGATTACTGTTGACTCTCCATCCTGTTATATGACATAAGGTGACCCGAGGTTTCCGTATTGATATAAAGAATTAATACAACAGCGTAGTAAAAAAACGTAGGTTACCTCTGGTCCCCCTAGGCATATTTCAATTATTTATTGTGTAAAACGACATACGGGGACCCCTGGTCACCCTACAGCGGAGGACCAGTGAGTGACTCTCCATTGTGTAAAATGATATAAGGTGACCTGTGGGCACCCTGCAGTGGATAACTGGTGACTCGCCATCCTGTAATATGACATAAGATGACCTGAGATCTCCGTTTTGAGATAAAGAATTAATACAACAGTGAATAAAATAACCTAGGTTACCTCTGGTCCCCCTAGGCATATTTCAATTAAAGGGGGATGGTCACGATTTTCGTCAAATTCTATTTTTCTATATTTATTTTTTAGAATGCTTTAGACATGCATTACCAATGATCAAATAAATTTGAGAGTCATTCGTGGAGTTGAAAGCAAGATACAGAGCTGAGAATTCTTTGTAATGTAAACAACGCCCGTGCCCAGTTTTTGTTTACATAGGTTCAATATACGAGTAAAAAAAAATTGTAAACCTGATTTGTCTATCTTTTAATTTATATTTTAAGCATAAATAAACATTTTCATTTCATTGATTTAGGACCTTAGGTGACGTTGGCTTTCCTTACTGAAGTTCCACTTATGGTTAAGGTAGTCTCCTACAGTGGCGAACTTTTAGTGATTATCCATCTTTAAAAATGGCATTTGGTGAACTTGGTCTTCCAATATATTACCAAAATTATAACAACACTTGATTCAGGACCTAAGGTGATCTCTATTGATATTGTATTTATAATGATCCCTTGTTTCTCTACAGTGAATGGCTTCTGGTGAATCTGTATCCTTAAAAATCTAAAAAGGTGACCTTAGGCACGTAGCATCGTTTTTTAAAGTGGGGGGGGGGGGGGGGCAGACTCATCCAAAAAATCTTCAAAAATCGTGACAAGCAAAAAAAAAAAATCCCCCAAAGTCTTCAAAATCCTAATCCGTGGGGGACTGGGGGGAAGCCCCCCCCCCCCCCCCCTCCCGATGCTACGTGCTTGGGCCTCTAATTTCCCTATAGATTAATAGAATTCATAGGTCCTAATATAATATGACCTCCAGGCATATTATGAATATTTCACTTAACGTGACACCTGCTCTATTGATTACCAAAATTATTTTTCTCTCTTCATATATAGGACCTAAGGTAACCTCTGGTCTCAAACGAACATTCCACTAAATTTAACCCCCTGTCTCTCTAAAATGACTGACTTCCAGTAAATATTAATCTTGTAAATTGTCATAAGATAACCGGATGATATCTCCCCATTGATATTACACATAAGGTGACCCCTGGTCTCCCTACAGTGGATCACTTCTGATGAATCTCAATATTGTAAAACTGACACTAGGCAGATGTTAGGTAACTTTTGTAACCGTATTGATTAACAAAATGATTACGACATTGTTTTAGGACGTAAGGTGACCTGTGGTCTCCCTATGGATATAGAAAAAAAGAAAGTAGATTTACATTCTTATCTTCACTTGTAAAAGAGTTCCATAAGTGCTCATTAATACACTCATTTTGGAGAACTATTTTCGGGGACCCAAGGTCCTAGTTGAGCGTACGTTTTATCCTTCTGCGAACGAGACAGGGTAATCGTGTTCAAAAATCCAGACCTGTAAAATTGTAAATCCGAATATGCAATTGTGTTGATGTGTGAGCCTGAGCATGAATATGTGTAATTCTGATCGTGTAACCTATAAAACTCGGGCATAAACACGTGTAAGATTTGACTCAGTTCCTTCGCATGATGCACATTTTGCAACTTTATTGTTTACATTAGTTGATTAAACCTTCAACTTTGCACACTTTCAATCCGTAGTTTCTGCGTTTGTAACTTCAGGCTCGGCAATAGCACATCTGACATGATACAAATTGACAAATGTAAAGTCTACAAGCTTGTCGAATTTTGACATGACCTTATATGGAAACAATGACGTCACTGATAGAAAAAGGCTAGCTGCAGGTAAAGGCATGCCGTAATCGCCGGAATAGGGACGGAATAAATAAAAAAAAAAATGAGGTAAGCCTATAATCATATTATCTCTGGATAACAACATTTCATAGAGTATTATTTTTCGGAAAATTAAATTATGAGATTGGTGTACATTTTATCAAGAGATAAAGAATTCGATCGGCTTCAGATATCCTCATAGAACTGAAAAAATTACATTTAATGACCTTGTTTGAATACACGTGTATAAAGATATATACGCATTTTTATTAATAGGCGTCTGAACCGGGAGGGGGGGGGGCTAGGGGGGGACTTAGCCCCCCCCCCCCCCCTTTTTTTTTGCCAAGTTAGACCTAACCATTAGGAACATAGCAACATAGAGGATTCAACCCCCCCCCCTACTTTTTCCTCGCAACAAACAAAATTGTTCCTTAAAAGACCTTAAAGAGAATGAAATATTAATAGTGATATTGAAAATTAGAGTCATAGTAGGTATACTAGCACCCCCCCCCCCACCACCACCACCACGGATTAGGAATTTCATGATTTCGGGGGGGGGGGGGGGGGGGGGAAATTGGGCAGGTAAGATTGGAGTTATTGGTATACCCTTCCCCACGGATTAGAAAATTCATGATTATGGGAATTCTTGTCAATATTTTTCATGATTAGTTTAGCCCCCCCCCCTTTAATTTGCTTCCGACGCCACTGTTATTAGAGTACATGCAACAAATTGTTAAAGTATAGGCCTCGGCTGAATTAAGAAAATATCTCCAAATGCATCCTTATCGCTACCACAAAGTTGTGACAAGACCCCCCCCCACCCCACCCCACGCGAAAAATTACACGGGATCCGTCAGCTGAGTTGCAAAGTTATCGATAAGAAAAACAAACTATTTAAATACATTGGTTTTGAGATTGTGATTACCCGGTATATGAGACATAAGAAGCGACATCCTCTTAAAAAAATGAATAAAAATTCCAAAGATAAGGTTAACTGTCGTGAAATTAAAATGTGTATAAATTATTTTAAGAAATGTTTCTTTGCATTGTCGGCAATATATAGGAAAAAAAGCCTATCATGCAGGTAAAAATTGACATTTCTTAAAAATTATTTTAAGCAATTATTACGGGATTGAGTATGACGTCCTGAATGTCGGTTCAATACAGACTCTTTTTGTGAAGTTGGCTGATAAAAATCTTCTGGAGAGCTAGTATAATACAGCTTTACAGCCACTTGTGAACTAGCTGCAGGTCTGTAGCCCCCTGTCTAAAAATACAGAAGGAAGATCTTTGAGCTACAGTGCCTCCCATAGTAAAACTTCAATTTACGGCGCACAAAAAATATGCGCTAGTTTTTTTTTATTATTATTGAAGATTGTGTTATTATTTATCTTTCACTTACACAACAACAAAAAGTATAAATACATGTAAAGTCCGCGAAAAATTACCAAATCCTTGCAGGTCGTTTATTCTAACTAATTCAGAAAAATAACAAGAGTAAAAATGGGGTACTCTATATGCAATGCTTTTGCCCAAAAATGACTAAGTTCAACAGCTGATATTTTTTATAAATTATCAGAAATCAAAATCCTAGCAATTTGCATACTTCTTATATATATGCATAAATGATCTGCAAAAGAACAACTTCCTATCTTGAAAACTGTTCGAGGAGATATCGGTACAATAAGGGTACCTTTTTGACAGCCATTCGCCCGTCTGCAATTTTTACTATTTCAATAATCGGAAACCCGGTTAAAAATTCACTCTCAAAAGTCTTAGAATTCAGAAGCAATGGAGTTACATGGGACCTCACGGCGGTCTTCGAACCCCATGCCGCTCAAAATATATTTACCCCCTTAGGAAATTTCTTGATCCGTCTCATTTCTAGAAAAGAGTACGCATTTACTTATATTCCAGTTTAAATTACATGTCAATTTTTTTAGAGATATAAGATATGAGGCATTTCCTTTTATAATACCATGAAAATTATAAAACGGAAATTAGCGCATTCGTCACATCGGCAACGATTTTTTTTCTACATGAACCTCTTCCTGTTTGGTCCAGTTTCAATCATACCTTAATTTTTTTTTCTAAAAATAATACCGGTGTTTTCGATAGAAAAGGTGTCGTTCATTAAACGCTTATTGCAACAGTTTAGCTGAATATTATGTTTATTTTTCGTTCATTCCGGTCCGGCGGTTACGGCATGCCTTTTCCCGCAGCAAGGCAGTTGCCATATAAGGTCATGTCAAAATTCGACAAACTTGTAGACTTTACATTTGTCAATTTGTATCATGTCAGATGTGCTATTGCCGAGCCTGAAGTTACAAACGCAGAAACTACGGATTGAAAGTGTGCAAAGTTGAAGGTTTAATTAACTAATGTAAACAATAAAGTTGCAAAATGTGCATCATGCGAAGGAACTGAGTCAAATCTTACACGTGTTTATGCCCGAGTATACACGATTGCATATTCGGATTTACAAGTTTACATGTCTGGATTTTTGAACACGATTACCCTCCATACATTAAACTCTGGCGTAGGAATACACGAGACTACATAAATATCTAAATTGGTCGTATTATATAACATCTTACTATTTTCAAAGTGTTTATAGATAAGTTTCCTTGAAAAACAATGCTTCAGCAAAAATTACGTCGAATTTTTCTATTCTATTAAAGAACTAAGACTTGTCAGCGGTGATGATTTGTGCTTAGGTCCAAACACTGTTTCACTTTCGGTTTGCCAGAGTGACTGCATAGGAGAGTTGATTAAAATCAACTCCCAAAAATGCCTAATATGATCCCTTTGGTGCCATTCAACATGAGAGAAATGTTCTAAATCTTTCTTCTTTTTTTTTTTACTTTTTACTCCCCGTCGTGGTAAATAAATGTGGTTTAATAGGCAAAGGAGTATTTATGATAAATATATGGAAATAGTAACACAATATACATAGATAGTGAGACAAAGTTTAAGGACTATGTGATTTTCTTTATTTAAAAAGAATATGGATTCATTCTTTGACTTTAACTTGGAATTTATACGGTCGAAATTCCCAGGAGCTTTGTTTGATCACGTACCGACATTTCTTTGCTGACACTGTTTTTTTTTGGGGGGGGGGGGGTGAATAAATAATTGTACGTTAAATTAAAGTTATTGACCACCCCTGGCAAACATAAGTACTCCTCGAAAAAAAAAAATCCGGATATGCACATGTTTTCCTATCACTTTAAACACTGTCCCTCACAAAAAGTGGGGAATATAGGGAGGGCAGTTAGAATTGTTCAAAATTCGTTATCCTTCGTCAACTAAAAAGATATGTTCTGAAGAAAAAAGTCTGCATATTAATATGCTTGAATGTCAAATACATGTAGTAGTACTGCGCATACCGTCAAGTAAACTGTATGACCCCAGGTCCTGAATACCTGTCACAGGTAGAAAGAACATATCCACGTACATTATCACCATTTGATATTCATAGCTAATTAGCAGGTTCACCCAGACAAGCCCTTCATAGTGTAGGAGATATTTTTACAGAAGAAATCGTTACGATAAACAGTTTTCTTGGGCCGAGACAATCCCTCAGTGACTTAGTCAGAATAGCTTGATCGCCATGCAACACTCTACGCTGTTATATAATGCAACAGCATTTACAGTCTCTGTCATATAGAAGGCAGCGAACAGGCGAAAGAAACAACTTGCGGTGAATTTTAAGTAGCTTTTAAGATTGATAGTTACATAAATTTAGATCTCGAGAGCAGTCAAACAATGAGACAATGATGTGAATATTGTGTGCGGAAGTTTTAATGATTGGTTACGTGGATTCATACAGAGATGGCTGGTCAAAGAATATTTCCTGCGTTGTCTTTTTGAATAACAAAATATGTGTTCATGATCGGGAATTACTGAGGAATTATACTTAGGACAGTTGATGTTACCATTGAAAACGAGTATTTTACTTGTATGTACAGTATACCTTGGTAGGTAATTCATCATCAGGTGAAACTTCCAATAGCATGTTTTTATATTGATCATATATGATGCAAGTCAGTAATGTTGTCTTTATTTTAATTTTTTGGGGGGTCTGTTTAATATCCAATGTAGTCTGAATAAGTGTACAAGACTGGTCATGGCCGGGTTCCCGATGATGTACGAAAATGGATTACTAAAGCTCGCTAAATGATTACAAAAAGCCACACTGTAAATCATTCAAACAGGTCCAGTTTATTCTGTATAATTAGTGATTATGTATTTTCTCTGAATTCTATTTCTGCCATCAGAAAATCGGACAAAAATCTACCTCAATTGTCATTGTAACGTACAATATTTGTTTTTCTAATCTATACTTTAATTGCTACCAACAGCTAGGATTTTAAAACTTTGATTCTAAATGCAACAAGATTTAATTAAACTTCCTTATAATTCAGGGTTGTCTCTAAGACCCAGGAAGCTGGGAATTCCCCCGCCTATAATGACATAATATGGTATGGCGGTCGCCCGCTTGGACACGTGGGTTCTCTCCGGGTACTCCGGCGTCTTCCCACACCAAATGACCCCCTTGCGCTAACATCCATGCCAACGAGAGATATTAATATAAGTTGTAGAACTTGCTTATCAATCATTGTAAAATAAAAAAAAGTTCAGTTCAGTTCAATGACATAATTAACCCAGCTATTATTGCATTTCAAACACATTAATCTGCTATGAGCTATAGACCTCCAGACCCCCTTCTACCTTTTTTATTCCTTCCTTCTACTTCAGTTTTTAGAGACAATTAACCCTGTAATTATGTCGATACATGTACAATTTATACAAAAAAAACAGAAAATATGAAGATCATTCAAAAAGTACACTGATCCATCTCAAGAGTACCTAATCCAAACATCAGTATAATCTGTCTAATAGTCAGGAATTTATAATTATAGTATTTTAGGAATTTACATTTAAGTACATATACATGTATATACATGTGTAGTATACTTATATTAAGTCACCATACTCTTAGGAAGTATTAATGACTGCAACTCGTACTACAACACTTCATTTAGTACTTTATTTAATATACCCATTGTTAAGGTATACAAATATGGAATTTCCTCATGTCAACATCCTGTCAGTGAGTGAAATGGGAAATAAGAGTCTAGCTACCAACTATTAAACTACAGGAAATGATGAAGTTTTTATGTCAATTATAAGTAAATATAAACATTTATGTGGCAAAGGTTCAATTCTATAATTTTTCATAGTTTTCATTTGTCTATGGATGCTTAACATTCTGGTTTTAGATTCCAAATTGTGATGGGTTTTATGAGAGGAATGTTTTTGGCTGTCACCATTGGGACTACCTGTCTGCTTGGAGTGGTGACAGGACATGGTCGGTTGATTGAACCCCCAAGTAGGTCCAGTATGTGGCGCTATGGATACAGAAATCCCCCAAATTACAATGATAACCAGTTGTACTGTGGTGGAGTACAGGTAAACAAATTTTTTTAATGATGTTGATTTGTTGACGAAAAAATTTATTATGATTATTAAATACATGTAGCTACCGGAGGTAGTAGATTTTTAGCTGAAAATGTATTTTTTAATGATGTTGATTTGGATACTAGAAGTTATGATTATTAACAGCTAGTAGATTTATAGATAAAATTAGAATCTCTTACAACAAAATATATTTTTAGGTCCCCTGGGTCACTCAGGTGACCTAGCTATTGCAATTGGTCGTCGTCCATTGTGCATTGTTCCTTTACAATTTTAACTTATTCTTGAAAACTACATGGCCAATTGGAACAATTTTTGGAGTAAAGCATCTCTATGGTAAAAGGAATCTAAATTGTGAAATTCATGCATGGCTCTATAACCACCCCCAGGGTGCCATAGTTGGGGCTATATATACAATTTTTTTTTCTTTAAAAATCTTCTTCTCTATTCCCACGCATTTGAGGAAAAAACTAAATTCATAATTATGATGTCCATGAAGCCCTCTACCACAATGGTGAAATTCATGACCCCTGGGTCAGGGGATCAGGCCCTAGGGCGGGGCCGATATAACCATATAGTGAAAATGTATTTAATATTGTGTAGATTCAAGTTTGTTCAAATCATGATCCTCTGGGTAGGGTGGAACCACACAATTTGGGGTCAGATTTTTACATAGTAATATATAGAGAAAATCTTTAAAAATATTCTTTTCAAAAACCAATTGGTCAGAGGAGCTGACAGTCTTTAGCGAAAATAACCTTTTAAGTGTAGATTCAAGCTTGTACAAAGACATAATCCCGGGGGGCTGGGTGAGACCATATTGGAGGGGCAAATTTTTGCGCAGGAAAACTTTTTCAATCACTCTCAAAAACTCAAATGTTATAATACATGTATATGGTATTAAATTTGCTTATATGCAAGCATTTTTACAGTGTGTTGATACTTAATTGTTTAAACTCAGGGGCCCCTAGACAATTGTTGGGCCTTACAGGAGGTACATAAACAGTTGTTGTAAATATTCTTAAGAACTGTAATATGCTCAATATGTGATAATAACTGTTACAAAAGGGGCTCAATGTTTTACATAAGGATATTTAGAGAAAAATTTAAAAATCTTTTTATACAGGATCTATTCTACTACATCTGTTACATCGTCCAGATATTTTGTATATGATGTACTCCGTAAAGCTGATTTTATAAATATCATAATAAATGGCTATTGTTGCTCAGCTGAGCAAATAGTGGCCAATGGGCTTCTTGTTTATAGAATAATCTAAGTTATTAATGTATTATCGTATCATATCATAGGATCGTATCATAGGATTGTTATTGAATTCAGGGTTTTATAAAATATATATATATTATGAATTAAATTTAAATCATATATCATTAAATGAAATTTTTGATCATTTGGTGTAATATCTTTATCAAATGATACCTTTGGTACCATTTTATTTTATGTTTTTTTGTATAACTTGATAATTATGATATTACCTTTATATGATTCATATATCATATATAAATATAAGTATTCAAGATTTCATGTTGTATAAAATAATATGCCAACATTTTCTTGTATGATGATATATAACATAATATAAATCATAAACTATGAATTTGATATGATTATGGTGGCTTCATTTAGGTGATACCTTGTCTCCGTGAAATGGAGTGTATAATTTTTGATTACTTATATTAACTTTACTTGATCAGATCTATAATGACTCTAATGAAAAGGCCTAAACTTCCAAGGAAGTGGATATTAAAATAAAGTAACAGAAGGTCAAAAAGTGAGATATAGGAAATATTCTTTGATGGGCATTAATTTATACATCTGTCACACACCCTGCTACACTTGTCATTGGGGAGTGAACTCCTGACCCTCAGAACTGTTCTCATCAAAGTCCTTAAGTGTAATCACACCAGTTATAAATTATCTGAAAGTCCAAGCAGAACTAAATGATTTCTTAGATATATCTGACTTCATCACTTGAAACTTGAAACACATAGCAGCACTCACAGTAAAGTTAAGGCACTTGGTGACAAATAATTGAAAATATATAATACAAAAATTATTTTCCGTTGCAGATCCAGTATGAGGTTAATAAAGGACGTTGTGGGGTGTGTGGGGACCCATTTCAGGGGCCCCTGGACAATGAGCCGGGTGGAAAGTATGCTAATGGAATCATTGTTCACTCAACAACCATTGGTGCCATTATGCCAGTGATGGTAGAAATTACAGCTTCACACAAAGGATACATGGAATTCAGACTGTGTCCAAATGATGATCCACAGAAGCGGATCTCAGAGGAGTGTTTGAATGATTTTCCTTTAACCATTATTGAGTCGAAAAGTACAAGATACCAAGTAACGACATCTGGTAAATACAAGTTAAAGCTACAGCTTCCAGATAGTGTTAAGTGCCGTGCTTGTGTTTTACAGTGGAAGTATAACACAGGGAACAGCTGGGGAGTGGATCCAACAACAAACAGGGGTTGTATAGGCTGTGGAAACCAGGAACAGTTTTATGGATGTGCAGACATTGCAATTGGTCACCCAGACATTGAACCAGGCTATTCCTTGATTACCAACCAGATGAGTAAAGGAGAACCCATCTTTAAACCTGGTGTTCCCACTCCACCTCTTGTTCCAACTGAACTGGAAACATGGGATCGACCTGCCACTCCAGATAGTGGAGAAGAGGTAGATCCAGCTATTGTTCCAAGTCAAGGTGGATCATCATCAAATGCTGTATACAAGGTGTACAAAAATTTCCTTGACTTTCAAAGCCAGTTTCCAAACAAATATGCCAGACCCTGTGTCTGTCACTCCTGTGTAGGCAAGACTTGTGTGTGTGAATGTTTCCAAGGAGACATATCTGCCTCATCTACAAATTCTCTCCAAAGTTATCTTATGCTAACTATACTTGTTTTTTCATATGTTTTGCAAAGTCTTGCACTTTGATACACTATTTTATAACATCAGTATTTGCTACAATAATAATTAATTGCTATTTATTTCTTTTCTTTATGTTGAGATTTTAGCTCACTTGAGCTGATCATGAAGGCTCATTTTAGTGAGCCTTTTTTTATTAAAATTTTTCCATTGTCTGCCGTTGTTGTCCATCATTGTAAACTTTCCACATTTTCATTTTCTTCTTCAAAACACTGGGCCAATATCAACCAACTTGGAACATAACATTATTGGGTGAAGGGGATTAAAGTTTGTTCAAATGAAGGGCCGCCCAATCTTTAAGGCAAAATATATTAAGTTATTGAAAATTTGTTGATATTTTTCAAAAAAATTCTTATCCAAAACCATTTGGCCAAAAAAGCTGTCACTTAATTGTATGGAAGCTAATTCCTCAGATAGTGTAGATCAAATTTTGTTCAAATCGTGATCCCCAAAGGTAGGGGTTACCGTGGAAGCATTCTCAGTTAGTTTAGAGTCAAGTTTGTTCAAATCTGATTTTCCCCTCTACACTAATCTACCAGAAAATGTACTGCTGTTACATGTACTAGCTATACATGTATTATATGTACAAATCCAAATATTATTATGTACAGTGTATATCTTTTAAGAGATTGTGACAACCTGTTTTATTTTTTTCTTCTCCATTTTTACTTTACCAGGGACAGCTTATGATTAAAAATTTACTTGTAAATGTAAACCATTTTTCTTAAAATATTACGAAAAATGTTACTATAAAGGTGACCAGGCCTTTGGATTATTAAACTGGTAGGGGGGTTTTCTGGACACTTATACTGATATCACCCTACGTAACTAGCAGAGAAATGTATGGTACTGCTGTTAGCCTGTTACCTATAATACTACCTACTAGTATATATTTATGTACAAATCTAAATATATGTATGATATTTATATATATTTTTGATGTAACAACCCAGGTTTTTTTCAATCTTTACTGTATCATTGGCATACTTAGCCAGTAACATCGCATAACCGGAAATTTACTTGTAAATTCTTGATACTAGGGGTATGGTGGAGGCTTAATTGGGGGGGGGGGGGGTCATTTTTGCAAAGGAATTTATAAGGGAAAATCTTTAAATTCTTCTTAAAAAGACTGAGACTTGTGTGGAATCGTCCTCAGGTAGTGCATGTAGATTCAAGATGACCAAATCATCTCTGGTTAGGGTGGGGCCTCAGTAAGAAAGGGGTGAAATTTTATATTTGAATGAATAGAGAAAAATCTTTGAAAAACTTATTCTAAAAAACTGAAACAATAAAAGGAGTTCGTTGTAAAAAATTTAACTTAGGAATATGTATTGAAATTGAAGATATACCGGTACTCTACTAAGTTGTCTAGATATTTTGTATTTCATACTCTAAAGACAGTATAAAGCATTTGCTGGCTATTGTTGCTCAGGTGAAGGATATTGCCCTTAGGCCTCTTGTTATGCAGTTAAAAACTAATTTTATCCATCAAAACTACATGTTTTAAGTGTGCAAAAGATCCATGCTTAATAAACCTGTCATAACCTATCAATGAAAATTGTATGACTTTTTGTTAGCTCACCTGAACTGAAGGTTCAAATGAGCTTTTCTGATCACCTGTTGTCTGTCGTCCGTCTGTCCATCTGTTCATCCAGCTGTCTGTAATTTTTTCCATGATCCCCAGGACAATACTGGGACCCTTAAAGAATGCTTTGTTTTCGTAATGAAATCCGCCAAGGGTTTATGGGGAGCAAAGTGGACCGAAAACCCTTGCCTAGCGAAGATGGCTTTGACTGAGATATTAAAATTTGTCGGTGGATGCAATATCATAGAAATTAGGATGTATTGTCCCAAAAGTACGTTTCAGTTATCTTTATATATTTTTCATATTTGAAAATTTTGAAAAAGATTATACAAAAACTGTTCTTCAGGTGAGAAATATCATTAATTGGCCATTGGGGCTCTTGTTGTGAATTTGGCGTTCTATACTCGGATGCAATTCTGTTGACTAGAATTCTGGATAGATAGCCTAGCATTGCAGGAAAAATACATATTTTTACCACTTTTAGCGGATTTTGTTTATATTTTCATCAGAACATCAAAATTATTTAAACTATCATCTGCAGAACAACTTCTTGGAAGTCTGAGGTCAGCCCGAGCAAATCAGATGAGTTTGTTCTCTCAATGTAGCAGTATACAAGCTTATCTTTTAAAAAGATTGGTAAGCTAGCGCTGTAGCCATCCTAAAACACAGAGGCAGATTTCTAAAACATTGGTTTATATTTCTGAATTGATTAATTAAATAGGAAGGCATAGTGGTGTACTGGAATTGTACTGGAGTGGGGTCTCAATTTAAAACTGTGAATCTAGAGGCATGGCATAGCTCATTGACTGTGCCTTAATCATTATGTATCTATTGTTATTTCTATTTCGAAGTGAAAATTTTCAAGAACCATTGGTACTGTTTTGTAGCAATCGTATCTTCTCGGGCCTTTCCGTCAAGCTCGGAAAACAACTTCGGATATGTTTTCTTGAAGAAATTGAAGATAAAGCTAGCTATTTATAATAATATGAAAATAACTTTGCATAATAAGACATAAGCTACTGTTACTTTTTGACACGTACAATAAAACACAAAACTTCATGTGAAAATGATAAAACGAAATTCATATGGTACAGCTAGTTTATCTACAGTAGTACAGTATTCCCAGAATCCCCTACTATGGAGTCGAGCATGCGTATTCCAGTGAAAAAGACTAACGTAGTTGCTAGCGCTCGAGAGCGCTAGCAATAAAGGTAGTTTAAGAGAAAACGTACCCAGGAGAAAACGTACCCAATTCCTAGGGTACGTTTTCTACAAGAGAAAACGTACTCGAGTATGTTTTCTCTTGAAGAAAACGTACCCTAAGAATTTAAAAATCATTAACATAATGTTTAATAGTTTTAAATAGTATTAAATACTATTTTACAGCATAACTATAGAGGAATAAATGAATCTTATAGATGTATAAATTTAATAATAGCATTTTTAAAAAATGAGTCGGTGGAATACTGGTACCAAAAAACGCGCTTTTGGATTCTGGAGATACTTGTCATTAAATTCTCGAAATTATATTGCAATAAAAACTATTTTTTCAACGGTTTCATTTATGATGAATTAATTGCCGACTAATTAAACTGCTTAGGCGATGTTTCTGCATGTGGAGATAACATAATTATTGTCTATTTGATTAATGCACGTGATTTTGTATTTTAAAAAAAGCAACAATTCAATTCAATTTTCATTTCGCTCACACCATGGAATGGTACATGAGGTCAATCATTATATACAGTTCAAAAGTCAGAGGTACATTGTATGAATGAATAGATAAGTAGTAGATAAATAGTAAATAAGCATAAATATACAATATATACAATGAAGATAGGAAAAAGTATAATAATGGAGGACAGAGGACAAACTATTATATCAAACTGTATATTTTGATAATAATTCACAAAACTTAATAGTATTTGGCGCTGACCAGTATTTATCATCAAGATATTTACGTCTAAATGTCAATAGTTCTTTACATTCCAGAATATAATGAAATTCGTCAGCAATTTGACCAGAATTACACAGTTTACACACTCTCTGGTTACAAAGGTGTATTGTACCATCTCCCAGTCTCCACTTGGAGATGGTGATTTGAGGTTCTAAATTTCATAAAAACCTTTCTGGGCCTAAGTGGCAATATATTAATGTAACTTTCATGATTAAATTTTTTTCTTAAAAATCTTGTAAATTTGCCCTTTTGAGTCATTAATGTCACTAGACCATTTTTGGATATATTGGTCTTGTAACCTTTGTTTTACAATTGTAGAAATCCACTTTACATTTACAATATTTTGTTCATACCAAATATTTGAAAAACCACACATATCTAAAATATTTTTAACACCTACAACAAATGATAATTTAGAAATTTTATACTTGAGTTCTTGTTAAAATTTTCAAAAATAAGTGTAAAGTAACATTATTTGTTTATTAAATATGTGGATAAATATATGGAATATATATTTTTTCATTGGGGCGAGTTGTCTTTACCAGGGACGTATATACTTATAGTATATATATATGTAGTATACGTTAGTATATATACGTCGATCCCTGCTAAGGACGAGTTGTCCTAATATTTGGGGATGAGTTGTCATTCCGGTATTTTCAGGTGTTATTTCGGTAAATATTAGCTGTCATTTCAGTAATTCGGGTTACCCGTAATAATAATTTTATTGTAATAAATTTCCATTTGAATCGCCATTTGGCTAAAACGACGCACCCATAAACACGAATAAACTCTTAGCGAACTGTCTTGCACCTGTGCAACTTTGTTTACGTCAATGTGACGTTTATAATCGATTATCATTATGCTTTATAAATTAGGAGAAAGAGTATCTAAAAATTAGGGTTGAAATATTGTGGAAAACAACAGAAAGAGAAGGATATGCGGCTAATTGCTGCTATATTTATTGCCTTGAGCATAGCCTGTAATCTGGCTTTTGAATTGAAAGACTTCACTTTTGGAGATCACGATTACAATAGTCTTTTGAATGTCTTGAACGAAACAAATAAGAAATGTCCAGATGTCAGTCGGATTTACAGTTTAGATGAAAAGACTGTGGAAGGCCGAGATTTGGTAGTCATAGAATTTACAGCAGAAAAACCTGGGACGCATTTAGCAGGTATGCTTTTTGACCCCCCCCCTCTCTCTCTCTCTCTCTCTCTCTCTCTCTCTCTCTCTCTCTGAGCTTCTATTCTGTAAAAATAATTTAAAGTTTCATAAAAGGGTAGTATTAAATTGTATTAGAATTACAGTCAAGACTTGTAATCAAATTGCCCGAGTAAGGAATGACTTCAAAGAGTGAGAAGAATTTATAAATTTGTCAATACTGTTTAATTTATCGATTTTTTAATAATAAGATGGCATTTAAAAAAGAAATTAGTTTGAACATATTTTATTGTATATATAATATATACAAAGGGTTTGAACACAAGTTCTTTCAACTTACTAGGTTCTCACCCTAGAAAGAAATTACATGTATATAGGGACCTCTTTGGTAAACTTATAGAAGATGGAATTATATTATAAAAAATCATACATTCATTTTTCTCAAAATTTCTTAATTACTTGTAATTAGATCAACACATCACCATAACCGCTTATCTTTTAATGGATTACATGAGTCTGTTTGGGGAAGAGTCAGTTTGGGTATTACTTAATTAATTCACTTGACTCCTTGAACATGTAAAGTCTGTCCCACAAGTTATTGCTTCCATCTCTTTTGGATGATTTTTAATCAAAATACACATATCTGTGAAAGAAATACTGTTGAAATTGATAAATGGCAAAATATCCAAGATATCTTCATTGACACATTATCATTTTTCTCTCATAAAAGTTCACAGAAACGAAAACAAATTTCTTGTGGATATTTTTGATTGGAAACGTTTACATCTTTTCACCATTCTGAACTCACTTGGAATACCTCGCACAATTTTTCAACGTTATCCAGGCTATTTCATGGCTGATGGAATGCAAAATCCCCATAGACTTAATATTTTGGGTTGTGTATTGAAACCTGAAAGGGTTATTAATACGTGAATGTTCATTTCTTCATAAATATTTTGTAATATACAATCTCTGTTTTGACTTATTTCTGCCAATATTTTACATATGTTCATATTCATAGAAAGACATCCTAACTGAGTTAGGATGTCTTTCTATGAATGTTAACATATGCAAAGTTAAACTCTGAGTATATATCATGAAGTCTCATGATGCACATTGTTTTACTTTCAAAACTCTTTTTCAAAATTTTTTTGATTTTTTAAATGGGGTGAAATTCCCATATATCCTAAGATGTAACTTGGAAAGTCATGAGTGTAGAAAAAATTCCAACATCAGTTTTTAAATATTTTATTCAAAATCATTTATGAAATGCCCATGACAAAGGAAGAATGGATAGAATCTAATAGGTAAATATATACTGTTTGTAGGGAAGCCAGAATTTAAATATGTTGGAAACATGCATGGAAATGAGGTTGTAAGCAGAGAAGTGTTGTTGGCCCTTATAGCCTATTTATGCCAGGGATACAGAGAGCAAGACCCAGAGGTTGTGTGGCTGATGGACAATACACGTATTCACATTATGCCCTCCATGAATCCTGATGGTTGGGAGTTGGCTAATTCACGCCCAAGGAAGGTGAGAGAGGTTTTAGATAATCTGTATGAAAACAAATGTATAAATTACAACAAATGTACAGGATTTACTTGCTAAATCAAGCAAATCTCTAAAGAATCGGAATTGATTTTCGTTTCATTACATTAATTACGCTTTGTAACTTAGGGAACTATCGCCTGTATTTGTAACTTTTACATAGCATTATCAATCAAACATAGACTTAGGTAAACAAGACAGTTGACTGTTTACCTGCGCAAAATTAGATGAATTAACAGGTACCGTACATTAATAACATACTTAAATACAATTCTATCGGTAATTCGGTATGATCTTTGCTTAATGGTTGTTTAATTCATTGTGTTTAGTTAGATGCTCAGTATTTTCTTGAGTCTATAGTCAGTCAAAATAGATTAATTTTGCTCATGGAAATATCCTTACAATGTATATTTTATTAACATTTTGTGTCATGAAATCATGCAGGCATCTTTTCAAACTTTTCGTAACTTCCATTTACTAGTATCAATAGTATCATAAACAAATTGATTCCAAGTATGTTTTCCATTGTCTGTAACATACATATACTGTACAATGTACATAAATAATAAGCTAAGCTCTCAAATAAATGTACAATGTACCTAATGACAGAATAATCGTTCCATAGAAAACAATATTTATGGAACAGATGCAGATTGAAGCACATGGTGTCAACAAAGACTGATATGAAATAAAATTTTCAACCACAGCTGTACTTTTAGTTCCTGTTTGCAGATTATTTTACATTTTTCATTTTAAATACGTGTTGAAACTTAGTACAGACTGCATCAATGTGTACAAGATATTTTGAACCAAAGTTATTGGCACATGAAGTTTAAGTACACACTGAAAAAAGTAAAATATAATAAGTGCTTAAATTCTTTTGGAAGTTCAAATCCAAAAATTACAGTAATTCTGTACTTTGATAGTGAAGGTTGAAGCAGTGGATGGTAATTTTAATTTTTTTGGAGAAAGAGTTAATTTCTGGTTTATATAAGATACATTTGTAAGATATATGAAAGAATTGCAGTCTATTCATTTTTTAGCTCACCTGAGCTGAAAGCTCAAGTGAGCTTTTCTGATCACTTTTTGTCCAGAGTCCGTCTGTCTGTAAACTTTTTACATTTTCGACTTCTTCTCCTGAACCACTTGGCCAATTTCAACCAAACTTGACACAAAGCATCATTGGGTAAAGATGATTCAAGTTTGTTAAAATAAAGGGCCACGCCCTATTTTAAGGGGAAATAATTAGGATTTATTGAAAATTTGGTGATATTTTTCAAAGATCTTCTTCTCAAAAACCACTTTGCCAGAAAAGCTGAAACTTATGTGGAAGCATCCTCAGATAGTGTAGATTCAAGTTTGTTCAAATCAGGGTCCGCGGGGGTAAGGTTGGCCTACAATGGGGGAGGGGGGCTCAAAGTTTAGGAGTATATAGAGTTAATCTTTAAGAATCTTCTAGTCATATACCATTTGGCCAGAAAAGTTGAACCTTGTGTGGAAGCATCCTCAGATAGTGAAGATTCAAGTTTGTTCAAATCATGGACCTTGGGGGTAAGGTGGGGCCACAATGTGGGGTTGAAGTTTTACATAGAAATATATAGAGAGTTAATCTTTAAAAATCTTCCTCTCAAAAACCATTCGGCCAGAAAAGCTGAAACTTGCATGGAAGCATCCTCAAATAGTGCAGATTCAAGTTTCCTCAAATCATGGTCCCAGTAGGTAAGATGGGGCCACAATTGGGGGTCAAATTTTTAAATAGGAATATAAAGAGAAATTTTATTTTAAATCTTTTACTCAGAACACTACTGGCCAGAAAAGCTGTAACTTGTGTGAAGTATCATCAGGTAGGCCACTAGGGTAGATTCAAGTTCCGTCAGATTATGATCCCTGGGGGTAGGTTAGGGGCACAATAGGGACTGGTTAAATCTTAACAAAGGAATATATTGAGAAAAATCTTTTTCTAAAAAAGGAAATTTTCTTAGAAAAGGTGCAACATTAGTGAAAGCAATCTTAGATAGTGTAGATTCAAATTGGTCAAAATCATATTTTTCAGGAGTAGGATGGAGCCACATGGGGGGGGGGGGTCAAATTTACAAAGGAGAACATTTTAAATTCACCAAAACTCAAATGTTAATATATGGTTTTACTTTTATGCAAGCATTTTGACATATTTTTAATTCTTTAAAATTGTTTAGACTTTGGCCTCTGGACAATTCTTGGGCTTCACAAGTTTGATGTAGGTTTATATCTCATTTAATTTAGATCTTCTTGAGAACTGTAATGCTCAATATGTGAAATGACTCTACTGTGACAAAAAGGGATCAATGATAAACAGAATATCCGGGAAAAAAATTGATTTTTTAAAATACAGGATCTATTAGACTATATTGTCCATATTATTTTGGTATATTACTCCATAAAGCTGATTTTATTATGCCTATTGTTGCTCAGGTGAGCAATGTGGCCCATGGGCCTCTTGTTTTAATTGATTGCATGATTATTCAAAAGTTAATACATGTACTGAACTAATTAGTGTTATATTTTTGATTTTACCGTATTGAATTACATTGAATTAATTGGAAACTTGCCTTTCATTTTGTGAATATTTGAATTAAAATGTACTTTGTGATATTTTTTATTTAAGAATGGTCAGAAGCCATGGTTGGATGGCAGGGCTAATGCAAATGAGGTTGATTTAAACAGAAACTTCCCAGAGGTTGACAAGCTGGAATATAAATATGAAAAACTGGAGGGTGGACTTAACAACCACATTATGTCACTCAGCAAGGCACTCAGCAAAATGGTATGCTACCAGTTTTATTAGCTCACCTGAGCCAAAGGCTCAAGTGAGCTTTTCTGATCACAATTTGTCCGTTGTCTGTCGTCGTTGTCGTTGTCGTCGTTGTAAACTTTTCACATTTACATCTTCTTCTCAAGAACCACTGGGCAGATTTCAACCAAATTTGGCACAAAGCACCACTAGGTGAAGGGGATTCAAGTTTGTTCAAATGAAGGGCCACGCCCTTTTTAAAGGGGAGATAATTGAGAATTATTGAAAATTTGTTGGTATTTTTCAAAAATCTTCTTCTCAAAAACTATTAGGCTTAGCTTAAACTTGTGTAGAGGCATCATCAGGTAGTGTAGATTCAAGTTTGTTCGAATCATGGTCCCCGGGGGTAGGGTGCGGCCACAATTGGGGGATCAAGTTTTACATAGGAATATATAGAGGAAATCTTTAAAAATTTTCTTCTCAAAAACTATTTGGCCAGGAAAGCTCAACTTTGAGTGGAGGCATCATCAGGTAGTGTTGATTCAAGTTTGTTCAAATCATGGTCCCCAGGAGGGGGGGCCACAATTGGGGGATCAAGTTTTACATAGGAATATATAGAGAAAATCTCTAAAAATCTTCTTCTCAAAAACTATTTGGCCAGTAAAGCTCAAATTAAAATGGAAGCATCCTCAGTAAGTGTAGATTCAAGTTTGATCAAATCATGGTCCCCGGGGGTAGGGTGGGGCCACAATTGGGGGATCAATTTTTACATAGGAATATATAGAGAAAATCTTCTAAAATAATCTTCTCAAAAACTATTTGGCCAGTAAAGCTCAAATTAAAATGGAAGCATCCTCAGGAAGTGTAGATTCAAGTTTGATCAAATTATGGTCCCCGGGGGTAGGGTGGGGCCACAATTGGGGGATCAAGTTTTACATAGGAATATATAGAGAAAATCTTTAAAAATCTTCTTCTCAAAAACTATTTGGGCAGTAAAGCTCAAATTAATATGGAAGCATCCTCAGGAAGTGTAGGTTCAAGTTTGTTCAAATCATGGTCCCCGGGGGTAAGGTGGGGCCACAATTGGGGGATCAAGTTTTACATAGGAATATATAGAGAAAATCTTTAAAATTTTCTTCTCAAAAACTATTTGGCCAGTAAAGCTCAAATTAAAATGGAAGCATCCTCAGGAAGTGTAGATTCAAGTTTGTTCAAATCATGGTCCCCGGGGGTAGGGTGCGGCCACAATTGGGGGATCAAGTTTTACATAGGAATATATTGAGAAAATCTTCAAAAATTTTCTTCTCAAAAACTATTAGGCCAGGAAAGCTCAACTTTGAGTGGAGGCATCATCAGGTAAGGTAGATTCAAGTTTGTTCAAATCATGGTCCCCGGGGGTAGGGTGGGGCCACAATTGGGGGATCAAGTTTTACATAGGAATATATAGAGAAAATCTCTAAAAATCTTCTTTTCAAAAACTATCAGGCCAGAAAAAATCAAATTAGAGTGGAAGCATCCTCATGTAGTGTAGATTCAAGTTTGTTCAAATCATGGTCCACGGGGGTAGGGTGGGGCCACAATTGGGGGATCAAGTTTTACATAGGAATATATAGAGAAAATCTTTTAAAAAATTTCTTTTAAAAACTATTTGGCCAGAAAAGCTTAAATTAAAATGGAAGCATCCTCAGGAAGTGTTGATTCAAGTTTGTTCAAATCATGGTCCCCGGGGGTAGGGTGGGGCCACAATTGGGGGATCAAGTTTTACATAGGAATATATTGAGAAAATCTTTTAAAAAATTTCTTTTAAAAACTATTAGGCCAGAAAAGCTAAAATTAAAATGGAAGCATCCTCAGGAAGTGTTGATTCAAGTTTGTTCAAATCATGGTCCCCGGGGGTAGGGTGGGGCCACAATTGGGGGATCAAGTTTTACATAGGAATATATTGAGAAAATCTTCAAAAATTTTCTTCTCAAAAACTATTAGGCCAGGAAAGCTCAACTTTGAGTGGAGGCATCATCAGGTAAGGTAGATTCAAGTTTGTTCAAATCATGGTCCCCGGGGGTAGGGTGGGGCCACAATTGGGGGATCAAGTTTTACATAGGAATATATAGAGAAAATCTCTAAAAATCTTCTTTTCAAAAATTATCAGGCCAGAAAAAATCAAATTAGAGTGGAAGCATCCTCATGTAGTGTAGATTCAAGTTTGTTCAAATCATGGTCCCCGGGGGTAGGGTGGGGCCACAATTGGGGGATCAAGTTTTACATAGGAATATATAGAGAAAATCTTTAAAAAATTTCTTCTCAAAAACTATTTGGCCAGTAAAGCTCAAATTAAAATGGAAGCATCCTCAGGAAGTGTAGATTCAAGTTTGTTCAAATCATGGTCCACGGGGGTAGGGTGGGGCCACAATGGGGGGATCAATTTTAACATAGGAATATATAGAGAAAATCTTTAAAAATTTTCTTCTCAAAAACTATTAGGCCAGAAAAACTCAAATTAAAATGGAAGCATCCTCAGGAAGTGTTGATTCAAGTTTGGCCAAATCATGGTCCCCGGGGGTAGGGTGAGGCCACAATTGGGGGATCAAGTTTTACAATCTTTAAAAATATTCTGGGAAAGTTTTCGGTCCAAAACTCAGTACTTAGTGTGAAAGCACAGGTTATGAGATTAAAGGTAGATTTAAGTTTGATGAAACCATGATTCCCTAGAGAATTGTGGGGCCACGAAATGGGGAGGGGGGGGGGGGGGTTATAGGAATAGAGAAAAATCTTTTTACAGGTACAACAAAAAAAGGGGTTGGTATTTACCAAAAAATAAGAGGTGGATAAAAATTGGCAGATTTTCAATTTTTTTTTAGCAAGATCTACTGTACTCAGTTGTCAAGATATTTTGATACTGTAATGCTAATTTGATCAGAATTAAGGCAATTGTTGCTCAGGTGAGCGATGTGGCCCCTGGGCCTCTTGTTGTTAAATTCCATGCCAAGTACATCGGTATTTTTTTGTTCGTACAAATTGAAAATACTGATGATTTGATGTTTCAGAACCTTGCTCCAGAGACCCGAGCGGTCATTAAATGGTTGTACTCTATCCCCTTTGTACTGTCATCTAATCTGCATGGTGGAGATTTGGTGGCTAATTATCCATATGACGAATCTCGTGATGACAGAAAGACCTCACAATATTCAGCCTCACCAGATGATGGCTTGTTCAGGTAATTAACAGCAGTTACTTTTGCTTTCATGGTTCAGAAATATGATACTGTGGAATCATTTAAATTCGTGGGGGCCAATTTTCATAGATTGTGAACTTTTTGCTTAATCGTGGGGATGTAATTTCGTGGATGAGGCGGGTTTCAGTAACAAAGATTACTTTTTCTAAATTTGTTTTCGTTGAGGATGTAAATTCGTGGGGGAGGGCTACCCACAAATACCATGAAAATTGAGCCACCATGAATTCTAATGATTCAACTTATTTTTGATAACATCTTTAATTGTTTTTCGTGATGTTAATGATATTAACTAATGATTTTCTTATTCATCGTTTATAGCATATATAACATGCATTTATTAATTCGTTATGTTAAGAAAATATTAATTTTGAATATAACAGAAGCAATTAGTTGTTGAGAATTTTATGTGTATACATTTATTGCAGATACTTGGCCAAGTCTTACTCTAAACACCATCTCACTATGTCAGATCCATCGAGAAAACCATGTGACATGTCAGGTGACCTTGAACTGCCAGAGTTCAAGGATGGCATTACCAATGGTGCAAAGTGGTACTCAGTAGCTGGAGGTATGGGAATTCAATAAAAGTTGGCTCTTGTATTTTTTTTAACCAATGTTGATGAACAATATAGACAACGTTGATAACAAGTTAACAACTAAAGAAAGAATAAGCTAAAGACTTATAAAAAGAATGAATACATTATATGGTATATTAAAATATACGGGTACTAATGTATGAATCTGTTATCAGGTATGCAAGATTTCAACTACCTGGCGACTAACTGCTTTGAAACTACCTTGGAGTTGGGTTGCAATAAATTCCCTTATCCTGAGGAGGAGAAGAATTATTGGGAAGAGAACAAAGCAGCTCTCCTCAACTACATGTTTCAAGTACTTATCAAAACAATTACCTACAAACTGTTTTTCGAGGCAGATAGAAATTTACTTTGTTAACATAAGTTTACCTTGTTACATGTATTCAACTTATTAAATAGGTGCATATTGGTATAAAGGGGTTGATACAGTCAGGTGGGAAGAGAGTGGGTAATGCTACCATCAAGGTGATGAACATGCCATCTGGATCTCCTATCAAACATGATGTTCTTTCAGGTAAAGACTAGCATTCAAAACTACTGTTTAAATATTGAAGGTGTACTTGTACTGTTGTGAAAAGGCTCCTTAAAATTTATATAAAATATAATGAAACTTGTAGAAATTTCTGTACAAATTAATAAGAGGGGGTATTTAAACTATACATGCTTTAATTTGCGTCAATTTTGAATGACAGTAAAAACGCATGTGTGTGTTTACTTAGAAAAGTTATCTCTATTCTGTAAATTACATGTCGTTACAAATAAAATTTCAATTGTTTATTTGACTAATAAATATATTGGTGAAGGAAGAGCGAAACTGACCTCATTGTGCATGTCCACAGGAAATCAGGTGGCCAGAATTGTTTGACTAATAACATATCCGTCTCGATTTTGTGTATACTTAACAGTTGTTAATTTGAAATATATACATGTATTATGAGTTTAATACCTTTGTCATTTACAGTACCATTACTTTTGAATGTTTAAATAGGACAACACTCACATGAACACAAAATAGCCTTTAGGGAAAAATACATAAGCCTACAGCATTGTTCTGTATATGGATGAACATGCTCACACAATTTTGTTTTGCTTTCTTTTGTTCGTAATCGTATATAGGACAAAGGACTATATATGATATGGGCCTAAAATGGCCCCTTAAAATGAACATCATCATTTTTCTGTAATTTTTTGTTCTCTTTGTACACGCATACATGTTACTACAGTTATTTTATGATTTCCCTATTGACCCAAATGCCCACAATTTAGAAAATGACATTACAAAGTTTACCTTTTTCTGCAATTTTTCCATTTTTAGCATAAAAAAGCTTGTTTTTAAACAATTTTTCTTTCAGATAACATTGAGCACATGCTTGAACAAACAAAATGTTTTTTTCAGAAGTGTGTGTATCCAAGACTAATAAGGGACAAAAATATTGTGTATCCAAGACTAATAAGGGACAAAAATATTTTCCTTGTTCAAAGTGTCGCTCCTATATTTCCGGTTTGAAAAAAGATTAGAAAACTATCAATTTTTGAATGATTTTGATTAAGGTACCTCACTACACCCACACCTATACTTTTTAAGACACTACGTCACAAGATGGCGATTTAAATGTTTTGTTAAACTGTTTATATCATTCATTTGGGTTGTATATTGTCGTAGCTCAGTGGTTAAAGTACATGTATTGGGTTTTTTGAACTGCAGATTATGAGTTCCAATCTGTCTGGAGCTTTTGTTCATGTTAACTGAATTAAATTTTTGAAAATGTAATTTTTCATCCAAATTTCACTTTTTTTTTTGCCTATTAGACTTAAATACTTCTTATCCATTATGATATCTATCATAATCAAGTAATTTTCTGCTGATTTGAGAAAATATTTTCAAGTGTAGTGAGTCACCTTAAATTATGAAAATTAGGTAACTTCTGACGTCATAAACTGCCAGTGAGGGTAAACAATTTAAATAAATAGGTAAAAAATATATGGGTATAGTCCACTAATGTGTTTTCCATAGGCGGTAATGTTAAAGTTAAGGTTCATAGCTCCGGCTTTAATTTTCGTTCAGCAACGAGGGACCTCTTGAATGTCTCTCTCCTGTTAAAATTTCGTGGTATGAAGTCAGATTTGTTTTCCGGCAAAATGCGTCTCTATTGAAAAACTCTGAAAATTAAAGTAAAAGGAGGGAATTAACAATTTTGGAAAGGGTGTACATCAAACAATTTCAATTCTTTCCTTTAGCAGATCATTCAAGTTTGACCCTTGCTTTTAAAATTGCAAATCCTCTTTTCTGACATATGTTAAGCATTCTGACGTGATAGATTGATATTCATGAGGAGGTATTACTTTTCCTGGCAGGAAAATAAATATATTTTATTGTTTAAAATTTGACATCTTTATTTCATGAACGAATTGAGCATTATAATTAACAGCAAAAATGTAACATTTGTAAGTAAACAAACACATGCATTTTCCCTGTCATTAAAAATTGGTGCAAATTGTAGTGTGTATAGCTTTAATGACCAACATTGTATATACAAGTCAAGGGATGAAAAATTGTTATTTCACAATTTGAATAGTTTTAAATTAATTTATATCCAGAAAATGGCCTTTGGAAAAAAATTGATTACTTTGATACATTACAGTTCTAATTATGACATCATTTGCAGTGGCTTGATATATGATATGAAGAATTTATTGTCACCACCAAGCAAGTTGTTGATATTGTAAAAGTGACCACCTGATCAAAAGATTACATGTATCTATTTTTTTAAATCTTATGTTAATGCAGGGAAACAGGGCGACTACTATCGTCTATTGCTGGATGGAGACTACAAGGTCAGAGTTGTTGCTGAAGGATTCCACCCAGAAGAACGTTGCATCACTGTGGCTAATAAACAGATGCAACAAGCTCAGGTTGTGAACTTTGATCTCACCCCTTCTAATAAAGAGAGAACAAAAGGACAAACTGGTTGCATTCCCACCAAACAGTTGGATCTTAGTAGTGGAACAGAGCAGTTTCTTCAAGATTCTTTGTATGACAAGGTAAGATTGGACAAAATGTACCTTATTGCCTGTAATCACAACATCTTAGGTTTAATATTTGCTTGGTCTTAAAAGTGTTTTCAATTGAAGAAAGCTTTGTCGTAAGTTGTTTGATATTTAAAATGAATTTAGAAAATTACACAGCACTTTCGACATCTATGCTAGTAAGATGACTCTTCAAGGCATCCAAACAAAGGAGGATGTGAAATACAGGCCCTTGTAAATGGAGAAAAAAGTGTTTGAATTTCTGTTGGAGAGTCATTGAAAGTTCTTACTTTCCACAAAGATTGTTTATGATATGTGAATATGGGTTTTAAACACTAGAAAATGTACAATGTGAAGAAAAGCTTTTGTATTTTTTTTTCAGCTTTATGGAGACTATGTATACAACACTAAAGACTACCAACTGTACAACTATTTACAAAGGATACTCAAGTCTGTAACTGGAAATTAGTCTCTCAGGATTCAAGTCAACTTTTTGCTGTCGTATAGGTCTACAAACTTTCTCCTTAATCAGGATGGTGATTTTCTGTCAAGACCCTCAACATTTCCAAAGGACAAAGAAGCTCCAAAACATTCTTCTTTTTTCATATTTTAGGAAAGAAGCTTCATTGTAAATTACAGTTAAACTTTGGTATATCAAACACTTATATCTCAAATTGCATGAGTATCTTGAAGTTAGTTGGCTGTCCCTATTGTTTTTACTGTATCAATGATAAGATAATCCAGTATGTTGATCATGAAAATCTTGAATATCCTGCTAATCTTGATATAGATTGACATTCTCAAGTGTTCAAATCATATGCTACATGTATTTGTCAAAGTCCAATAATTAAATTCACCATTCCATTGCTTTCATAGTTTTCCTTAGTCCAGCAACATCAAGATACCGAAGTTTAACTGTATCCCCATGCATAATTGAATGTTTCATAATATTTTGATATGTTTTTGACACATTTGTTTTAGAAACTTGTCTCCTTTAATTGTGATACTTGAAATCCTTTACAAGTTTACATGTTGTTGAAAAAGCATTTTTCAAAAAAAAATTCTTCATATTTTTGATTATGATTAAATATTTTACTAAAGGGTATGATATATTTTAAGTGCAATATGTTAATTGATGTTAAGGCATTTATTTGTTGTTTTTCCCATAAGGTGGTAAAACAAAATTGGGACCAAGAACAAAAGATGTAACATCCAGCAATAGTCGAACAAGTTTGATTCATAAAGACAAATTTTGATAAGCCTTAAAAAAATCCTTTACCTTTTATATTGTTTGTTTTATTGTTATGAAGAGAAAACTTTTGGTTTTTGGACATAGATGTTTAGTTTTTGGATATCAATTACTGGGTCTCAGAGTTGTTGTTGTTGTTGTTGTTCAGAGTATTGAACAAACTCAAGTGAATAGTATTACCTCTATGACAGACTATGTCCATCAACTGCCTTAGCACTACACAAAAAAAAACATTAGCAAAAAAAAACAAACAAAAAAACCGTACAGTTGTTTGATGTATATAAATACTTTGGTCATATATTTTATGGAAAATTTTAACTAAGCTGTGGTATTTACTCTAGAATTTCCTTATAAGCATTTGTTTCAACAATATTGACTTAAACACATTCGATCTTTCTTGACGTAAGATTTTATTGATATTTTATGTGGTTACATATATTTAAGCAGACAACGTATACTTGTTTCCATTAAAAAAAACTTTCTTCCTCTGAATGTTATCAACAAGTGTTATAATAAAGGTTACTGCAGAATTAAAAAAAATTAAAATTTTTGTTTACAAAACATGTTAACACTCCTGTCTTGCATAACTCCTTAACCCACCAATATCAATTTTGTTTGTGATTTCTGTGATAAATAAATGTGCAATCAAAGTCACTTGTTTTGCTTTTAAGGTTATCTGAGCTATTGACCAATATGACCTTTAGCTACAACTTCCTGTCTAGTGTCATATATTGTGATAGCTGGTGGGTATCATATGAAGTAGGCTGAAAGTATCATATATACTGGTTTTTTCAGTATTAAGAATTATTGGTTCTTTATTACTTCCAATTTCTCCATAGTATTTTGCAAGACTCCTTGGATAATACTTGCATTATAATAGCCTAGAGACTTGTTTTGATGGTAACTGTCAATCTTTTATACGAAATGCATTCTTGAGTCAAGTTCATATGTGCCGGTGTAACGAAGAATATTGACCCGGGTTGAAAATTGACCCGGGGGTCATTTTTCAACGTTGAATATTGACCCGGGGGGTCATTTTTCAACGTTGAAAATTGAGACCAAAATCGTGAAATTTATACCCGGGGTCATTTTTCAACGGTATGAGAAAGATTTTTCTAAACTCTGATGACCTCGACCCGTTGAAAATTGATCCTGTTGAGAATTGACCCAAACCTCAGAGTTTTGATCTGAACTGGAACTTACTCTACACGGTTTAAATGTACAATAATGCACATATTTGAAAGTTTCAGTTTTAAAATGTACATACTGTCCGATGCATATGCGGACGTGGCTAATTCCGTTTAGGCTGATATGTCCAATTAATCATTTAGTTTTTAGATTGAAAATATGATATCCATTTATTATTACAATACTATGTATAAAAGCTAAGAAGATGACCGTTTGCTTCGGAATGGAGCAGGCGAGTAGGGCTAGAATACTTTTTGACATAGATGACATGGTTTTCATTCCCTCATGTGACAGAATTTAAAGTTTAAACTTGTCACAATCTCTGATAAATATATCTAACAAACACATTACCCGTTATCGTCTCAACAGAGCTCTATTCGACAGGCACCTGACGTTGGATATTTTTTTAATAATTGAAAATATATAACCTCTATACTGCTTAATTGGGTAAAGGGTATATATATTTATATCAAGACAAAGGATATAATGTCAGATACATATGCTTAATTTGAAGAAGTCAGAATATTTCACTGACAAAATAATACATGATTGGTTGTCATATTTTTATCCTTTTTCATATATACTGTTTTTTTATACGTATAAATACAGCATATACATATTTACACATGTTTTTAATTTTTTCGACTTAAAAATAATTTTTCATAAACTTGTCTGATTAACTTTATTGAAGCACCATCCAATTTTCTGCATATACAGTAATGGTTCTTCTAAAAAATGCAATTTATTTCTATTATTTTGAGTTTTCAATTCTATTATTTACCTGTAAATTAGAAACACAGGCAACTGACGTAATATATTTTCTCAAAATTAAATACATATACCCTCTACAGCAAAAATGTTATCAATTTAAAAAAAGTAGGTTTGCATCTAAATATACAATCGGAGGATGGTTGATCTAATTATATTAATGGTATATACATGAAAAGGTATGCGAAAAGTATACAACTGATAAATATGTTGTTTGGAGCAGCTGTATCAAGGGAAAATCCGAATTGCTTAAACATGTACAAATTGAAGCAACCAGGCCAGTGACAGGGATCAGAGTTAATTCTTCTAAAATAATTTTATATAGTGAGCTTAATTTGGAAACATCGAAATCTCGAAGGGATAACCATAAACTAATTATATTCTACAAGAATATAAATGGTTTAGCACCACAAGATATGTTAGATTGAATTCAATCATATTTTCTTACTGAACATGCATATAATCATAGATCGAATTAGCTTTTTTACTATCTACCACTATATACTAATTACAATAGCTTTGCTCCGTCTACATGTAAATTATGGAATAATCTTCATGCAGAAAAGAAAATTTCATCAACTTTATCTTTCTTTTAAGTCAAAACTTAAAAAACAAAATATACCTAGAGCTTACAAACCTTTCAGTTAAGACAATAGGAAATATTATTTTACGTCAATTACGGAATAAAGCTATAGTAAAGCTTAGTTATTTAAGGATTTTTTTATTTGATGTGAGTCGATGTTTATACTGTGGGTCTGAATCTGAAGTAAATGTGATTTTGTCCCCTGGATATCCAAGATACACTCAACAAAGAGACGAACTTTTTAAACAACTTATTGACATTAGTGTACCATTTTATATTAACTATATACTTTATGGTAGTTCTGATTTTTCATATAGATAAAATTGTAAAATTGTTTCCCATGTTTATACTTATATTAGATCTCCAAAGCGTTTTTGATTCTCTTAAGGTACACTGTTTAAACCTATTTAAGTATTATACCTGTATATTTACTTAATATACAGTTCCCTATTATTTACTGTTCTTTTCAAATGGGCTGGATCATGAAAATCTCATACTTATGTTTGTATCTCTGCAGGTATAAATGAAGGTGATATGTTTCTTAATATAGGTGTGAGTGAACATGTCTACCAACAATATGTCATACAGTCATATATGATAAATATTCAGATAATTATTTAATATTCAAGTACCTCATGTCTTATATACACATAATATACACATTTAACACGTTTAAATTAAATTAATAATGTAGGTGGCTGTGATAGGAGGGTTAATCATCTACTCCAACGCTGCTGTATGATCTTCTACTACTTATTTCTATTCCAAAAATCCAATTTACCATTTTATTGACGAAAACAATTACTGTTAGTAAATTTATGATACATGTTTGTGATCAAAGCAATTTAGAAACTTTAAAGAAAAATTCTATTGTCATCCTGTACAAAAATTAGGTTGCTAACTTGCTACAGATTCCATGAAGCAGAAATGTTAATGCCTATATAGAAAAATTAGCGATTTGATAATATTTAGTTACATCAAAAGTTATTCTAACGGAACAAATAAAACACCTAAAATCGGCTTTCAAGATATAGTTACTACAGCATTGTTCATGAAAGAGTACAATCATGTTAGCATATCATCATTTTGTAAACTGTTATTGGCTGGATGGGCGTGAATACAAAATTCAGTGACAGAGTGGGTGCAAACACAAAAATCTCAATATGACATACTGTTACTTTTTTTTTATTTACACCCACTCAGAAAATTTACAATGAACAATATCAAAGTTTCAATTTACTGGGTGAACGTAAAACCAAAATTAAATAATATGACGTATTGTAGTTTTTTAAAATTATTTATGTTTGTACACTTCTCCAGCAAATTAAAAAAAAGAGATTTACTGAATTGAATATTTTAACGTGTAACCATGTATACTAATATTATTAGAAAACAAATATTTCTTTAAAATATAAAGATACGCGTATCAGACACAGCAATTATACGCGAAAAGTTTATTATGAATAAAATAGTTATAATTACATGTACATATTTAAAGGGATACTATGTAAATTCAAAAAATAATTATTTAAGTCTCATTTTAACACCCCTCCCCCCCCCCCCCCCCCGTTGAAACATGTGAACATGTTAATCTAAAGAATAAATATATAAAAACTGATAATTTTTTAATTAAATAAACTCAAGTTATAATATTGATTCGTTAATTTGTGCTTCTTTGCTGTTGAATTTTGAACCGGTTTCATGATCAAAATTCCACGATGCGGGTCAATTTTCAACGGATTAGGGTCTTTATTCAACACCTTTGGTCTCAATATTCAACGTGGAGAAATGACCCCCGGGTCAATTTTCAACCCGGGTCAAAATTCTTCGTTACACCGGATTAGGTCTGAAGGAGCTAAAATTTGCTCCAGACAAGGATTTTCAGTAGCTAGGAACAGTTTTTAAATTGAAAAAGTACCTGAACAGTTTTTAAATTGAAATTACTTTAAAAAAAAAATTCAAAAAAAAAAATTTAAATTGAAAAAGTAACTTTTAATATTTTTGTAACATTTAACTGTTGTATTAGAAGGCTTGTAAGTGTTTATACATGTATTCATTAAATGAATATGCATCATAATGATTTTAAATGATTGGCATCAACAGGATGTTTCTTTCTTGCATGGCGATGCAACATGTACACCTCTTATGTTAGGTACATTAAGTTGCGAGTCGAAGTACATGGCTATTCCGGTTATTAAAAAAAAATCACAAGCTTTCAAAAAATTGCAATGATATGTAAACCGATGACTAGTTATATTGGAAATGTTAATGGAAACATATTTTCATTCAGTTATAATGTGTATATCTTTAAAAAAAAAAACGAGTACAGTGTAATAAGAACAGAAAATAGTGTTCATACAGCAAATCTAGAAATCAATAACGACAAATTGAAATATACCGGTATATTGTAATTCAACATAATGTTATATTAACGAACATTTGAAACAAAAAAGTTTTGATTTTTTTTTTTAAATAGATCACTGGTAGGATTTGAACATGTTTGTATTCACTAATCCAGGACGAAACCTCTGAGCCATGCGAGACTTAAGAATATTTTGTATTTAAACAATAAAATGCTTTCTTTGGTGATTCATTCGGGATATGAAGGTAGCGACATTGCAAAAAAAACAAAAATACATAACCCGTTAACGTGGGTTGTGTAATTTTTTCTGCAATGATCGCTACCTTCATTACCCGAATGAATCATCAAAGAAAGCACTTTATTGTTTATATGAACATCTTTCTTTTAGCCAATTGATAAATTGATTATGAAAAGTCACTAAATTACTGTTAAGGAAGGAGTCTTTTCTGGTTTTCGACTTGTCAAACGTAAAATTGATTAATTGTTCATTAAATCAAGATGAAAGGAAATTGAAATAGAATATTTTTCTTTCTTTTTTATCATCATACAACTTGGCATAGAAAAAGTAATCATCTAACAGGGACTATATTTTTGGCGTAATATTGGCGTAGGAAAATATCACATGTTTTGCAATTCAGAATTGCTGCAGATTAATGAGTCTGATTTAGCATTTTAAAAACAATAACATTAATGTTGGATTTTTTTCACTAATGTAAACTAATGATATGATACTTGGGTTTCAGAATATGTTTTTAAAATATGATTTGCCTATCAAACTACATTTTATAGGCTTTTTAAAGCGCCCATTCTATACACTGATTTTTGTGAAAAAATCACTAAAATCAGTTTTTCTCTCTTATAAAATGGTCAATATATTAGCTTTTCTGTCAATTTATATCTTTTTATAAAGTCTTCATTTTACATAAAAATCATAAATATTTTATTATTTGAAGCATAAAAAAATAATCAAAATTTCTTCAAAATTAAAAAAAAATTAGAGGAAATGCGGGATAAGCAATATCAATTTTAGTATAAATATTTATTCCGATTTAGTAGTATAAGCTGATAGACATTCTGATATTCTATCATTTCTTTGAAGAATAGAATATTCAAATCTTAAACAAATGTCTACAGAACTATAAAGATCCACACTTATATTTATCATCCTTAACGTTGAGGAAAAAGGTAGTGACCTTGACCTGACCTTTATGCAAAAACGAAAAGGTCAAATTTGATAAAACTGATAGAATCATTTGGTAATATGATCCGTTTGACTGTGTCAAAATTTCATGAATGTCTTATTATAAGAAATATGTTTGATAACGAGAAGACTCCTTCCTTAATGTACGTTAAAAGGCGACATTTTAATGTTGAAATATGTCATCTTTAACACGTTTCAAAGTTGTGAAGAGAAGACCCAGAGACAACAAAATCCTTTAAAAACAGTTGTAAATAAGTTTGATTTTGCAAGAATTGCATCTTGTTGCTATATTTAGACCCATATTATGATAAAAACCTTTTGCATTAAAAACATTTTCCAACCATTCCACATCCAACAGAAACCAAATAACGGTTATAATTCGAAAAATGTTCAAAATTAATTAACGAAATTTTCACCCTCCTTGTGCGCCCAATTTCCTGCCAAATGTACATCTTAAGCGCCCACTTTCTTTTGATATGTAGCATATTTGTTGTTTTTAAAGCTTTCACTTATCCTGGGCATTTCAAAATACAATATACTACTTATAGCCAAAACATGTCATAATATAATCACGGTAGAAAGTACTTGGATTAGCCAAGAGTCAAAATTGCCCGGGGGGGGGGGGGGGGGGGGGGGGCTGGTAATTCGGTAGACAAATATGTTTGCGGGATGATTTAACGAAGAAAATTGGTTAGATGAGGAAGTATTGAAAGTACATGTACTGAAATCTGGGGCCTCACTTTTGGTCCGGGGTTCACAATTATTACAGTTTAGAATTTTCACTATATATATACAAGCTTTTGTGTAAATATTGGCATTTCTGGTGCAGAGGTTCTTAAGGAGAAATTTTTTTAAAGACACACACCCTATACTCGCAATTATCTCCCTTTTAAAAAAAGATTAAACCCTTTATTTTAACAATTTAGAATCCCTTTTCCATTAGGATGCTTTGTACCAAGTTTGATTAAAATTGGTTCAGTGGTTTTTGAGAAGAAGTCAAAACTGTAACAAGTTTACAGACGGACAGGCAGTCGGACAGACGGACGGACAACGAACGGGTGATCAGAAAAGATCTAAAAATTACATAAAATTGATCGTTTTTAGCTTGTTTAACACATCTATCAAGTATATGACATTACATAACATTTTCCGTATTTCATTCCGTTCCGCTTTCCGCTCCGTTTTCCGTTCAGCGTTTTAGCAACACCCATAGTCACTATTCTTTGCTATTAAGAAACTTTTTAATCAGTTTAAAAAACGACGCGCGCAAAATACTTTATTTAAGATATACATGTACGGTATCAGATTGATTTAAATGTAAACAATGAAGTAACCTCAATGTCTCATAAACGCAGGATGTCTACAATCTATGCGTCACATAGATCTTTTAATGTTTTTATATTTCCCACAGCAAGTTTTCATCCTGGATATACACTGGACAAAATTGCTAACGCACCATTTGAAATAAAATAATATTTACATCCTAGAATTTTTTAAAGATATATTTAATGTTTAAATAAGTCACCTTAATTATAAGTAAGACATTTAAATGTCCAAACGGATAAATGGATGCAATGTTAACCGAAGCGTCACGCGTCACGCTGTTCTTTAAAAATGCTCAAATCGTGCTCACACTTCTTTTGGAAAGATAAATCTTTACTTTCTTTTTGTGATCTTATTATTGATGCATGCATTACTAAAACCTCACAAAAAACCCGACGGGGTATGGCGCGTTTGATCGCAGAAGAGCGTGGCAGGACAGTTGGTATGGTCTCTGCAGAATGCTCCTTTAGTGAGGTAAGAAAAAAAATAATTGTACGATTACTGGTGATATTTGCTAAAACATGACACAGCATGCTTCTTAAATAAAAAAAAAAAAGGTAGCCAAAGTGTTTAAAAGGCACCACACATCAACTGCAAGGTTGTACCGGAAATTTGCGCGAACCGGAAGTGTTATGGACTGAGCAAGAATTCCAAAGCGTCGCGTAAATACTAGGCAAAAAGACAGACAGATCCCATTTATACGAGCAAATGGAGCCCACACCTCATATCGATAAGTGAATCACATTATGGGGGGTACCAATGTTTCATAAACAGTACTCAAAGCAACTGGTCAATAAGATTACAACAAATGATATTTCATTTTCTGTATTATTATAAACTGTTAAAATAATATACTAATTAATCTTTGTTGCGTTCAGATCTAAAACAATCAAAGAAGTAGTAGGTGGTGCGTTAGCAATTTTGCCTAGTGTACATGTATGCTCTCCAGCACTCATCACATGTATGCTCCTGATATGTACCGACATATGTGTTGTTTATTTGCACTCATTTAATCGAATTGAACTTTATACTACTTGAATTTATGTTCGTTTCGTGTTCCATCATATTTAAGATGTACATATTTTGACATGTACACATTTTGATTCCTAATTATCTAATTTTTTTAAGGACAGCTTATTGCGTCATAGAATTTGCTTGTATTTATTTTCTTTCTCTTCTAAATTTTTACGCAATTTTAATCAAAATACTTTCTTGTGGGTTGGATATGAGTATTGATTAGGAAACGCTTTTGTTAGCTTCAAGTGTTATCTAATTTCATGATATCAAAAACGTCAAATGTCACAGGGGATCAGATAATTGAACTTCCTCACCTGTCATCTTTATTTTGCTAAAATTTACTTACAGCTAGGCATTAAATAGATCACAAGGGATTAATTGGCTAGGTACTAGTAATTTACCTAGGGATTACCCAGATGTCATGGTCTAAGCTATCATTCTTCATCATTTTACACGTTACATAATTTTTGTTTTACTATTGATTTTCTTCGGTGCATCAGTCGGAATCGGACAGCCGTCCCAGTATCACCGACCTGTATCAAAATTACTATCAGATCCTTAATAAATGTTTAAACGTTGATTGGACTTTACTCGGTTACTTTTACCATACCATAGAGAGGGCTACCACACGAGTGTCAATATGCTTATAACCATCTACCATCTCCTTTCACATCATCTGTGTTTTCTCTTAAATTACGTTATGTAAAGAAGTGTGTAGGCGTTTGTTTTGCTGTCAATTATAGAAACTGTTCACGAACAACTAAACAAAAGCATCTGAATCCATGTAGTGTAATGGAAAGTTCTGAAATGACATGAACACATGTTTTGCAGGTTAATTGGTGCATAAGGAAATCTAGGTAATCAAAAATTACTATAGCATTGAATCATGATTTTTTGAAGTATACACTCTCATAACTGCAGCGGTGTGTGCATACAAATTGAGTAACGCGCGTTAGCGCGTTATGAAAATTTGTATGCACACACCGCTGCAGTTATGAGAGTGTATACTTCAAAAAATCAAGATTTAATGCTTATATTTACATTTTTTTAATTTCTTGCCTTGTCTGCAAATGTGATTCATACCTTAAAATTCCTATCTTATCCTAAGGGTAAGTTACTATTAATGGAAGAGCCACAGTAACAGCCACAAGCGTGAACTTTGATTTTCGCTTGTGACGTTGCAGTTTACAGCGTTCAACGTTTGTGACGTCATAATAAAACTCGTCAACTTGACCTTTGACTACTTGTTGCAAAACACAGTAGAATGTAAATATAAAGCTATGCAAGACGAGGCATTATCTTTTTGAGACCACCTTTATCATATTATATGAAATTTATTGTAAGAGATCTTTGTCAAAATATTGCATATTGTAGTATGGTATGACAATATATTGTATAATATATGATGTTGCATCAAATAATACGATATTGTATTATTTAATATGATAGGATATTATATTGTATCATAAAATACAATAATGTATCACGATGTATATAATGTATGACACGAAATTGTATTGACATTGTGATATGAGATTGTATCATATAATACAATATTTTAATGTATGATATTGCATAATGATATAATAATGTATCGTATAATAATATACGCTGGTGTTTCATGTAATATGATACAATATCGATCATGTCATTAATATTGTATCATATGGGTTGTGACATGATATTGTTTCATATAATACATAATCATACAACTATTATCATTATATTAAATTACACAATATCGTATCATATAATCCAATACTGTATCATTCCAGTACATTATCAACGATAAAATATCTTGTTATACTTTCATGTTAAATACTGAAATCTGATTGGTTAAGACGCAGTTAATAATATTTACTATTACCCCCAGCGTTAGCAACGCACTTGGCAACGGGTAACATTAAAAAATGTTACATGCGCGAAAATTATGCGCGTACGGTTCGCTGTAGAATTCACGTTATTCCTATATAAAAGCAGTAAAATTTTCTTAAAAATTTTAAAAAAGACATTCAGTATAACAAAATAAATAGTGCCTGTTTGGGAGAATAACAGTTGAAATTGACACCCCTCGAAAACCATTGTCAACCTCCGCTTCGCGTCGGTTGATAATGGTTTTCTCGGGGTGTCAATTTCAACTGTTACCCTCCCAAACAGGCACTATTTATATAGTATCACATGACTCATTATCATTGGAATCATATGATATATCATATATTACAAATCACATCTATCAAACAAGTTTGAGTGAGGTAGGACTATGTTTTCTGTAGACATCCTTCGTAATGGAGATCAGGCTCTCTATTTAGCCTTAGGTTTAAAAATAAGTTACATGAATCATAACAGTTGGTCAGGACAGCATTTTCTTCCATCATTCAAACCTGTTTTACCTTCCACAAAAAATTTACAACTATCCCAGCATCTGGATAATCAAGTCATTTTATATCGTATTTATCGATATATCGTATTTATCGTATATAATATACTGAATTTTATATGTTTTTTCATGACATCACTTCCAGTACCGATTTTTCGCTGATTTTGTAATTTTTACGACCCATTTTTGCAGAGATAAGCTCATAAACTATCGAAGCTATGACTATGAAATTTTCAGAATATGTAGACTATAGTTTTTAGTTGTGTAGCTAGTGGTGCGATCCCTAGGAGCTCGCTATGGCACGAACAATGAAAAAATTTTTAGTAAAAATTTCGTACATTTTGATCTACATGTATATATCTTTTTATCAATTTATATTTTGCAAAGACATATACAATGTATAACAAAAGTGACGAAGGAAAAAGTCCTTTCCTACGAAATCAAGAAAAAGGAGCTGGTCTCTTCAATTAGAAGCCACGGGACTCGTCGTAAAGTTTATTACAAATAACTTCAAATTATAGAATTAAAGTTGATTGCAAAACTATGTTTGAAAAAAATTATTGCCATACCCATTTATTACGTAATCATGGATTCAGAGTGAGTCCTCAGACTTTGAGGCAATATATCTAGAGAAGGAGACATTTTGTTAAGCATTGTAGAAAGAAAAAGTTTACAGAAAAAGGGGCTGGTCTCTTTATGTAGGAGCCAAGAGAGTCGTAGTCTGTAACAAATAAATAACTTAAAAATGATCAAGATTTTGTAATGCATTATAGAAGCAAAGTTGTTTATTGTAACAATACACATCACATTTATTATGTAATTAGGGATATTTAGAGGGATTAGAATCTTCAATCCTTAATGAGCTGTATATTAAAAAGTAAAAACACTTTGTTGAGCATTGTAAAAAAAAATTAATACATTATCTGAAAACCTAGGGGGTGGCTGTATATTTATCAGTATTACAACGTATCGTTTCAAACAAGAGGTCAATCGGCCTTAACGGTCGCCTGGGTACCATAGCCCATACATAGGGGATGATCCCCTCTCTGTCTAGAATCTTTCAAAAGGGACTATGAAACCTATAATTTTGGCGAAAAAAATTAAGATCACAATAGAGTGCATGACCTGCTATTGAACAGGTGCAAGACTACGATAGGAAATAATTTTCCCAATATTTCTTAGAAAAAAACGTCAAGATTAAATATGAAAAGTTTCTCTAGTATCATGCGAATAGTCCGCTCTCAATCAAACTTGTCCGCGAACTTTTTTAACAATCCATGTATTTGCTAACTTTCAAGATAGGTGTACGTGTATGTTTTCAAAGACAAACTAAACAATATCATAACTAAACAACATCATAGCAAAAACAGCGTTAAAAACGGCACAGATATAGCTTTAATGCACATCATTTAAATTTACATAATTCTTTTGGGATTATGAGTTTAATATATGAATAGTGCCTGTTTGGGAGGGTAACAGTTGAAATTGACACCCCGAGAAAACCATTGTCAACCGACGCGAAGCGGAGGTTGACAATGGTTTTCGAGGGGTGTCAATTTCAACTGTTATCCTCCCAAACAGGCACTATTTATTTTGTTTTTTAAAATTTTTAAGAAAATTTTACTGCTTTTATATAGGAATAACGTGAATTCTACAGCGAACCGTACGCGCATAATTTTCGCGCATGTAACATTTTTTAATGTTACCCGTTGCCAAGTGCGTTGCTAACGCTGAGGGTAATAGTAAATATTATTAACTGCGTCTTAACCAATCAGATTTCAGTATTTAACATGAAAGTATAACAATGATAATTATTAACTTCTTCAATATAACTCAACTGATATTAATATTATTCAAAGCTTTAATAGATCGAGAATAACAACAAAGAAATAGAAAATGTTCGAATACAAAATATGTTCCATAATAAAATATGGAAATCTTGGCACATTTGTCTATGTCATACACTCAGTTAAAAAGTAAGAGCAAGTATGAATTTGAAGGTGTCTTCCCACTTAGCCAACATTTTGTAAAAATACAGGTACATGTAAAACACAGGTATATTTGTGTAGGTTAAGTGGGAATGGGGTGCAGATGGAAAACAAAAGAGTTTAATTATAGGTAAGGTCTGTTTTCAGATGAAAGTAGGAGAAATTATATATTTGTTAGCCTACAGAAAAAAATCCCATATGAAGTGAGCTTCTGTCCCTGTGCTCTATTTTATTAAATTAATTCAGATGAAAATGTAACTTTTAAAAATGAACTGTTATATATTTCCCTATAATTCATGCCTTTAATCATGGTTTGTCTATTTTCATCATAAATTGAGATAATTATATAAACTGACTTAACTTAAACTTGGCATTGAAAAATATAATTGTAATCACGTTTGAAATTTTGATTTTTTTTATGTCTTTCAACTAACAGTCCATAAAAAAATTAAGAACTCATAATTTTCAGGCTTTTGATTCTGTAAATTAATGGCCATAATAATGCTTCTCAATTTCAATTTGTTTATTCTCTCAAACCATTAAAAAAAATATGAACATAAATTATGTTATTTGCGTTAACTTTTAATTTCAAGGGTCTAATGAAATAAAATATTATATACTGAACAAAAAAGAAAGGTATAACGTTATATGTAAGTGTACAATTTTGTTTTACTTTCGTTCGAACAAAATGTTTGACAATAAATGTCCTATGTATTAGTGAGTTAAACTACATTCTATTGTGATGAAAAAATCCTGATTATTCAACCGTAACGCCCTTTAACTGACGGTGAGTACAACGGGTAGAAGCCCGTGCTACACACAGTTTAACCACGTATATCAGCAAAATTTGTTGCAAGGAAAATCTGCTGTCTGTCAAAAAAGAAAATAAAAAATTTAGTTCATTAAATGCGATTTTTGAAATGCCCCGATTGTCTAAAGAAAACCGTGAACGCTGCGTTTGGATGCTCCAAGCAGGCATGTCCCAAAACTCTGTAGCAGCCACAGTCGGAACGTCTCAGAATACGATCAGCCTTCTTTGGAGACGTTTCCAGACCACTGGATCTACCGATGACCGGCCCCGCAGTGGAAGACCTAGAGGAACCACCCCTAGGGAGGACCGTCAAATCCGGTTGCTTCATCTGAGAAACAGATTTTTAACGGCGGTAGATTCAGCTCAAAATGCTTTAGGGAGGAGGATTAGCTCTCAGACGGTACGAAACAGATTGAAGCGTTGCGGTTTGAAAGCTCATAGACCGTACAAAGGTACAAAGCTAACAGATCGACACAAGACCTCCCGACGGAACTGGGCGCGGCACCATTTGCGCTTTCGGGTGCAAGACTGGTCCAGAGTTCTCTTTAGTGACGAGTCTCGTTTTAGTTTGAAGTTTGCCGATGGAAGAACCCGTGTCTGGAGGAGACGTGGAGAGCGTTTTGCTGGTTGCTGTGTGGTAGAAGTAGACAGATTTGGTGGTGGTAGTGTAATGGTTTAGGGAGGAATTTGTGGTGGAAACCGAACAAGACTTGTTGTAGTGAATGGTACCTTAACATCCCAAAGATATAGAGATGAAATTCTCTCCCCTGTTGTACTGCCATATCTGCGCACCAATGTCCCTGGTCTAACATTCCAACAGGACAACGCAACAGCTCACACGGCTCAAGCAACAAGAGAATTCCTAAACCAGAGCAACGTTGACAGCTAGACTGGCCCTCAAAATCTCCGGATCTCTCGCCAATCGAACTCGTTTGGGACAGTTAGGTAGGAGAGTAAGGATGCGCAGACCCCAGCCTCAGAATCTCTTGCAACTGGCAACAGCACTTAAGGAGGAATGGAATAATATCCCGGGGCATGTAATTCAACGATATGTATCCTCTATGCGTAGAGGGTGTATCGCAGTATTGAATGCAGGTGGTGGTCACACACGGTATTGACTTGTGAAATTCCATTCTGACCCCAGTGTAGATCAGAAGGGTGTTCTAGGCCCGTGTGTTTCTAAAAGTGACTTTTTACAAAAGAATATTGTCAAACACTGGTGCCTTGTTATCATATACATTGTTCTGATCCTTTGATTTTAAATTAATTGACAACAAATTATTTATGCTATACCTGTCTTTTTTTTGTTCGGTATATTACAACATAGTAATACATGCTTCTAGACTGCTGATCGATATTATTTAAGGAATATTTAAGGAATCATTCTTTGATTATTATGAGGTGACAATTTCGACCGGGGAGTGGTCAAATCCAATAATAGATAGATTTGACCACGCTCCGACCGAAAATATCACGTCATAATATTAAAAGAATGATTCCTTATTACTTATATTATTTCCAATTTCTATACTTCAAAAACAACATTTTTAAAACCACTATTTTTCATGAAGCACATGCTGTGTGTTACTACGCGGCGAAGCCAATACCGTGTCTCGGTTATGCTGTAAGACACGCCCATTCTGTGTCACTCATATTTTATGAAGTTATCGGGTTTTAGGGTGCAAAATTGATTCGTAATGTTATCACAGACTATGAAAGCTGAAAATGTAAATATCAAATTATAAAAATAGCCAGACTGAAATCTACACGTCTCATTTATCGATTGCAAATTGGTCGAAATCTACAACGGCTGAAAGTGACAGGACTTAAATTGACACGCCCTGTTTATCAAATGGTCTGAACCTACAGCGACTTAAGTAAAATCACGGACTGCACGATATAATCATGATGATGCCAGACTCGACGTCTCACAGGAGACGATTTGGCTGTTTCTTTTAGCTATTTGCATTATTAAAACAGTAATTTAGTGAATTTTACTAACTTTTCAAAATCAATTTATTAATTAGTTAAAGAAATATGTTAATATAAACAATATAATGCTTTCTTTGATGGTTCATGCGGGAAATGAAGGTAGCGATCATTGCAGGAAAAATTTATATAACCCGCTAACGCGGGTTATGTACATTTTTCCTGCAATGATCGCTCCTTTATATCCCGAATGAATCACCAAAGAAAGCATATATTGTTTAAATATACATATAATTTAAAATTATTTACATTGACATTTTAATCAACAACGGAAGACCCTATTGTTTTTGTTAGGTTTCTTTTTCTCTATTTTTATTATTAAAGTTTAAAGTGACCCTCATGTGATGTAGAGAGGAAGGACGGGTAATCAACCATGGGCTTCCGACGCTGGCGCTTACTGAATATGTCAGCAAGCTTATACGACACTGGCTGTGGGTTTCCTTTGATGAAGAACATCGTATAGGCATTTCAAACATGTATATTTATAGCGACGACTGCTCTCGGATCAAACATCACTTTTTTTTTTTACTAATCTCTATATAATAAAGCAATTTCTAAAGATATTAATCACAATTTTTTATTTTATGTATTTTAACATCTTGAGGCCATTTAAACTTGCCAGTATGAAAGCTATAACATTTACAGTGCATTTTGATACAGCTTTTCAACCATGAATAAGTACAGTTTAGCAACATAAAATGTCTATTAACTTTTACAATATCAGTCCAAACTCACTGAAATTGGTTCATTTCAGGCACGTAGCATCGGGGGGGGGGGGGGGCACTTTTTCTCGCTGCAACTAAATTTTTTAAAATTTACATATAAAAAATTGAATTATCATGGAGTTGCCCCCCCCCCCCCCCACTTTTTTTGGGAGTATGTAAAAAATTAATATGAAGATAAGGAAATGAGGACTGAAATTGAAGTTACCGGTACTACGCCGGCTACCCCCCCCCCCTCCCCGGATTAGGATTTTGAAGATTTTGGGAAAGTCCTATTTCCTTTTTCTTTTTGGCTTGTCAAGATTTTTTGGATGAGTTTGCCCCCCCCCCCCCCCCACTTTCAAAAACGATGCTACGTGCCTGCATTTGTAATTCACTTAAGGTTCCTCGACACATCAAAATTTTATTTTATGGAGCGATAGAGAATCTTTTTTGAAACATGATTCCACAAAACAGAGATCAATATCGGCTTTCAGTTATTTTATACGAATTTTTTTGTATTTTTTCAGTGAAATAGGAAAAACTGTTTGGCAGACAAACAGAATATATTAGAGCTTTAAACTTGTTGTCAATTAATGTGTAATATAATTATGAAATAAATTCATGCCAAAGATCGTTTGGTCAAGTGTTTAATTTTTTAATTAAAAAAATATTTCTGAAAATCAAAATTGTAATTCTTTAATATCTTTTTAATCTATGGATAAAATTTTCAAAACAACATATAGTCACATAAACTATTTACTAAACAATGATATTTTACAAAGAAATTGAAATGAAAATGCAAAATTTTGGAAAAATTGCTATTTATCAAATTTTACCCGATCCCGATTGAAAAAAACTGATCCCGATCAGAATTATTCTAAAATTGAAATTTTACAAATAAACTGCAGTTTTTTTTTCTAAGTAATTGATATAAATTATAAAGTTAGTAAATGACGACACCATTTTACAGCTAAACAACCTGAAATTTTTGCAAAATTCTGATTCATTCTAACTTTATGTGATTTCGTTCGGGATCAGTTTAATTACAATCGGGATCGGTTCGATTTTAAAATTTTCCATTTTTTCTTTAATTTCACTATTTGGTTTCAATTTCTTGTTGAAATATGATTGTACAGCAATTGTTAAATGCGAGTAACAGATTATCTGCAGTTTTTATCCATAGATTTAAAAAATATCTACAATCCTTTTTTTTCATTTTCATAAATATTTTTTATACAAAAATATTTCAAAGTTTATCTGGCCGTTTTTGATATATATTTATAGATAATTGTATTGTGCATTAATTGATAACAAATTTTTAGCTCTAATATATCTTGTTCGCAGCTAAAACGATGTTTCCGGTTTCTATCAAAAAATACAAAAAAAATCATATAAAATAATCAGAGGCCGATATAGGTGTCATTTTTGTATAATCATTTCTCAAAAATGATTCTTCATCAATCCATCAAATAATGCATTGGTGTGTCGAGCCACCTTCAGAAACGTTTACCTAGCCAGGTAAAAATTTATGAATTGTACTCTCTGTCAAGTTTGCATAAGTAGGGTTTTATCAGTTTTTCATTGAATTCAGCGATTTCAACTCAAATTACTTTCTATAATTGTTAAAGATTAATGCCATTTCACTTTACATTGCATAAAATGTGTTAAAAACAAGTATAAATCAAGAAATATTGGTAAAACCATGCATCACGTAACACTTATGTTATAACCGATAACTGTAAACTCTCTACATCATCCGTAAAATATTCCGGAATGCTCACAATGAGGTCATACGACAATCAAAAGACCTTAACACCTTTATTTTCTACATATTTAATAATAATCCATTCATCAACAAGAAATATATTTAGGTGGCCAACTTCGGTTTTCATTGCACAATCCAAAAACAACAGAAAAAATGAATCTAAAAGAAAATGAAACTGAAAAAATTTCAAATTGATAAAAAAGTGGATGCAGATTATGATTAACTAAATTAAAACAAAAATTAATTCTCCAATATATTCCTAACAAGCACATACCATTTCTATAGATTGTAACATTACTTCAAGTAAAACAGTTTATATAAACAATCATATTTTAATTTCACATTTATCATCACTTTTTGAATTTATCTCTCTTATAGTCTGTCCCAAGATATTTTTGTCACATATTTTCCTAAATTATTCGATATTTAGAAATGCCTCTTTGTTCAGATGATGTTCATTCAATAATATGAAAAAATCCCGAGATTTCTTCTTGAAACGAACCCTTTAGCTTGTCAGGTTTCAATACACACCTAAAGATAAAGAGTCTACAGGGATTTTCCATTGTTTAAGAGATGAAAATTGTGCGAGGTATTCCAAGTGACTTAATTAAGCTTTCGAATAGACAAAGATGTCAACATTCCCCATTATAAATCTCCGTAGGAATTGTGAATTTTTACAAGGGAAAAATGATAATGTGTGAATGAAGTTATCTTGAAAATTTTCTCCTTAATAATTTCAATTGCACTTCTTTCACAGGTATGTGTATTTTTATTAAAAATTGTCCAAATGTGCAGCATAAATATCTTGGGACAGACTTTGAATTAAAACGATAGTGCTGCAGTAGGCCTCCTTAAATGAATAAACACAAACATTTAACTAATATTCACAGTCTGACGACTGAACAAGTCTAACGTCACAGCACTTAGGAATGCTGGGATAGAGTTTCTTTTAGAGATGTATGTATCTATGTGATCCTGCAGTGTCTCAGCAAAATCTGTTGCTAAGAACTGAACCCCTCCACCTGGTGATTGCTACCGAAGAAAATAGGGGAAAACGAAGGTTAAACATGCAAATACATGTCCATACAGTCATACATGTTTATCACATAAATAGAAAAAGTTTATTATGAAAAAGACAAGAGGTCCATGGGCCACATCCCTTAATGAAGTCAATATACAAAATATCTAGACAATGTAGTAAAATAAATGTAGATCCTGTTTAAATAAAAATCAATTCTTTCTCCTGGACATTCTTATGTTTATAAATAAGTCCCTTTTCTAACAGGATGATTTTAAGGTCATTATGTCATATCACTAGTTGAGCAGTGCAGTTCTCAAAAAAATTCTAAACAATTGTTTATATTTGGGATATACACCTACATTAGACTCTGAACCCCTTGTGAGGTCGATAAATCGTTCAGGGGCCAAAGTCTTAACAATTTTAAAAAATCAGCAATATCTTAAAATGCTGGTGTATAAGTTAAACCATATATTATAACATTTCAGTTTTAGTGAATTATTAAAATGTTTTCCTTTATAAAATTGGATCCCCAATGTGGCTCCACCCTACTCCTCAAGATTTTGATTTTAACTTGAGCCTTCCACTCAGGTGAGCTTAAAAAAAGAATGTTCATTTATGGAAAAAAAATTTATACAAACACTTTATCAGAATAGAAGTTGAATCTGCCAAGAATAATACCTCAAACATGAAGAAGTCTTCTGGGGATTCTGCATACAGACTGGTGATTTTGTACTTGTTAGCACACGGCATGTCTATTTTATAGCCCATCAGTTGATAGCACACCTCACGGAGCTCCTGGCTAGTCTTTTTAAACACTTCCAACAACCGTTTATTTTTAAGTTCCTCTGTCTCCAGCATCTTCTTCATTTCCTCCACTTCCTTAGAGGGACAAGGAGCCTCAGACATTTTCTGCTCAACCTGAAAGGTTACGTCTTGAGCCTGCCCTTTGGATTCCTCTAAGACTTCCACTCTTTTTTTCAAACGCTCATTTTCTTCCCTTAGTTTGATCAGCTCCTCTGCTCTCTTCTTCTGAGCTAACGCTGCAGGGTTCATGGTGAAGTGTAAAACCTTTAGTTTGCTGGGATCATAGTCACCCTAAAACAGACAATTATTTGAATTAATATGATGTACTTGAATATGTTGATTTGCTTTTTTTGGCAATATCATGTAAATCTATCAAAGCCAGGATTTCATGTATTTGTAATAAGGTTAATGTTCAAGTAGCAAAAAGTTTAACAATAATTTGAGTTTTCTATGGTATAACTTATTATTAATAATGGACTTATATACCAGTATATTAATACCTGAAGATGCTTCTGTTCAATTCTTGCTTCCAAAGTGTATTTTTCTTCTGATGTTTTTTCTAATTCTTTTTCTAAAAATGCTATTCTTTCTCTAAAAGTGATGAAAAAAACATAGGTAATCACAGATTACAAAGCTCACCTTAATGAGGCATCACCTTTATGAGACCATTTTTATCATATCAAATGAAAATCATATTTAATGATCTTGGATATTCATGGATACTGTTTTGACAAAATATCTTATATCATATGTTAAATAAAAAAAATGTTTGATATTCATGTTTATTTCACAGGTATTGTAAAATACAATGTTTATCAATACACTAATATGATTTTTACCATTTTACCAATTTAGAATCTACAATAGCCAAGGATGCTTGCATAGTAACCCCACAAACTGTGGCAATTCAGTTCTTGAGAAAACGATTTTTAAACATTTTCCCTATATATTTCTATGTTTAACTTTGAACTCCTTCTGAGGCTAAAGTATTAGTCTGGGGGTCATGGCTTCTGCAATTCAGAATTTTCATAATTTACAGATACACATGTACTTGCATAGTAATTTCACAAACTGTAGCATTGTACTTCTTGAGAAGAAGATTTTTAAACATTTCCCCTAAATGTGCTATGAAAAACTTTGAACACTTTCTGGGGCCCTATTGTTTGTCCTGAGGTCATGGCTTTAACAACTTCACTATTTGAGGATCCCTGCATAGTAATCTTACACTATCTATACTCTTACACAGTCTAAACTGTAACATTGTACTTCTAAAAAAGGAGATTCTAAAAGTGGAATAACACATCATCACAAAATGGCTGACCGCTAATCAAAACGACATTTTGTTTTATTAAAAGGATTTTATGGACTGAAACATGTAACTTACTCCATGGCCGAGTGAATAAAGTGTCAGACTTGTGATCCGTATATCCCAAGTTCAAATCCCGCAGGGGCTTTTGTTGTTACCGGTACTTACTGGAATAATTATTTTAGATATTCATTTTTATTCCCCAAGCTGCAAATTTTTCGCTTATTTGACATTTGTACAGTTTATTTATCATTATATCTGTCATAATCAAAAAGTTCCAGTTAATTTGAGTGACTTTTTCAAGATGTGTTATTCCACCTTAAACATGTTTCCTATATATTTCTATGCTAGACTTTTAGACAATAAGTTAAAAATGTGAAAATTTTACAAAGACAGAAGGATAATGGACAACAGGTGATCAGAAAAGCTCGCTTGAACCTTCGGTTCAGGTGAGCTAACAAAACCTCTTCCAGATCCTTTTTTTTTTTTAAAGAAAACCAGCTGAAGTCTAGTACACATATCAGATTACAATCACATGTGCCATATATTACCTTAATTGTAATATGAGACTTTGGTCAGAGGTTTCCTGAGACTGGGAAACTCCACTGGAGGCTTTCTATTAATAAATTACAATGTCATATTTTAGAAAACTATACTATTTGCTCATCACCACCCCTCCCATACCCCCTCCAAAAAAATGGAGGAAAGACTACAGTCTATGGATATTTATCTGCTTTTTTTTTTTTTTTACCATGTTCTTACCTCAGTGATGTTTAATGTTATATCCTGGTTTGTTGGGACTTTGGAAATCTCCGTTTCCATAGACTCTATCTGTTTCCTGTAACTCTCAAGAATATCCTCCAGTTGCTGTATCCGTGAAGATGCTGTGGTAGAGATGTTCACTGTAACCTCACTTTGGTAAGAGTCAATCAAGCTCTTGTACATATCTCTTTCCTGATGTCAAAACAAAGCTTAGTCTTTAGATTTATCAAATTCAATTGGCCTGATAAAAAATCTCGGGCTAGTACCATTATACATTGTACTTGGATAATTGCTACAAAGATCTTCATAATGATAAATTTTTATCATACAATTGCAAGGAAAATCACACCTCTTATAATTTACCTTTGATATAAGGAGAAGCTTCCGCTGGAGTCTTTTGATAAACTGCATCTGTTGCTGAGTCTTTGTTTTCTCTGTGGTCAGCTGGGCAACCAAATTCTCCTGATTTTGTGAAGCTTTTTTTAATGCTTCTTCTTTTAAATGCACACTGTAAACATTGTCGTTTTATTGAACATCATTATTCAGAATAATAAAAATCCATCTTTCCCATAATTATAATACCTGCCAACCTTGTATAATTAAATGTTGGGTCATGACCTAATATTCAGGTGTTATGCGTTGGATCATTGCAGGCAACATAATTTTTTTTTTTTTTTTTTAGATCTTATCATGATATAAAAGCAATCTAGAATATAATTAAAAATATGGGTGAGCTTGCAGGAATGTAAATAACATTGATAAAAAAAATTATAAAATTAAACACAAGTATGTTAAGTTGAAATATCAATTGGTTTTCAAAAGCACTAACCTTGATTGTAATTCACCTTGCTTTTCCAACATAATAGCTTGGGATTCTTGGAGGTATTTTAATCTTTGGTTTAACTGTGATGGAGTTCTACACATAAAAAGTACTTGTAAATTTACAATTCAACTAAGTTTTACTTGAAATGTCTAGTTCGAAAGGTTTCATATACAATAAAACTCTGTTATAGCGAAGTCCTATGGACCAATGGATTTACTTTGTTATATCTGTAATTTGTTATATCATTATAACAAATTTGTAATAATAACTATAATGAATTCACTTCATGTTTTCTTTCACCAGACTAAAATTTTTGCTAATTGGGGCTTTAAATAAAAATACATTAATAATCAGATTGTGAATTGAAAAATTTATATGAAAATAAATTCATTCAAACTATCCTGTTAAATGGTAGTGCAAACTTTTTAGCTTTGTTAAGAAATTCGTTATAAAAGTGTTAAATTTCATCATTATTATTTACCTCTACGTGACCTAAAATAAGTTTGCTATATCATCCGAATCCGATGCATTTATCTCAGATGTTTTGATACCTAAAAATAATTATTTTTGGTATGATGTTTTTACCTTATGGATATATGTCATGAAGAATAATGAAATGATTATATATGTATGTGAAAAACAATTTTTTCATATGTTCCAGTATGGTTTAATTCTAATATAAGGATTTATAATAACAGTGTTTTTTTTAAACAATGGTATCAAAATGGTGTTAAAAATGTTGGTGATTTTTTTATCAAATATTGGTAAATTTTTTTTTATCAAAAAACATGTTTCAGCAAAAGTTCAATATTTCAAGAATATGTGTAATGCAGTACAATAGTATTATTACTGCTATTTCCAGTTTTTTGAAATGTATGTCATTGAACAGAAATGTTTATGAATTAAGAAATATGTGGTCCATATCTCTACCCTTTTTATCTTGAAAATATTTTACTATTTACGTTTTTGAAATAATTTGAAATATTGAAATAATTTAATTTTGAATAATATAATGCCATAAAGTTGAAGAAAGAGACTTATTACTTCTTGAATCTGCATGTTTCGTTAATGAATTTATGAACAGCAGCAAAAATTAAAATTCATTTTCTAAAAAGTAGTTAATACGTATGCTTCCAATGGAATATTATTGTTTAGTCAGGCAAGCTTTTTGAAAAGCTATTACTCTTATGACCATAACCTTGGCCTAGAGACTTTGTTCATGGTCAACACACACTTTAACCACATGCACTTTGTTGTTGAAGTATAAGCCAAACTGGACCAAGGGGAGGGAGTACTGGTATATGATCTGGACAAGAATTTTACACATAACTCTACTATGACATTAACCTAGGACCTCTAACATTGGTTAAAGTTAGCAAGTTGTGTCTAATCAAGCTGTGGCTCATGCTTATTAATAACTTTCTTTTGCAAATGTGTAATATTCAAAAGCATACTCAAGTGATCCATTTTCAGACTTGACCTCTTCCCACTTCATTAGTTTGTCCTTCAGTTCCTAAAGAAAAGCGCTGTTTTTATATATATATATATATATATATATATATATATATATATATATATATATATATATATATATATATATATATATATATATATATATATATATATATATATATATATATATGGCTCATATTCTACTTTGTTTTACTGTTAGTGAGCATTACAGTACTGTAAATTCCTTATCAAACATGAGGAATTACCAGTAATAACCACAAAAAAATGGGAAATACACATCTTGCTGATTTTGGAATCTGGAATCTCGCTTTTATTTTTGGACAGATGTATAATAAATGAAACTATGATAAAATTTTGATATATGCAATTTTATATTCTTGCAATTTGATGCAAAATGGTTGAATCCCGAAATTAAAACCTGTATGAAAAAAGGAATCTACAATTTTCAATTTTGTGCTTCTCTTTATTTAGTAATGTCAACATTGTACAAATTCATGAGTTTTTCAAAATTTAATGATAAATAAAAGATCTTTTTTAAGTTGTGAATAGCTGCAGGTCTGTAGCTCCCGGTCTGAAAAAGTTCGGATGGACGACCTTGGAGCTACAGTGCCTCCAATAGTAAAAATCTGCAATTTACAGCGCACAAAATTTTGTGCTAGTTTTAGACTGATTAACCTTATTTTCACACAAATTCTGTGGAAAAAATTAGCACAATTTTATTTTTCAGTCAATTTACTACTAATATTGGTACTTAACTTGCCTCAAACTTTCTCTGAAACACGCTAACTGACCTCAGAAATTGAAGTATGTTAGATTCACTGTCAAGATCTAGAGTCGCCATTTTGTATGTAAACAAACTGCACCACTTCACTTTGCAGGGCAGGTGATGGTATTTAAAACAAGAGTTTATATCTGTAGTTAAATGTCCGAGGAATTTTTTTAAAATAAAATACCGGTATTTGTATATAATTGTGTTCGGAAATAAGGTTCGTCAGCCCAAAACTGCCATAAAATGCATATTTTTACTATGGGAGGCATTGTAGCTCCCAGGTCTCAATTTTTTCAGACCGGGAGCTACAACCTACAGCTAAGTTGTGAAGAGAAAACAATTATAGCTTTTACTAAAAAATAAGGAAATACAAGAACCTGTTCACTCAGTTAAATAGATGTAAATAACACGTTGATAATGCACTGCAGAAATTGTCATTATCACCAGGCAATTACTTTAGATCTGTAAACGTTAATTTTTAAGTACTTCATGTTACAAAAATCTTGATCAACAGTTTCTTCATTTTTGGGGTGCATTTTATAAATAGGAACAGCAGTTTTTTCACCATTTTACACCAAACTTTAGGGGGTGCATGTTATACACAGGTGTGTGCTATACACTAGATTTTATGGTACTTATTAATTAGATAGAGTCTTTCCCCAAATATGATGATGAACAAAAGCAAAGATGATTTTACAGATATTATTGTTTCTTGAGAATGTATGAAATGGTCCTTTAATTACTACAAAATTTTTATAAATAATTTTAAAATAAATTTTAAAATATGAACAGCAAAACTATTACTTTCTTTTTATGAAACACTGCACATTTGCATCAATCTGGCCATTAAGTAGCCTATATCTATCTTACCTCATTTTCAGCTTCCAATACAGACAGTCTCTCACAGCGAAATTCATTTCTCTCCAATTTGTGCTTCATGTTCTCTACTTCTTCTTTTAATAAAGCATTGTTTTCTTGAGTTTCTCTGCATAAAATTTTTTTTCATTAAATTGTAATCAAATACCTGCCCAGCAGTCATCTATTAGAAATGTTAAGCATTTGAACGTGTACATCTATGGGTACGTGTTGGGCTACAAGTATGTTTACACGTACAATTACCAAAATTTGGTTATGTTTAATAAATTGTATGTACCGGTATATGCCTACATGTAAAATAATTATAATTACCCGGTAACATTTTTAACACATTCAGTTTACTCTAACTGTTAATGAAATGATTTAATGAATTTGCATGATGAAAACAGTCATCTTGAATTTATCGTCTGCTTTACATAAAACATTGTCTGATGTACACTTAGTCTACATTTTTATTAAAAGTTGCTACAAGTTTTAACATCCATGTACTTTTGATTCTACAAGTTATGTTCTACTTGTAGCATTACCAGTATGCAGTGTGCAGAAATTATGATCTAATACACATAAACCTAGGGGATTCTTCAAGTTACACATACTCATACACGTTTAAATTCTTAACCTCTCTATTCTTCCATCAAAATCAAGTATACTTAACAAATGAACAAAACACTTACAAAATGTACCGGTACCTCAATGTTTGAATCAATCCAACAGTAATCAAAATAACTTAGTATTTAAAACATCTAACAAAATACTCATCTGATCATATCAGAGGAACTTGAGTACACATATATGTATGAACTTAAAAATCTAAGCCATTAAATATGCTTTCAAAATAGGTTTTAAAAAAAACCTGAAATGAACTTTCTTTTTTTTTAAAAATAGGTTTTAAAATTACATCTGTCAATTTTCTGAAGCTTGGTTGCTTGCATGATGGAGATTTTGCTTATTTCGAAGTCCCTGTACAAGCGTAGATGTTTAAGTTGCAGTACTGGATTCAGAACGTCATACCTCGTGTAGATTATATTACTGTATTTTATAATACATACTTTTTTTTATAGAATATTAATTTGTGAAAAAGAAGTAGGTATTTCACAGCACAATGGAATTTTGAAACTTTTTTAACAGGTAAAGCATTGGCTATTGTAACCTTTATACAGAAATGCTACTTCTGTTTGTTTATTGCAGTATAAGGGGTTGTTAGAAATGCAATGTGTATTGTAGCACAGCCCAATAACGCTTCGCATGATTTCAGTTTTTTTCGTTTGAAGTGTTTTTTAATAATTGGAGTTTGAATCCCCTAAAGTACACGATTGAATATTTTTTGGTCAAAAATGATAATGTCATGTTAATTTAATTTTTTTTTTTTACATCTATTAGATTAATAAATAATAATTAACAAATCAATAAATTAAAAATATATATATAAAGTCAAAGCCAATGCTCTCAGAATGTAATATGGCATATATTTTGAAGCCAATATTTCATAAGGAAGTTGCTTTTTGCATCCTCTATAAAACTGTGATATATTTAGTCATCTAATTGTAGAAAATATTTTTGAATTATACATATCATCATCGGAAACCAACGGCCAGTCTTGCATATATTTACTCAGTAAATTGAGCTGTTTGAAGAAAACCACTATGCAGAGTGTCAACAATTTAAAAAAAAATTGTGTCAGAATCATTATCGTTTATTGAATTTTTTAGTACATTAAAATTTCCTTGCATATTTTTCCCTGCATTACAATGACAGTTTGGTCAAAAGTCTTGGTGGGTATTATACACTTGAACAACATTTTTTCACTTATTACACACAACTGTGTGTAACTGTCTATACTAGTTGTTTCTGCAAGCAGATACTTTGATTCGCAATTTCAAATGTGTACCTGTAGTATGGATTTTGGATACCAAAGTATTTGAAATTAAATATCATTTATTTCCTACCAGTACATATAAATTGCAATAAACATGAACCTCAGGTGCCCATTCTCCTGCTTTAACTTTTGAATTTCCTTCTCAAGACCAGACACAGAAACCAGTTTTTCCCTCATTGACCTGTTCACTATGGCATCCTCTTCTGATTGGCTGATCTTGTACTCAAGCTCCTACATAAAATCACCAAGAGCCATGGAATACAGAAGCTAACAGAATAAACTGGATAAAAATACATGTACTACTAAAAACTTCAATTTTCTTTCAAAACAGAGGTTGACCAATTGAAACAAAGCCCGACCTTTTTCATTATCAATTAAAAAACCAAAAGAAACAATATATTTTTTTGAAAATAGATTTTACCTTGATTTTAATTTCTGCTTTTTCAAATATTGCCTTGTAATGGTTAAGATCAGCAATTTTCACTTGCAAATCTTTTGCTGCACTGAAAACATCAGAAATACCATTTATCAAAAACTGCTACACATATCAAATAAATGTATACAGTAAGATATTACAAATCAATTGGTGAAACATGGCATTTTAGGAACACAAAACCTGGAAAGTATTACATTTATGTGCTATCACAATGAATGCAGTACTTTATATATACCTCTTCTGGAGCTCTAGTAGAGCCTTGGTTTCCTCCAGATCACTTTTTGTGTTTCTCTGTTTGGCTTCAACTTCAAACAGCTGATTCCTCAATTCACTTTGCTCAGCTGAGGCTATGTCTTTGGTCTAGAAAAGAACCTTACAATTGATAAAAAATAATATTAAGTATTATTACTTGTATTACCGGTATTTTGTACATGTATAAAATACACTTTTTTCTTATGCCAATTTCTAAACTCCAAACCACAGATTCAATCAAAATGTCATGCCCTATAATCATTACATGCACTAAAAAGAGATCTTCAACAAAACATTAAGAGGACCTGTTGCACTTCTTCCTGCAGTCTAAAGATGTCACTCTGCATGGCAGACATACTGTCATTGTAGTGCTTCTTTTTGTGGGCGAGCTCTGCTCTCAGCTCCTGGTTCTCGGCTGTCACTTGTTCCTCTCTGCCACACAACACCAACAGCTTGCTCTGAACCTCTCTCACCTTCTCTTCCAGTCTCTATAAGTTCAATCAATCACACTATCAAATTGATTAATCAGTTACAATATTTTAACAAAATGAAAATTTGGGGACATAAATATTCATGTGATGTACATGTATAACATTTTATAGTTTATCATTTTAATATGTATTCAAGGAGTTAAGTAAAACTAAAATTGTTCTGATTACCTCTTTCTCACTTTGAACGAATTCAAAATCCTTATCAAATTCAACTCTAGATCTTTTTCTCGAAGTTTGCTCAGACATCAGCTCACTTTTGAGTTTATTAATTTCACACATTGCTTTCTTCATCTCTATGTCTTTTAACATTTCATCTTTCTTTTCTCTCGCTGAAAAAAAATTTGAAAAGAAACATGAAAAAATATTAAGGACGAAAATCTTTTCCAGTTAACTGATTAATCAGTCGGAACAACATTAATGATTGTTAAAACAACATGTCACGCCTTTTCTGTTCAGCTTTTCATAAATCATTACTAAATTATACTAATATCACAATATAATAAATTTTCATTTCTTTATCATTTCTTGGGGGTATGTGGGACATAAAATGAATTGCTCTTTGACAAATTTCACTGCTAAAAAATTGAAGCATATCTATATCAGTAAATAAGTGGCAGAAAAAGAGCATGTCAACAGAAGATGTACCTAATAAGGAATTCCTAGAGAGAGATGAGCTCTCATAGGATAAACCAAGGTCTTCCGTAATATCTTGATCCAGATTGAATTGTAATCCACTTCCATTGTGCCTTGAGCCAGACAAGAACTGTTCAAAGTCCCGCTTCATTTTGATAACTGCAGTAGGTTCATCTGGTTTCTCCATTCTGAAAGTTTTCCTGAAAGACAATCAAAAGAGGCAAAACATCACTCACATGAATAACATGTAATGCTGGAACAAACATTATACATAAATATTTGAATATTCGTGACTGCTTTTTGATTCGTGCTTGAACATTCGTAGACGTCAATTACAAGGTATTAAGCATGTTTGATAGTTTATATGGTTATGTGATTGTATGTGTAGACTGTTTAAACACATTAATTTGAAGTTGATATTTAATGTAAAAGTATTCATTGAATATGGTGCACATTTATTTTTATGCAAATAATATTTAATGGGACTTAGACACGTTTTAAGTACAGCACAAGAATTGCTCCAAGGCCACAGTCTACACTATTAAGAATCAACAATATGTCAACATGCTTACATGTAAGTTATACCATATATCATATAGCATTTAAGTTTTTGATAATAATTAAGTTTAACACCCTCCTCTACTAAGTGGTCAAACCCTACCCCAGGGGATCATTATTTATACAAACATGAATCAACACTACCTGAAGATGTTTCCTCACAAGTTACAGCTTTTCTGTCCAAATGGTTTTTGAGAAGAATTTTCAAAAATTTCTATATAGATTCTTTTGTAAAAATTTGCCCTCCCCCCATTGTGGCTTAACCCTACCCCCATGGATAATGGTTTGAACCAGCCTAAATCTACACCACCTAAGGATTCCTTCACACAAGTTTAACCTTGTCTGGCTAAATGGATTTTGACAAGATTTTAAAAAAATTTCTCTTAATATATTCCTAGGTAAAAATTCAACCCTACATTGTGGCCCTACCCTACCCACAGGGATCATGATTTGAACAAACTTGAATCTAAACCACCTGAGGATGCTTTCACACAATTTTAAGATTTTCTGGTCAAATAGTCTTTAAGAAGATTTTTGAAAAAATACCAAAAAAATTTCAATAATGCCTAATCATCTCCTCCTTAAAGATGGCGTGATCCATCATTTTAAAAACTTGAATCCTCTTTACCCAATAATGTTTGTGCCAAATTTGGTTAAAATTAGCCCAGTGGTTCTGGAAAAGAAGTTGATAATGTAAAAAAAAATTACAGACAGATGAACAGACAGACAGACGCTGAACAAAAAGTGATCAGAAAAGCTCAATCAAGCTTTCAGCTCAGGTGAGCTAAAAAACCAATAACAATCTTAATTCTGGAAATTTCCTGATCATTTAAAATTAAAGAAAAAAGTATCAAGAAGAGGCCCATGGGCCACATCGTTCACCTGAACGAACATCAGTTCCTTGTTATATTCTATTTCGTAGCATATTGGCATATTGGCATGTTGGTTTTAGAAAAGAAGTATTGTAAAAAAGTTTAAAGGCCAAATCAAACTGCACTGTGTTAAATCTGCGCTTGGTCCAACGGTCATATCGTTTACATATTAGTGACTTCATGTACTACAGTGAAGTCGCCAATTCAGGGTCGTCTTGTGTGTGTTTTATGTCACTTTGTTTAAATTGAAGCAGAAAAAATAAATAAATGCATTGATCACAAACTATAGGCCATTCTATCTTTGATCATTAAACGATATTTGAAAATTAACATTTACAGACCTTCCGAGAAACAAAATTAGAAATTAAGCGCTTTTGAGATGGAGATTTTCACACATCCTTGACATGCTACTTTCATTATTTATGCTTCAGCATGGTTGATGTGAAAGTTGTGGGAGGGCGTTAATGGTTGAAAAATATTGCACAGGCATTCAGTTATATGTCACAAATTATTCAGAATGGTAACTGCTCAAATAAAGAATAAAAAAATTAAATTCAATTAAATGATCCATCCAGCTCAGATGTGATTTTGTTTGTCTTGTTTGTTATTTTTCTTTGAGTTTATTTTTCTTTTTGTGTCAATAAGGATATAATGACGATCGATCATTTCATTCTGAATCACGACTGTCATTTAAATTTAGAAATTGGTCCCTGTTACTTGGGTATCAGTAGTTATTAATATATGTTCTGATCGGCATTATTTGTTCAATGCTGCAAATTAATAAAAATGTGTTATGAGACATTCTACTACAGTTATTGCCAAGATCAAAGGGACATTATTCTCCAATATAGCCATATAGGTTGAAAATAAACAGAAAAAGGCTCGTCACCTATGTTACCTATAGAATATAGTTGTAGTCATTGTAACCAAATAAAATAAGAACCCCTGATAAACAGAAAAAGGCTCGTCACCTCTGTTACCTTTTGTCACCAATAGAATAGTAATGTAACCATTGTTGATGGATGAAATTAAACCATCCAGCGGAAAGAAAATAAACAGTTTTGTCAAAGGTTATGATACTTTTGTCACCAGAAAACAGTGCCTTGTTACTGGTTACATATGAAATAGGGTAAAAGTCAGGACTAATTTCTGGCCATAAAATTCTAACCTCTATAACTGATATATGCATATACATATACAGATATATGGAGAAGAGGGGGGTAGGGTCGGTGTTCGTCGGGTATATTATCTCATGGGTACAACTTGGGTGTAATTATGACATAATTATCACATACCAATAATTTTTCAAAAATGCACTCTCTGCAAAGTACTTTTAAAGTTTTGCTTAAAATGATTTCACATGGTTTTGCTTTCCTGCTCTGGCGAATTTTTAAAACACGGAAATGCTCAGTAGAAAGTAACAGCTGAACGGTTTTCATTGTGTATCCGGATTGTAAACACAACATGTTGTGAAGATATGCTATAATCGACTCTAATTGATAATTGCTTGCATTGTTTGTAAACCGTTCCTTTATCCTAAACTGCCCATTGTAAATTAAAATCCCACGAAAAGAAAAATTATACGTGATCACGTGACTTCAGCCATTATGCTAAGTTTAGGAATGTGTAAGGCAATGGGTTAACACAATCTTATTTTAGAGAAAACGGAGGTGCAAAAGATGCCTGGACAGGTGGAACGGTGGCTCGAAACGTTTATGTGTAAACAATATGCAGAGACTTTCGAGGCATATGGGTTTAAAACTCTTCAATCAGTAAGTTGTTCATGTTTTTTTAAAATCAAAATGGCGTCCTTTATTTTGCTACTGGTAAACTAAAGAAAATGAGAAAGCCTAAATTATTTTTTATTAATTCAATCTGTGAATCTAATACTAATACATTTTCAGCTTTGTCAGATTCAACTTCAACAATTGCAAATAATGGGAGTTGCACAAGAACACTGTGAGCAGATTTTGGACAATGTGGATATTCTCAGACAGTCAATATTGGGTGGTATGGTTCATTAATAATCCTTTCAAATATGACACAGTAATAAATGAAAGTATGATTTACCATGCATTTGTCCCACTGCATGTATTGGTATTTGTTATACATCTGTTATATAGGTCAGTGTTAAACAGGTTGGGAAGAAATTCCCCTATGATCGAGAGATAGTCTCGCTAAAGCGAGATCATCTCTCTTTAGTCTTTACAGTAATAAAAACACTCTTTTAAGTGCGAGATATTTATGATGTATTTCAAATAAATAAAAAATTCCAATTAAATTTGAAAAATCCGGGAAAGAAAAGCAATGTGAAGCAATTTTACTCTCCAAGACTCACCAATATCAGTGCTCCATTGCTGCAAATTAAAGAAAAATAGGATGAATTTTTTATCATTGAAATTGTGAGAATTCTTGCACTGAACATAAATTTTCCTCTTGAACGTATGTTTTTTCTTTTTATAAGACAAAAATTATCAGCATTGCTAGTTATGTAGATACATTTGGCACAATACATTTTAAAGCAGTTTGTTGATTGGGTGGAATAAGAAAATAAAACATGTGCTACAATTATTCAATGAATGAATCTATAGTTACTATATGAAAAATGGTTGTACCAGCCTTATTATTTACATCTATGGATAAAAAATATTTTTTAGAAAATTAAATAGTTTTTTTTTTTAAAGATAAAATTCAATGGGAAATCAAAAAATTCAATGGGAAATCAAAAAATTATGAGAGAAAATCGATAAACTACTTTTTATATAAAATGAATCAAATCAGATGGCGTGACATCTCAATGGTACAGCTCCAATAATGTCTGGAAATTTAAATTAAGCGATTGATATTTCTTGATTTATTCATTGTTCTGGGATTATTCAGTGAAAATAAATGCAACTTACAATTACATAATGCGAAGTCGTTTAATATAATATTTTGCATTATGCGACATATGATTTCAGACAGATTAATGAATAACTCTGTCTTTTTTCCCCTGAACCATGTGTGTTGTCTTGGTCTTTTATATGCATCATATAGCACCTGTATTTTCAGTATTGACGGAAGAGTCTGAATGACGAAGATTCATTGCGTTCAATTGTAGATAAGTCATACGAGAAAAATTCAAGTAAATAAGAACAACAACGTAAATATTTTACACTTTTTTTATTGGGGAAAAAAACCCAGATCAAATTGGGAAAAATCGGAAATTTTTACTGGGGGAAAGGGCCGATATTCAGACCCAAATGGGTGTAGAATAATCACTGACATTAGATGATTATTAATTAATTTGTTGTATAACATATCAGACCTCTCACACCCATTTTTGGTACTGGGGCCGGGGCCAATGGATTGGGAAAAATGCGACGTTTTGATAGAAATTGAGAATGTTTTTCCTTGCTTTATGTACAGTCCCCTGAACAAAAAACTAGGGTAGATCGATAGGATTTTTTAAAAATTATTTTTCAAAAAAAATTATTTTAAAAACTGGGAACATGTGTGTATAAATAATGAGAGGGAAAAAAGTTTATCCACAATGTGTAATACAAGTTTAAAAAGAAGATGTAAAATTTCCCAAAAGGTTTTTGTGTAATTACTATATGCCAAATGACAAAGAAAAAGAAATGAAACAGTTTTCTATAGAATTTTAAAAAAGTTATCTTATTTGTATTAATGTAAAATTTAAACTATTTTTGTATTTATACCTTTTACAGATAAATGTTTCTTGATTGTGTTAGCTCAATGACAATATTTAATCAGTCTCTGTACTTCTGTGTATTTGGGGTATAGTCCAACCCTTTGACCCACTTACAACCGTTTTGTAGAGGATCTGTTTAGACAAACATTTCTATAAAAATGTTAAAGGCCGAGAGTGACCTAGAAAATTTTACACCCCTACAGCAATTAAGCCGATATGGCAAGAGGGGCAGGGCTTACTCAGAAGCAGTTTAAATTTAGAACTTGTTATCAGCATTGCTTGCATCCTACACGTGCTCCTTTGTAGCAGACGAAACTGATAAGATTTCAGTGCAGTTATTGTTTAATACACTCTACAATTATACATCTTATTTTAAAGAGAAAACAAAGACTTTTAAAGTTTGTTAATTTTTAAATACAGAGAGCTCTCAGGACACACATTTTAATATAGAACAGCCATTTGTCTCTTCCATATCCCCTCTCTATAATGATATGTTGGGGCCTTATAAACCTTTTTTCCCTTTCTACTGCGTGGTGCATTTGGTCTCACTGGATTCCAAACGGAAGTAAAGGCTCTGTCCACATTTTCATTCCAGTGACAGACAGCCAGAAATGATCTTGTTCTGTAGGCTTGGTCACCGAATGCTATCCTTTTATCTTGGAACATATTCATAGTGTTATTAAAACTTTCTACATAGTATGTGTCCTTAGCTAAAACATAATCCTCTGGATATTTGTAGAGGTTGGAACCTGTTATGACACCTAGCAGTAATTTTTCTGAGAATTTGTCTGCAATGACCAGTCTTGATGGTTCGTAATTTTTGTCCTTCTTACATCTCGAAGAATGATGACACTCAGAATGGTTATTTTTGTAGTGTTCAACTATGTTCACTAAGAGCTTTTTCAGTTTTTCTGGATTTTGCTCACAGTTTCTTAGTGCCCAGTGGCAGTGGGTTGCAACAGGTTCTATTTTGTCGTAAAGGTGTTCAGACCAATTTTTACCTTTTAAATACGCTGGTCCACTTGAAATTTTTTTCATTTTTTCTTTGATTGGTTTCACTCCGTGCCAGGAATCGTTTTGATTAACCGGGCCTCGCAAATCTTTGACAAATTTGTTAATGGATAGGTTTCTGTCATGAATGTGGACGTTAATGGCTATTCCTTGATCTTCTAGATATTTATAAATTCCCTCTGTTCCAATTTTTTCATGTCTCTGTGAGACGATGTCATCTTGTTTGGTCACATTTTCACACTTGATGACTCTGTGTGTCTTTTCACCAATTGCAACCACACTTGAATCTTTTGCGTTTTTACGCCATCCATGTCGGGCATCGGTCATTATGGTGATTCCATCCTCATCCTCACCTTGACATCCTACTTCTCCCCACAGAGCTAGGTCAATGCTTTCCTTATATTCTTCTTCTATTTCAGTGTTGATACTTTGCATACACTTATCTCTATTCTTTTGGTGTATAATGCCAATTTTTGCTCCTTTGACAAATCTGGTATAATGAACGGGTAACATACCACTGCAAGCAAAGCCATGCATCACTCTTCTGTTCACAAGGTATTCATTATTAGGAAGGTAGGGTGAAGAGGACCACAGCAAACTGTGAGTTTTGTTGGAACTGCAGTTGAATCTCACTGCTGCAACATGTCCTTTTTCATTCACTTTTTTACAGGCAAGACTCCCATCACAAACTTTGGCGTGATTTTCCACAACTTTCACTAAACGTTTAAGTGACGTTTCAGCTGTCAAAAATATTTTCTGTTCAGTCCCCTTTTCTGGAACTTGGATGTAGGTGTTAAAATCCAGTGGTTCGTGGTGTGCTTCATTTCTTATTTCAAACTTCTCCAAAAATAGTTTCAATGATTTTTCAATAATATCCGCATTATTTACAGGATGATCTAATTGCCTGACTAATACCTCTCGAACATCATTGAGTAGTCCAAGTATCAAAGTTTTCCTTTCTTCATCTCCAGGAATGGATATTTTAAATGATGGTGGTCGTTTTTTCGTAGTAGCTTCCATGCTCAGAACTTTACAGAGAGAAAATAATTCATGTAATGTTGTGTTTGGGGACCATTATGGAATGTTCCAATTCAACGGACAAGGGGTCAGATTATAAACTTATTTTTTTTTGTGGAATCTTTTTAGTGTTTTTCAAGGCCAAAAATTAATTTGTTTAATATCAGATTAGTATTTCCCTTCAAATTTTGTTTTTCAGTAGGAAAACAGAAATAATCACTGGTTTTTCAAATTGATACATGTAAATGTCCCTGGATCATATAATGAAATAGCCCAAAACTGACATCAGTGCGGGAAATCTCTCTCAGGAACTGATGAGGTCCAGACAGGGGTACTTAAATTTCAATGGATAAGTCTACTTTTCAGCAGGTATCTCTTAATATTTAGAATATTTTTCAATATTTCTGATCAATGTCAAAGTGTTAATTTTGATTCCATTTATTTGAAAATTGAGATAAATGTACCAAGTCACAAACCTTGCTGCGCCCCTCTGACATTTGAGGGACATAAAGGTGTAATGAAGTATTTTCTAAATTTTGCATCAAATTGACAAATCTTCATTTGCAAAAAAAATAAAGATCAAAATAGTTACATTGTACCTATTTATTTTATGAAATAAAATAAATTTAATTATATTTTCTCTTCAATTTTGTTGGTATTACAATGTGTATGAGTATAAACCTCAATCTCAATCTCAGTAAGGCATCTGCACCAGCAAAAGTTGCTAATGGGCATTAAATCACATTGGTTTGGCATTTACCCGCCAAATGTCCTATCTCAACTCTTGAAATTGACATATGGAATGGAAATAAGAAAATGACACAGGCAAAAGAAATAACTTTACAATTAAGTGATGACCAATTGGATAATTTAAGAGGTGTTTTCTATCATTTTGGTTGGGATTTTGATAGTGTGGTTGTTAATGAGAACAGTTCATCTATGGATGCTGAAACACAAACAACAGCAATATGTAAACCTGATGAAGTATCTGATAACACTGAGGAAAACCATGAAGATTATGAACCTTTTAGAATTCAACAAGACGAGAACTTTGATGAGTGCCCGCACTGCTTTTGCAAACCATGCATTACTGATGTAGTAAACAAACAACTTTGGTGGGAAGATGAACCCCATCCAGGTCATGCACGTAATAAAAATTTACGTAAAGAAACGTACAAAAGGTTTTGGACTATGATGTACCATCGGAATGTTTGGAACCATCCTAATTACATTCAGAAAAAAATGAGCGCACTTCAGAGAGACCCTAGATATAGAAACTTTGTATATCATCGTAGAGACATCATGCCAAATTGTGTTTTAAAATGTGTCAGAGGTTGGTTTCCAAATCCAGAAAATGTGCCCTACATGGGCCACCTTTGGGAGTGAAGAATAATCAAGTTCAAAGTGATTATTTATATGCCTCTATTAATGTTTTTAAATGTGCTCAAAGGAAGTGTAAATTAATTGTTTTAATTTTGAATGCTTAAAGCATTCTCACATTAAAATATTAAAAGTTGTGTTACAAAATCAAATTAAGTTCACAATTTTACTTCATTGAGGTCAACTTTATTATCAATCACCCTTATGTTGGTTTTAGCTGCACATGGTTTGTGGGGAGTCCCTCCCGCCAAATGTCAATAAATCAGACACCAAGTCTGGGAACTTGTGAAAGAGGTTCCATAGAGGTTTATGTTATTTACCTCATTTATTTACTCTGAAGTTTTTAAACTTTTGCATAGAAATATTTTCTTTATCCAATTTTTTTTATTAGTTTGTTTAATAATACACGATATAACTATTTTATGATTGTTGTACATGCAATAGTTGCATGTTTATATAACGAGTTTCCTTTTGAATTGCCTCGGTCCCGATAAAGTTCCCTCCAAAATGAAATTATGGCGGAAAAACATCGAAAGGAGTAATTAACATGGAGGATATTTAAGCAATTACAAAGTTATCAACATTTTGATTGGAATATAGAAGAAATGCTGATTAACCAACAAAAGTGATGACTCGCAAGAAAAGTTTGAAGAAATATTTCAGTCATTCCAAGACAGGTCGCGGCTCTGGAATGTTGAGGAATATGTTACGTCTCCATTATTTACACAGACCAAGCATTACAAATCTGGACGATGCTGTGCCACAGATGGGTTTTTATGATACTAATATAAATTTTACCCAAGTTAAAGACTGAGTGCCTATATCATTTGCAGTGATGGGATGGTCCACTATTTATACGAAGATTATGACCTGCTAATCCAAAATAATGTGCCGTGCATAGATCATCTATTACTAGAAGTAATCCCAGTGTTTTGAAAACGATTTTATTCTAAATTATGTGATTTATACGCAGTCAATTGTTTGTCTGTGAATGTTAACAAAGGCCGGCTTTTATATAGTTCAGAGAGAAACTTGATACTATCAGTATGGGAGTAAATCCGCGGGGATAACTATCATTGGAGCATGTGTATGTTCCTCGTGTTCTCTTTATTTATGATCAGCAGAGTGATATCATAGCAATAAACCAATAAAACGGATTATCTTGTGTTACATGTATTTAGTTTTGAGGTAAGACATGCTGTCAGCCATTTTTATGCGTCTATAGCAATGAGCATTTCCGGTAGAAATGTAAACATAATGCCGGTTCTCGAATCTGTCAATCATTCTCAGGAAATTTGAATTTCTTGATCACTTCATAATTTTAAATGAAAATTTCAGAAGAAATATAATATCAATAATTGATTTTTTTCTACCAAAAGATGCCTTTCAGTGGACTTTAGCTCTGTAGCAAAATTTATTTATTGCTTTTTGTTGATTAAAGTTTAAATTCAAGAATGTCTTCTCTGAAGTGAAAGGTGGCAAGAAAATTGAAATTTCCTCCATTTTCGTGATTGGCTGCTATTTATACCCAAGGTCCGGTCTTTAACATTTATTGCAGAATTATAAATTATTAACATCTTATCAACTATCTGTAATATCAGGATTAAAAGTAATAAACATCGTTTTTATTAAAATCACACTGTCTCTGTTTGAGGAAATTCTGGCTAAGTTACCGATCACAAAAAAACAATTTACAACGCGATAGTGTTGCACATCTTCACAGAGCTTTTATGACTGCTGAACATACATGATATAAATTTAGAATTAGAATAATTTTCTTTTAAATTACATTATTAATTTTAGGCAATCTCAAATTGGGGGAAAAACTCTCAATTTTGGGAAAAAAGATGCCTTTTTCACGTTGGGAACGGGGCCGAATATCGGCCCCAATTATAGAGAATCGAGAGGCCTGCATATTCTTTGTTTCCTTCCCATTTAAATGTACAACTCAACCACATACTTTATTATAACCATATAATTATATGTTTACTTTTAAAATTTTACATTTTTTGTTTTTTCTCAGGTACCAGTGGCATAAACCATTATCAGGATAGCATGTACAATGCATATGGCAACAGACCCTCTAACATTGGTCCAATGCATCACAATAGTCCAGCAGTGCCAGTGGTAAAAAATTTAAAATGTATATATTGAAATCAAATGAAAATACACAGTCATATATTATCTTGAATATGTGTGTATATTAAGTACCAAGTTATACACTTTAAAATCTTGTTTCAAAAAAAAAAATAATGACTTCAATGTTATGGCATATTTTTAAGATTTTGTCAATAAGGATGAAAAATAGCATTTTCTCATAGTTTTTTAAAGAGGAAAATGTGTCCGCAGCCACCACCCACCAAGAAATTGATATGTTTTATGTGATATCACATGAGAAAGTTAAAATGTGAGTATCATTGTGGGCGATGGCTGCAGACATTAGTGTCTACTGCTCAGTTTTATGAAAATTACCAGAAAATGGACTGTTTACGATGCCACAAATACCTATGTGAATGTCTAATCAGGTTACTGTTCATAGATTCTTTGTTCATGGGTATTCTTTTGTAAATAAGTGTTACATTTCAATTTCTTGTGATATTTTAATAATCACTCTAAAACAGGGCAAAATATGACTGAAACTGTGCCTAGTTCTTTAAAACTTGAATCATGCTATCACAAAGAGTGAGTATTTAGAAAAATAAAGACCAGAATATATTAGGTAACATTTTTATGCAGTATAACTTTATTAGTCTCCTGACGTTTCACCAGCTTTCCTCCGCATCTCTCTGTCCATCTGTAAACTTTTAACATTTTCAACTTCTTTAGAAGCACAGGGCAAATTTCAACCAAACTTGGAGCAAAGCATCATTTGATGAAGGGAATTCAAGTTTGTTGAAATGAAAAACCAGGCCCACTTTTAAGGAGTTATAACTAAAATTATTGAAAATTTGTTGATATTTTTCAAAAATATTCTTCTCAAAAACCATTTGGCAAGGAAGGCTGAAACTTGTGTGGAAGCATCCTCAGGTAGTATATATATATTAAATTTGTTCAAATCATAATCCCTTGGGGTAAGGTGAGGCCACAATGGGGGGGGGGTTGTTGAATTTTACATAGGAATATATTGAGTAAATCCTTAAAACTCTTCTCAGAAATCACACAGCCAGGAAAGCTGAAACTTGTGTGAATGCCTCCTCAGGTAGGGTAGATTTAAGTTTGTTCAAATGATGATCCCTGGGGGTAGGATGGGGCCACAATAAGGGATCAAATTTTACAGAGAAATACCGGTATATAAGTAAATCTTTAAAAATCTTCTCAAAAACCAATTGGCCAGAAAAGCTGAAACTTGTGTGGAAGCATTCTCAGTTAAAGTAGCTTCAAGTTTGTACAAATCATGATCCCCAGAGTTAGGGTGGGGCCACAATGCAATACATAGGAATATGGAGAGTAAATCTTTAAAAATCCTATAAGCTCACCTGATGTTTGTCCAGCATCCATTTGTCTGTCCCTCCGTCTGTAAACTTTTTACATTTTCGACTTCTTCTCCAGAACCACTGGGCCCATTCCAACCAAACTTGGTACAAAGCATCCTTAGGTGAAGGTGATTCAAGTTTGTTAACATGAAGGGCCACACCCTCTTTTAAAGGGAGATAAATAAGAATTATTAACAATTTGTTGGTATCTTTAAAAAATCTTCTTTTCAAAAACCAATTGGCCAGAAAAGCTGTATTTTGCATTGAAACATCCCCAAGTAGTGTAGTTAAAAGTTTGTTCAAATCATGATCTCCGGTGGTATGGTGGGGCCACCATTGGGGGTCAAATTTTTACATACAATTATATAGAAAAAAATATTTAAAAATCTTGTCAAGAACCAATTGGCCAGAAAAGCTGTAACTTGTGTGGAAGCATCCTCAGTTAATGTAGATTCCAGTTTTGTAGAAATCATGATCCCTTGTTCTTTTTGAGAACTGCAATGCTCAGTATGCGTTAAGACTATAAAATCATCCTGTTAGAGAAGGGGCTTAAAAACAAACATAAGAATATTCAGTGGAAAAAAATGGATTTTTAGGTCATCTGAGTAAACTCAGGTGACCTATTGCTATCCGTTTTCGTCCGTCATCGTGCGTCGACCGTTAACAATTTTACATTTTTAACTTCTTAAAAACTAGAAAGCTAATAGTTACAGACCCTGAAACGTGCTACTACACCTCTAAAACGAACCGTACCGTTCCGTGCAAGAAACGAACCGTACCGTTCACAAAACGAAACGTACCGTTCACAAAGCGTACCGTACCGTTCACAAAACGAACCGTACCGTTCACAAAGCGAACCGTACCGTTCACAAAACGAACCGTACCGTTCACAAAACGAACCGTACCGTGCAAAAAGCGTGCAAGATAATTTATGCAAGACCCGCCTCCAGACGGACAAAAAAGCGTACCGCACCGTGCAATAAGCGTGCAACTTCCATATACGGCTTATTGACCTAATGTCTTTCGATGAATACGGACGGAGATTATCGCTGACCAGTTAAGTTTAATATTTTGCTAGATTTTTTATACGGGATTAGAAAACACATACTAAGATTTAAAACAGTTACTGTAATTCTTATTAATACAGTAACAAAATATTTTAATTTCATTTCCTTTCTAAGACCGTAATCATCTCAAAACTTGCATCGCCGATTTCTTAAACATTGTAAACTATTAATGTTCACACAATTCGTGGTTATACTATTTTGATTATTTATATGAAATGTTTGAAACATTGGGTACATACTGGGCCTTACATAGCTTAAAGTGATTCTCAGGAGAGAGAGAGAGAGAGAGAGAGAGAGAGAGAGAGAGAGAGAGAGAGAGAGAGAGATACAGACAGACAGAGAGAGAGACAGAGAGAGAGAGAGAGAGAGAAATTACCTGAGACGTTAAAAAAATAGCGTATTTTTAGAAATAAATACATTATGGCTAAACAAGGGTTGAAATCTTATAATATATAATTTGATCTCCCTTTCAAATTAAAAAAAATGCCGACTTAAGTTACGCGGACCTTTTGATTTGATAATTAATCTACAGGTAAACTTTAAATCAATTAAAAATGAGAAAAGAAAACATTTCAGATCATGTTTTGAAACATATGTGGATGTGTTGTAGTAAATGACAACCACATATCACCGGTGACTCGAGCGATTTGTACTTCAGCTATTTATGTAGCAATAAATAAACAAAAAATCACTCTTATATGATATATCATAGATAAATACATGTATAAATCTTAGTAAATTAAATACAAGCGTTGAACGAAAAAAAGTACACACATTTCTTAAAATAACTTTCAACTTTATTTCCCGCGTAATGGCGTCGTGATTTCACATGAACAAAAATCACTCGTGCGATATATGTGTACAGAAGCTGATCAGAAACACAACAGCGTCTTTCATCTTGGGTTCTATACACAACAGGTGTTATTCTCTTATTTCGTTTTTTTTGGCAATTATTGTACTTTACAACTAACTCTGTATATTTGGACGCTTAAATAGGTGTACACGAGATACCGGTATTCACACCTTTCCACGGACACCTGTTTGCTAACTCATTACAACCTGTCGTGTGTATAGTCTGAATATATCTTACTTCTACTTTGTTTTCTTAATCTCTAAAAACACAAAAGAACTGTCTGTAGATATGTACATAAACAACTACACGGAAGACTATCGGCGCGTGGCAGATCCGTAGACCAATTCAGCGACTCTATACATGCGGGATATTCACAAATATTAACTTGCAATAAAATATCATTTACCGGGTACATTAATGTACCAAAAAAACTGATTAATTATATTGTAAATAGTTGAATGGGATTTTAAAATTTTGTAAGTAGATGTAGGCACAAACACAGGTCTTTTTAATTGTTCTTTCAATCTAATATGTGTGATGTGAAATAGCGTCAAAATTTTAACCATCGAGATCAACCTGAATACATCGTCTACTGTGCAAACTTTTAGTCATTGTGTTGAAATCGTTGCGAAAACCATGAGTCTAAAATAAATGAATTAAATTCATACAAATAAAAATCTAATAATTCCACATTGTTTGCACACAATTACATACACTCTCAGAGAGAGAGAGAGAGAGAGAGAGAGAGAGAGAGAGAGAGAGAGAGAGAACAAGAACTTGTGTGTTGATTATATTACTTAAATTAAGGTTTTATCACTGAACTATATTATTTCGCTTAAGGTTTCTATATTTGGTCATTTGAGCGGGATTTTATCTCAGGACTCCACGTGCTCCGCCTGTCAGTCAGTTTAAGAATAACAGTACAGATCACGCCATGTGCCGCGTGCTACTTGGCTCCTCCCATATGGCTAGAAGAAAATAATCGAATGAAAACTTTTATTTTATGTTTTCTTAAACCCCTATTAAAAAGAGTGTTCCTATTCAACAATAATTTCCTTCCGACTTCATGATTACTTCACTCATGTACTGGCGATCAGAGTCTTTTTCCCTCGCTGTCGTATTATTTTTGTTACTAAATAAATTTATAATATATTCATTTGTTGATTACCGGGTATTTTTTCGTGACCTGTTTACTACAAGTCTGTATGTAAAAAGGTAAATAAAATGTAAACAGGTTAGTCAGCATCGGTAAATCGTCAGCTAAATCGCATGCATACAGTGAAGAGCGGACACTTGTTGAACAGAATGATAAATGTCGCCATTAAATGCTATTGACTTGTGTACATCCAGTTGCGTACATATCGTAAAAAATATGTACATGTATAGTTTAACGAAAAAACAAAAACTAATAGTCATATTTAGACTATACACGGGATCTTAGTTCAGATAAGAGAAGCGATGACGGGTTACATGTACATGTAGGTATGATTTGTGTATACGCACAAGTGCAGAAAATCGTAGAATCAATATTTAAATGAATAATAATTCGTGTCATTACTCAAAAAACTATATAACAGTTGATTTCAAGATTTCTTTTCTGAAATTCATTGTTTATCTTATCATTAACTGCGTGTAATTTTACATCGTCTATTCACTAAGGGAATTTGATCGGCAATAGTACCCTGTACAGAAGTACGCAATAAAGAATGATCATACGAATTATGAATAAAGAAAAAGAAAGATGCTTGTAGAAATAACAAATAGCCGAGAATCAAGACAACGATTAAGGAAAATTAAGAAATATCGGAATAAAGTCGGGGCAATTTTTTATAGCAATTGATTAGAAATATTTCATAACTTCAATTCAAGTATATATATAGAAATAAAAACTTAAGATGCTTTGTAAAATGATCAACAGCTCGCTGAATTAACAAAAATATATCGATTAAAGTCAAACAGTTCTTTTAATCTATCTTAATGATTACATTTATCTAAAATTAAATACTAATGATAAAAGACTAATCAAAATGAAAATTATACTCCCGCTTCCCGGTTGTCACTGAGTACACGTTTCACAAAACGTATTAAAAACAGGGGAACGGATAGAAGTTCTGATTTTAAATAGATTGGAATACATTTGTAAAATATTATATAAACAAACCAAAAATTTCATTATCATATGTCATAATTACCACCTTGCTGAAGTAGATCGGGTAAAAACTAAACGAAATTTTATCGAGAAAAATCAAAGCGTTCAGGCCACGCCTACCTCATTAAGAAAGCGCGCAAACCGTTCACAAAGCGTGCAGCTATTTTTAGCAAAGCGTACCGTGCAAGAAGCGAACCGTTCCGTTCACAAAGCGTACCGTACCGTTCACAAAGCGTACCGTACCGTTCACAAAGCGAACCGTACCGTTCACAAAACGAACCGTACCGTTCACAAAGCGAACCGTACCGTTCAAAAAGCGTAACGAACCGAACCGTGCAAGTGGTGTAGTAGCACGTTTCAGGGTCTGTACCATTTTAGGTGTGAGGCGTCTCTATTGTAAGAGGAATCTAAATTGTAAAATTCCTGGCTCTAACGTCCCCGGGGCACCACAACTGGGTCAAAATATGCAAAAAAAAAGACAAATTTCAAAAATCTTCTTCTCTACTCCCACACATGTGAGGAAAAAACTGGTTGCATGGTTATGATGTCCATTAAGCCCTTTACCAAAATTGTGAAATTCATGGCCCCTGGGTCCTGGGGCTCCTGGCTCTAGGGTGGGGCCAATATGGCCATATAGTAAAAATGTATTAAATCTTAGAAAGTCTTCTTCTCTACTCCCATGTATATTTGTTAAAAACTAAATGCATGATTATGATGTCCATGAAGCCCTCTACCAAAATTGTGAAAATCATGGCCCCTGGGTCAGGGATTCAGGCTCTAGGGTGGGGCCAAAATGGCCATATAGTAAAAATGTATTAAATCTTTGAAAATGTTCTTCTTTACTCCCGTATATATTTGTTAAAAACTAAATGCATTATTGTGATGTCCATAAAGTCCTTTACCAAAATTGTGAAATTCATGACCCCTGTGTCAAAAATCTTCTTCTTTACTCCCAAACATGTGGGCAAAAAACTGAATACATGATTATGATGTCCATGAAGCCCTCTACCAATGAAAATGAAATTTGGTATACAGGTTTATCTTAATAATATCTAGGTCAAGTTCGATATTGGGTTTGATCGAGCAATTTTCGACAGAGTTATGGCCCTTGGACTTAGAAAAATTCGAGTTATTTGCAGTTTCTGCTCATTTTCTTCGCATAGGATAAAAATATTGAAATGAAATTTGGTATACAGGTTTATCTTGATAATATCTAGGTCAAGGTTGATATTGGGTTTGATCGAGTAATTTTTGACAGAGTTATGGCCCTTGGACTTAGAAAAATTCGAGTTAATTGCAGTTTCTGCTCATTTTCTTCGCAGAGAGTGCACATATTGATAGGAAATTTGGTATGCAGGTTTATCTAAATAATATCTTGGTCAAGTTTGATTTTGGGTATGATGGAGCAATTTCCGACAGAGTTATGCCCCTTGGACTTAGAAAAATATTTGCAGTTTACGTTTATTTCTTTGTGAATGTTTCCAAGGGAGGGGGGCATAAGTGTTTCACAAACATCTCTTACTGCCTGTGTATTTTATGCTTGTAGAAATTTCTAAAAAAAAGATATATAAACTAGTAGACTAATTGTTTTCGAACAATTAGAGGTCTTTCCACCTCATTATTTTTTTAATGTTTTGTTTCAACATAATTAATACCAGTAAATCATTTTCTCTGTGTGACTTGATGAAATAAAGTCAAAAACTTAAATTTGCAATTTTTTTTTTACCTTGACCTTTGACCTTTAAGTCATATTGACGTGCAAAGGTCAACATTACAATTTAAGGAGGCCGATTTGGGTTTTTTTGCGGAAAAACTACAATAGCAAAACTCTTTATTTTTTAACCATATGTGATTTAAACCAACTCTAGTTTATATGCGAAGGTTCATGAAAATCGACCGTCTTGTTCTTTTAAGGGACCATCTCAAAATAGAGGTACATTTACTATAGGAATGTATAGGAAACTGTCATTTTCCGCACATCAAAGCAGTTTTAAAAAATACTACAATAGCTTTTTTTCTCAAATTGTTATATATGATAAGTAATATCATTTTTTACCTTATATGTAAAAAACACAAAATTCTACCGTCTGGTTTTTAGTGGGGGCCATCTCAAAATATTAAAATGCACCAAATTTTGCTATATATTTGGATCATCACGAATGATGATTGGTATAATGGATTCATTCCAAAAATGAGGAAAATATCCTCGAGGATAGCATCATTCTGTATATAAAATTTCAACAGCGTACAATTTTTACTTTTTCTTTTATGTTATTTCTTATAACGTACTCCTACAAAGCTTCATTTTATCATAACGTCATAAAAGCGCAATGGCAATGCTCCCCTACCGCACAACGTAAAAATCGTGTTAAAAATAAAAATTTCCTTGAAAAATCTAAAAAAAATTATCTGTATTTTGTTTATTGTGTTCAATTTTATAAATGATATCGAAAAAAATTCATAAGAAGTATAAAACAACTGTATCATATTAGAATGCGCAAAAACATGCGCAATGCAAACTAAAGTCGGCCTCCTTAAAGTGGTTTGATGGGCCTACGATGTAAAGTTTAAAAATAACAAGCTTTTTGTACAATAGGGGCAATAACTCTATAATTGTTTTAAGGTAGGAGCCAATGGGCTATATTTTAATATGTCTTAAGATGTCCTACTACATCCATGAAAAAAATTTCCCTACCACCCTAAACAAAAGAGATCTAAAAACTCATTAATAAACAGATTTCCAAATGACCTTGACCTTTGACCTTTACGTCATTTTGTTCGGCCAAGTTAGACGCTTTCATCCCAAGTGGTCCGAAGTCTATGTGACAAATAATAAAAAAGTTAAAGTGATTTTATAGAAATTCAAATACATTCAGGGGCAATAACTACTAGAAGGGTCCCTCAGATCCTTTAGGTACGAATAGACTGAAGAACCCTCTGTGTGTACTGAAGACATTAGTAAAAGTTTCAAGTATCTATCCCTTTTGGTTTCAGAGGAGCAGCGATAACATGCTTTTAGTACACAAGGGCAATAACTTTGTAAGTTCTGGGAGTTATCAAGCAAAGGGTCATTTGGTACCATAACTTTTAATGGTTAATAACAGAAAGAAAAAATTGTTTCAATATCTCTAGAAATAAAAAAAACTGTCCCTGGAAAAAAAGAGAAGAAAAAAATAATAAAAAACATAAGAAATACAAAAGGTCTTTCACCTGAAAGGTGGAAAGACCCTATTTCTAAAAGATATAAAACTAAAAAACTGTGAAAACTAAAGTTTGATTTTTTAAACCAAAGCAACGGAAAGATCTCTTAATCATGGCAGCACTATTATTATAGAGTACTGTACTTTTTTAATATTTTAAAATTTACAAATGATTCATGAGGTTAAATGATGATTTTTTACATTTCAGCCCATGAATAGTATTCAGAGAAATATGACAGGATATAATTCCCAAAGTTATTTGAATAATCAAGCTTCAATGATACAACAACAGCACCAGCAAACACAGTACCTTGGGCACAATTCAATGTACTCTATGAGTCAGCATGGTGCATACCTGGGATACGGAGGTTCTGCTGAGCCCAGACAATATCAATATTCTGCCGTAGACAGGAGGGGAGGCAACAGTTATACTTCTGACATAGGACCCCAAAGAAATCCGAATGGTGAAGTTTTATAAATCTTATTTTATTTAGTACATGTTAAAAATAAAGTACATCTTTAGAGTACTCTCCAACACACATGTGTGAAATACACTATTAAGGTGGTATGAGTACCTGTCGATATAATGTGGATAAAAGTACATTATAATCAAAATTCTTTGATTTTCAAATTTTTGACCTTTTGACCTTTTGACCATGACGTATAGATTGGTATAGTGTGTCCCAAGATATCCTCGATTCACATTTTGTTTAATTACTCGATATTTATAGATACCTCAGAGTTCAAACAATGTTCATTCAAAAGGATAAAAATTTATTGAAACGCCCCTTTTAGCTTATCAGGTTGCAATACATGGCTAAAAAATGTGATGTATACGGGGATTTTGCATTGAAACAGACCCAGATGATAACCTTGAAAAATTCTCCTAAAGAAAAAAGGTGTAAACATTCTCCATTATAAATCTCTGTAGAAAATCTGATTTTGTTTCTGTGAATTTTTACAATGGAAAAATGGAAATGTGTAAATGATGAAGTTATCTTGGAAATTTTTTCTTTAATCAATCTCAATTGCACTTCTTTCACAGGCATGTGTAATTTTCTAAAAAATCACCCAAAAGTGCAACATTAATATCTTGGGACAGTCTATAGTTATTCTCTGTCCCAAGATATCATGGATTTACATTTTGCTTAATTGCATGATATTTATAAATACCTCAGGGTTTAAACAATGTTCATTCAAAAGTATGAAAAATTTCCAAGATTTCTCAGTCGAAATGCACCTGTTAGCTTATCAGGTTTCAATACAATGCTAAATCAAAGTACTGAAGTACTGACAGGAGTTGATTTTATCAATTATTATTCATTTGAAATCAACGATATATAACTTTGCTTGGCAAGTAGTTTATAATCTGTCTTTGAATTATGCACATTTTTATAATATGAATTCTTAGACTTTTCGGACAAGAATTTTGAGAAAAACCCCGTATGAATCGTGTTGTGTAATGATTTAAGATAGAATTGATTCCATCAAACTATGTATAAGTAATCGAAATATGCAAAAAATTGTATGGATCCAAGCTATAATGAACTCTAGTTTTGTTCAACCAGATGCTTGGCTGTCTCCGTTTATCTTGAACAAGCAAGAGAATGTGTACATCAGATCACGTGATCGCTTGATGACGCGACCTCTAAATATAGAATGACTCTCTGCTTGTCTGATATTTACGAAGACAGCTGATGGTTGAATGAGACTTTATTGAACTCTGGCGTATGAATAAATACAACTGCAAAAAATATCTAAAGTGTTCTTATTATTTAATATCTGACTATTTTCAAGTTATTCATAAATAAGTTTCTTAAAAACCAATGCATCAAGATACATTACATTGAATTTATCGATTATTTTCAAGAACTAAATCTTGTCAGCGGTGATGATTTGTACTTAGGTCCAAACACTGTTTCACTTTTGGTTTGCCAGAGTAACTGCATAGGAGAGTTGTTTAAAATCAACTCCCAAAAATGTTATGTCTACGGGGATTTTGTATATCTGTAAGTCCGGATGATAACGTTGTAAAATTGCAGAATGTATTCCGAGTGTATTCTGAATGGAGAAAAGATGTAAACATTCCCCATTATAAATCTCTGTAAGGAATCTTTTTTCACTCCTGTGCATTTTTTTCGAGTGAAAGATTATAATGTGTCAATCTTGGAAATTATCCCTCTCAACTATTTCTCTTTCACAGGTATGTGTATTTTTATTAAAAATCGTCCAAATGTGCTGCATAAATATCTTGGGACAGTCTATAACACTCTAACCCAACTTACAGATTGGTAGTTAATGCTCTAACCCGTTGTGGTACGCTATTAGGTAACAATATTTGAAAAGAAGAAAATTGTAAAATTATATATACTTAATTTTATTGTTTATTTCAATAGGAAGTATGTCACAATATGGAGTAGTCCCATATTACCCGTTCCTTGCTTTATATAATGCATGTAAATTTCAATACAAAGAAAATTTGTGGTTGCAAACTGTATCTAAAATCTTCAGAACTGTCAAAAAAAGCTATTATACATCAGTATTCTGTGGATTTTTCTAAAAGTTTTAACGTTTTCTTGGTTTATTTATTAGGCTTATAGGGGCATGGTCACAATTTTGGTCAAAATGTATATTTCCATTTTAAATGTTTAAAATGCTTTAGTAAGGCATTTCTAACAGTCAACCAAAATTTGAGTGTCATTCGTCGTGTTATAAGTGAGATACGGGGCTCGCAATTCTCTGTCATGTAAACAAAGCTTTAGTTTACGTTTTAAATGTTGAAGAAAAATTTCCAGTTTTAGATATAAAATGAATGCGATAAACGCAGGGAACTATTTATTTATGCTTAAAACAAATTAGAAGAGAGAACAATCACCTTGAAAAAGCACTTGTACCGGTTTATTAAACCAAATGAATGTAAAAAAAAATAATAAACTCTTTGACTGATAACTAAATTCTTGTTGATCATTAGAAATCGATTTCTAAAGCATCATAAAAAATAAAAATAGAAAAATAAAATTTGATCAAAATGGTGACTATGCCCCTTTAGTTGATCAATCTTGAGAATTTATCTAAATATATGTGTCCAATCAAAATGACGTAAAGGTCAAGGTCATGCAATAAAAAATTGCAAACTTAATCTTTTGACACTTTTTTACGAAGTAACGCAATACTTTATAAAAATTACTTTATTCTATTGAAGCAATCTTATTTCAAACATAAAAATCAATGAGGTGGAAAGACCTCTAATTGTTTGAGAACAATTAGGCTACTAGTTGTTGTTTGGTAATTGGAAACACAGGAAATAAATTCATAACAATATATTTTTGCTATTATATTTTGAAGTTTCACAAAACTTTGTGTTTCAACAATTTTAGTTACTGTAATAAGGAAAATTAACATTTGCTCTATTCTTTGTAGGGTAATTAGTCCCATTATGACAATTTTAGTTCAAAATTTGACCTCCAATAATGGGCTCCAATAAGGTGTGCAAAGTACAAACATTTTTTATGGTGGAGCTTTGTTGCAAGTTACAAGTTTTTGTGGCGTTTTTTCCAGATTGCAGACATTTTTATTCATCTCTCTGTATTTTAGGGGAATATTGTATCTCAAATTATTTTTAATTCTATCCAATACATGTTGATCTTATGTATTACAATATTATTTTATTTTATTTGTTTAGGCTACCATACTAGACCACAGTCTCAGAATGTATCTAATCAACAAGTGCCACAGACATTGATGCATCCACATATGCGCCACAACTCCGTAAACCAAAATCCACAGGAAGTTGCCAACAATATTTTACAAATGGCAGCATCTACATACATGCCAAATCAAACGGTTACTGTTCCTTTGTCCAAAAATCGTTCAGCACCATATCACATACCACCCAAATCTCCCCATAACAGCTATTCTATGCAGGGTAACTGTCCAAGCTCAACATCGCAGCAGCAACACATGGGACAAGCTCATCAATTTGCTTACCCAAATTCTTCTCCACATCAAGCCTCACAAAGACCATGTGCATCTCCAATGAGTCCAAATCCTGCATATCTACACAGTCCAACTACTTCTCATCACAGTGGACAAAGCATGCCCAATTCCAGTCCACAGTCAATCCATAGCCCAACTTATGGAATGAGTGGACCATGTGTCAAGTCCCCCCGTTCTGTTGCACCTTCTCCAGGTGGAGAAGTATGTTCACCTTGCCAGATGGCTTCTCCCATCAGCTGTCAAGTTAATGCTCCCAATGCATCTCCACACCACCAACAGCTGTGTGTGAATGTACCAAGTGGAAATCACTCAGTGTACCAAGGCCTGATAACATCACCAAACCAACAAAACTCCTTGAATCAGTACTCACCAAAGACCAACCCAGTCACCCCACCTGCTAGTCATAATGTGTCGCCATACAGTAACTCATCCAGATCTTCATTGCATAGTCCACAGCACAAGTCCTCTATGCCCCTGTCCAATATTTCTGGTCAGTTCTTTAGTGACAGTGCTTCAGACATTCCAGAACCTAATCTTTCTCCTCAAGAAAAGTCCAACTCCAATCCTCTTCAGTCTCTACAAAAGTTGTGTATGTTACCTGACCATCAGGTGATTGATCCTAAAAGTGTCATCAATGATGCTTGCCTTGAATTAACACAGTCAAATGAACACCCAAAAAACTTGAATAGTGATGTCGACAACCAGTTTCAAAACCAGGACCAGGTTTCGGCATCGAAAACAAACAGTCCTGAACGCTGTGATAATATTAGTGATGTAAAAACTAAAATGGCAAAGACCTCAAATATTATATGTAGTGATACTTTAGCCATTTCAAATGACCTATCCCATGAATCATGTTCATTAGATTCCTCAAATAGAGATCTTGGCCATGTTGAATCTCCAGACTTTTCAAAGATTGAGTTTTCTAATAACAGTGTAGAATCTGACAAAAGTAAAAATGTATCAAATATAAAATTTATTCAATCTGGAGAGAAAAGTTCGCTTGTGAAGGAAAAAACTGAACAAATGTTGGAAACCAAACATCACAGTGATCTTCAGACATGTAATATATCTCAGCAGCATGAGGTTGAACAGCTATCTGATGAAGCTCAGAATGGTAAAGAAATACAGGAACATTTTGAAAATCAGGGACAAAATGAAACACAAGGTGACAAAGAAGTACAGCAAGGTGATATGACAAAGGAAATACTGGTAAAAGATAAAGAAAACTTGCTTTCAAGTGATGCAGAAGATGTGACTCTGGATGTGAAAGAAATATCTGAAAGTGGGGTTCATGCATATCCAAACTGTGGTCTTCTTCAGTGCAAAACCATGATAAATCCAGAGACTGATGGTTGTGAGCAGGTAATCTGCAAATCAGTAGGTTGTAAGGAAAATGATGACATACTCTCTGAAATAATTGATTATGAAAATGTTGCCAAAGAAAACAATAATGAGATAATTCCTCAGTTAAATGGGGATGAAAATTCATGTATACAGTATTACAGACCAAAGTGTATTAAAAAGACAAAGCGAAAGAAAAAGTTAAATATAAATTCAAGCTTTCATTTTAATTCAAAAATGTTTGCTAAAGTCAGGGAAAATCCATTATTGGTAAAGACATATTCTAGGAGAGACCAACTTGCAGCCAAATATCGATGGAGGAGGTCACAAATGCCCAGGTCAATGTCACTAAGGGGTGTCCCAGCTAGATTGGCAAGTGCTGCACAGTACAGTTCTGCTAACTATACTGATTCAGACAGTGATGATGGTGGTGTACTTTTAGTCAGAGAGGATATAGATTTTACTCAGGATCAGGGATCCCCCCTTCCACTGGACAATGTGTCAGATGAAGTGTCCCCAGAAGGAGATGTCAGCTCTGCCAATGATACAGAAAGGGATGACATCATTAGTCTAGAGGAGAATCAGTCCTCTCCACCTTCTTCTGTAGTAGAAGGTGAGGGATCCGTACAATCTGTGGAGAATATCAATATTCATGAATTAGCCTTAGACACAACAAAGAATTCACAAACATTAGCTGTTGATGGTGCAAAAAATCAGGCAAAAGTTAAAAGTAAATCAAGTCCATGTGCAAAAAAAGATGACAAAAGCAATCTAGTCGAAGGCTTAAGTAGAAATTCCACTAACACCCAAAATGGCCATATTCAGTCTGAGCAGAAAAATGGGAAGTTTGAAAGTACCTCTAAATCAGGCAGAATTAGGAAATCTAAGAACCATTCATCTGCCCAAAATGTTAAGAAAGACTCTGATGATGATGAGAAAATGGTTACCAAAAATAAACAATCGGCCAATAAAACTCCAAGTAGAACTCCTGCCAAGAGATCTAGTAGAAAGAGAAGGACTGCCTCATCATTAAAGTATGGTGATTTGTATTACAGTGCTGATTATGTCCTTGATTCTGAAGAAGAAGTAGAACAGAAAAGTAAGATAGAAAGAAGGGAAAATAATTCCCGTAGCACTAAAGATTGTGGGAAAAATGAGGAAGCTAATGTAATCATATTAAATGATGATGATAATGATGATGATAGTGATGATAATAAGTCAAAAATAGACAAGGATGTAACTGTGTTATCAGCTGTTGAGGGCAGCAAGAGGACAAAATCAAAAACCAATGCAAAAGTCACTTTAGAAGATGTGTCAGTGGAGGATTTTTCTGGTACTATGACAAAAAATAACTGTTCAGAACTCAAGCAGCAAAAGAATTCCTATATTGCAAAATTGGTTAATGAAGATGGTGAAGTAATTTCTATCAGTGATGATGAATTGGGAAAAGAGGTGAAAGAAAAACAGAAAAAATCATTATTAAAAGACAAGAAGAAGTTAAAATCACAGAATGTGAAAAGTGGGAATAAAAGTGGGAAAGGAAGACTTAAAAAGCTGCAAAAATCTCATGCAAAGTTTGAGCTGCTTGATGATGAAACTGAAGAAATAAACTTAAGAAAGGCCATCAGCATCATGAATAAGAAACACAAGAAACCTGAGAGAGTCAAACTTGATGAGAACAAAAGTCGAATTACTGGACCCTTTTTACGTGTCAAGACCACAGAACCATGCTGTTGTCGTGTAGTGAATCAGTATGAGGAAGGGTCTGAGATGTCAGACCAAAAGATTACAAAGAAAGTGTCCACACCGATTACTGTGTCTACTGTTCATATGTCTAAACTCTCGGCAGAGAAATCAATCCATGTGCCTAGCAATTCCCTCACAGAGACAAATTGGGTGTGTCAATTGTGTCATAAACACAGTAGTTTTAAATTCCTTGGGGATCTATTTGGACCATACTTTTGTGAAGGAAATATTCCTTCATCTAGCCCGCAAGATACACCAAATTCAGATTTGAAAAAACACAAACAGAAAATTGTGACTAATTTAGATGTAGGTGATTTGCAGCAGAAAACTAAAAAGCGCACAAACTTAGCTGATTTGTCCAGATCAGAGGAAGTATGGGTGCATGAAGACTGTATTGCCTGGGCTGATGGGGTTCTACTTATAGGGCAGAAAATCTATGGCCTTGAAGAGGCTACAGCTATAGCCTCAACCACAGTAAGCAATACATGTATATCATTCAATAGAGAAAAGTTAAATTGCTCATTGTAACTAAATAACTAAATAACTAAATTCCAACTAAATGAATTTCTAGGTCTCCTAAGTCATATAGGTGACCCATCGCTATCTGTTTTTATACCCCCACAAACAAAGTTTAAAGGGGGTATATTGGATTCACCCTGTCTGTCTGTTTGTCTCTCTGTAGATGCAATTTTGTATTCCCTATAGAATAGTCTGATAAGGAGGACTGCACTTAATTGCGACAAAATAAATTTTAAAAAAGGGCATATTTCTTTAAATTGTAGGAATTTTCAATGTCTTAGCTGCAGCTTGATGCGATTATATTAATTAAAAGTTCATATTTACAAAGTATGAAGTCGTTTTCATAGGTAAGGGTCATTACATTTTTTTTTATCTCCATAGGATAATGAGGACGCCCTCTTTTTTTACAGACTTAATACATAGTCAGCGCATGTTTGTCTATTGTTCTCCTTTTAATGATAGTTGTATATTTAAATTTATAAGCTTAATATGTTAAAAGCAGATCAATGAATCAATGACGTGTAAGGTAGCACACATTCTGCTAGGGGGTATTATTTGTCCATACCTATAGATTCATTCCAATTGAATTTATGATATTTACTTCATTTTTCTGAGAGATTATTGACTCTGTGCATTACTGATTAATCTACTTATTAAATCTTTTCGAACACGTAAATTGTTGACATCAGCTACTGGTTTACGATCATCAATGGCTACTTGAGCTGGTCGATATTATATAGATAGTTTCTCGGGGTGTCAATTTCAACAGTTACCCTCCCAAACAGGCACTATTTATATATTGTTATATTCAGTAGTATATTATCACTATATATCTCTTCTATATATATTTTTTTAAATATTGACCGGTTAGGAATAATATCTAGAGAATATTCCCTATATTTCAATTAATTGCTTCTGATTTGTTGATTCGTAAAAGATGACATAAATAACTCTTCGCGACTCCAAAACAAGGTGATGCGTTAGCGGGTTATGTAAATACCTTCATAACCCGAATGAATCATCAAAGAAAGCATTTTATTGTTTATATTAACATCTTTCTTTTAGCTAATTGATAAATTGATTATGAAAAGTAAGTAAAATTCACTAAATTACTGTCAATGTACGTAGGTACGTTAGCTAAAAGAAACAGCCAAATCGCCTCCTGTGAGACTTTGAGTCTAACATTGTCATGATTATTTCGTGCAGTCCGTGATTTTTTCTAGGTCGCTGTAGGTTTGGACCAATCGATAAACAGGGCGTGTCTATATCTGTCCTGTCAGTTTCTTATCAGTTTCAGCAGCTGTAGATTTCGACCAATCGATAAACGGGGCGTGTAGATTTCAGTCTGGCTGTTTCTATAGAGCAGTGAATTAACAATATAGGTTTCCATAAGAAATAGAGGGAATAATACTTTGTAGATGTAAATATATTGAAATGAAATTTAGTATACAAGTTTATCATGATAATAACTAGGTCAAGTTTGATATTGGGTTCGATCCAGCAATTTTTGACAGAGTAATGGCCCTTGGACTTAGAAAAATTCCAGTTATTTGCAGTTTCTGCTAATAGGATAAATATATTGAAATGAAATTTGGTAAAAAAAATTATCATGATAATATCTAGGTCAAGTTCGATATTGGGTACGATTGAGCAATTTTTCGACAGAGTTATGTCCTTTGGATGTAGAAAAATTCCAAATATTTGCAGTTTTCGCTAATTTTCTTATCAGAGGATGCACTAATTGATATGAAATATGGTATGCAGCTTTATCTAAATAATATCTAGGTCAAGTTTGATTTTAGGTATGATAGAGCTTCGACAGAGTTATGCCCCTTGGATGTAGAAATTCTATTTATTGCAGTTTTCGTTCATTTTCTACACAGAAGTTTCACATATTGAAATGAAATTTGGTATACAGATTAATTATGATAATATCTAGGTCAAGTTTGATATTGGGTACGATTGTGCAATTTTCGACAGCCCCTTGGATGTAGAGAATTTTCCAATTATTTAATTGCAGTTTATGTTCATTTTCTTTGTGGATGTTTCCAAGGGAGGGGGCATAATTCACAAACATCTCTTGTTACAGTACAATTTGATACAATATTATATTGTACAATATCATACAATGTTATTCAGTCATTGAATGAAATAAAATATTTTAAAAACTTCACAATTCCTGACCCTTTTATTTCATAATCATATAAATATTTATTTATCAGCATCTTTTCCTGTATCAATTTATTATATATTATCAAGTAATATTAAATTGCCATTTTGTAAATCATTATTAGGGTTGTATTAAACCCAATGGCCATAAAGACCCTTGGGATATCTGTATAGATACAGATTATATTTGATATGAATACCTATGTTGTATTTGAGTTTTGCGTAAGTTTTGTCTTTTTTATAAACATGTTTTTTGTAGATGTGTTCAGCTTGCAAAGAAAATGGTGCTATGGTTGGATGTCTACACAAAGGATGTTCCCAAAAGTTTCATTACATTTGTGCTGTAGAGTCAGGTGTGTACAAAATTTCTAAAGTATTTAGATAATTTAAAAACAAAAATTAACTCAACAGAGCCAAAGCATTTCTGATAAAAATATGTCAGTTTTCTGTCATTGTCACCATTGTAAGCTTTTTAGCTCACCTGAGCTGAAAGCTCAAATGAGCTTTTCAGATACTTTTTGTCCAGCGTCTGTCTGTCCATAACAAATTTCCGTTACATTTTTTCTCAGCAACTATTCATTGCAGACACTTGAACTTTTAACACACTATTTGTTTAGGCATGACATATTGTGGGATATATTTTTTTTATTAATCGGACGTCAGCTTCCTGTTAAATGACGACTTTGTTAATTTTAGCCTAAATTTTCAAGCAAATTTTCTACATAGATTTCTCAGCAACTATTTATTGCAAATGCTTTAAATTTTAACACACTATTGGTTTAGGCATACCATATAGTGAGATATAATTTTGTACCAATTGGACGTCAACTTCCTGTTAAATGACAACTTTGTTTATTTTCAGCCTAAATTTTCATCCAAATTTTCGTGGAAGATTTCTCAGCAACTATTTATTGCAAATGCTTTAAATTTTAACACACTATTGGTTTAGGCATACCATATAGTGAGATATAATTTTGTACCAATTGGACATCAACTTCCTGTTAAATGACAACTTTGTTTATTTTCAGCCTAAATTTTCATCCAAATTTTCGTGGAAGATTTCTCAGCAACTATTTATTGCAGATGCTTAAATTTTTAACACACTATTTGTTTAGGCATGCCATAATGTGGGATTATTTTTGTACCAATCGGATGCCAACTTCCTGTTAAATGTCCACTTTGCTTATTTTGTTTTGCATATTCACATTAGAGCGGGTGTACTACTAGTTAGCATTGGCTCAAAGATATCTTGTTCTAATTGTAATCCCCACCCTCTTACACCTGTATTTTCTTTGTTTATTGTTTGACATCCCTCTTGTGTACACAGTAACTCTTTACGGGGCATTAGTTACACTTCAGCACACATGGGTGGCTCCCTTCTTCGAAGATAAAAGCAACCAACATCTATAGTTGTTCTGGATGACTGCACACAGGACTGGCCTTACCTGTGTTCACATTTGATTGTTTATTTACCAACTGCATGTGTTAATTACATGCTGGGCTTGCACCATTAAGAATTATTTAAACATGTAATTTCTGAATCAAAAGTGACTGGCTTTGGAACATGTGACATTGAGGAAATTCTGATTACTTTTCAATTTTTCAACAGGGTAGAAAACTTAATGAATACAATTCAAATAATTTTTTTATCATGCATAATCATTTATTTTAGAGCATTTTATATAACAGAAAAAGAATTAAAATAAATTGTCCAGGTGAATAGTTGGAATGTTCAGACAATTAGCCATTTCCTCTTATTACTCCCTGTCAAATGGCGGCCACTTTGAAACCATTGTGATAAAGAGAAACATTTTCTTTCAAGCATTAAAAACAAAATAAAGACTGAAATGCAATTTCTTTGCTAATGCAAGGTAAATTATTTCAATTCAAACTATTGACATACAGATTATATCTTTTCATTGATAATTTATGTCTTGAAACAAGTTATATTTTATTCTATACCAAAATCAAAGACCACAAAAGCGCTAAATCGGTTAATATAATAATCAGTTAATCTGATAATTTTTCTCTGACAAATTGACTATCCGTTTAAGGGGAACCCTCTGTATTTCGAAAAGTAAAAATATTCTTAAATGCAACATAGAGAAGAAGATGCTTAGAAAGATGTTCTAAACAATATTCAACCCTCAAAATTTTGCTAAATGGCTCCAATAGGGAGATAAGGGGTCAGCCCCTAAAATGTTCTTTCCCAGATAGATTTCTCAAGAACAGTAAAGAATTTCTGAACACTTGTTGAACAAAATGTGTTCAATACATAAAGACCTTTCATTTGATATCAAGAAATAGGGGCTGGACCCTCAAATAAGGGGTCAGAAGGTCATTCTTTAATAGCACTTAACTGAGATTTGAAGAGAAGATGCTCCAAATGATTTAGATGTTAACAAACAAAATTTTGTTAATGGCCCCTATTAGGGGGCGCCTGTAAAGTGCAAAACGAAACGAAATCGAACAAAACGAAACCAATCGAAGCGAAAACCTAACCAAACGAAACGAAACCAAAAATCGAAACGAAACGGAATTTAAACAAAAAGAATATCAATTTTGACGACATAAAAGTGAAAATAAATTCATTGAAATAAATTTTTGAACCATAAAATATAACTACCTGTATGTTTCAGATTGCCGCTGTAAATTTTTGAGCCGATTATCCGAAATTTGCAAAAATTATATAATTATGTAAATAACTGATGTACATTCCTATACCTTTTAATGTTTCAAATTTGTTTCATTAAATGATATTCAAACGTATTAAAAAACTGTCTTTAGTCCTTTGGCTGTGTATTCTATTCTGTTTTTGGCGGAAAACGGCGTCCGCAAAATCAAGTACATTGCCAAATGTTAAATACATAAGTAGATAAAAAGGTAAATTCAGAAATGCGCTAAATCAAATCCATGCTAACTTGTTGAAAAATTATATTCCGCCAAATATTGTACACCCTAAATATAGTACGTTAACAGTATTAACGGAGACATTCCAACCACCCGATTTTTTGGGAGTTGATTTTATTCAACTCTCCTATGCAGTTACTCTGGCAAACCGAAAGTGAAACAGTGTTTGGACCTAAGCACAAATCATCAGCGCTGACAAGACATAGTTCTTGAAAATAATAGATAAATTCGGTGTACTGTATGCTGTACCATTGTTTTTCAAACGAAATGTACTTATAAATACCTTGAAAATAGTCAGATTTTATATGGTACGAACAATTTAATTGTTTTTTGTAGTTGCATGTATTCCTACGCCATAGTTAAATATAGTCTCGTTCAACCAGACGCTCAGCTGTCTCCGTAAATTTCCGACAAGCAGAGGAGACAGCCGATCGTCTGGTTGAACGAGACTAGAGTTCAATATTGCTTGGATCCAGACGTGTACAATTTTTAGAAACATTTCGTTTACTGATTAACAGTTTGATGGAATTAATTCTATATTTAAATATTACACAACATGATTCATACGGGGTTTTCTCGAAATTCTTGTCGGAAAAGTTCGAGAATTCATATTATAAATATGTGCTAAATTCAAATACAGATTAAAAACTACTTGCCAGGAAAAATAACATATTGTTAATTTTAAAATTAATAATGCTCAATAAAATCAACTCCCGACAGTACTTCAGTACTTTGATTTATATTGATATGAAATATTGTAAAAATGAATCAAATAAAATGTGCGTCCATGTGAAAGGGAGAGAAAGAGGGGATTATGTTTGATTTAAGGTAATACACGGGTAAAAAACCTCCTTATAAAGCAAGTTAATTTTGTCAAATTACGACGTCCAAATTCATCCTATACATATTAAAACAGTTCTTATTATATGTTAGAAACTGGTAACCAACCAGTGTGCTCTAAATTACATTGTATTCGATCGTTTCATTTTTAGCTCACCTGAGCTGAAAGCTCAAGTGAGCTATTCTGATCACATTTTGTCTGTCGTCCGTCTGTCCGTAAACTTTTCACATTTTCAACATCTTCTCAAGAACTACTGGGCCAATTTCAACCAAACTTGGCACAAATCATCCTTAGGCAAAGGGGATTCAAAGTTGTGAAAATTAAGGGCCACACTCGTTTTCAAGGGGAGATAATTAGAAATTAATGAAAAATTTCGAGAAATTTTCAAAAATCTTCTTCTCAAGAACCAGAAAGCCAGGAAAGCTGAAACTTGTGTGGAAGCATCCTCAGGTAGTGTAGATTCAAAGTTGTGAAATTCATGACCCCAGGGGGTAGGGTGGGGCCACAATGGGGGGTCGAAGTTTTACATAGGAATATATAGAGTAAATCTTTAAAAATCTTCTTCTCAGAAACTAATCAGCCAGGAAAGCTGAAACTCTTGTGGAAGCATCCTCAGGTAGTGTAGATTCAAAGTTGTGAAACTCATGACCCCCCAGGGGTAGGGCGGGGCACAATGGGGGGTCGAAGTTTTACATAGGAATATATAGAGTAAATCTTTAAAAATCTTCTTCTCAGAAAATAATCAGCCAGGAAAGCTGAAACTTGTGTGGAAGCATCCTCAGGTAGTGTAGATTCAAAGATGTGAAATTCATGATCCCTGGATGTAGGGTAGGGCCACAATGGGGGGTCGAAGTTTTACATAGGAATATATCGAGTAAATCTTTAAAAATCTTCTTCTCAGAAAATAATCAGCCCGGAAAGCTGAAAATTGTGTGGAAGCATCCTGAGGTAGTGTAGATTCAAAGTTGTGAAAATCATGACCCCCAGGGGTAGGGTGGGGCCACATGGGGGGTCGAAGTTTTACATAGGAATATATAGAGTAAATCTTTGAAAATCTTCTTCTCAGAAAATAATCAGCCAGGAAAGCTGAAACTCGTGTGGAAGCATCCTCAGGCAGTGTAGATTCAAAGATGTGAAATTCATGATCCCCGGGGGTAGGGTGGGGCACAATGGGGGGTCGAAGTTGTACATAGGAATATATAGAGTAAATCTTTAAAGATTTTCTTCTCAGAAACTAAACAGCCAGGAAAGCTGAAACTTGTGTGGAAGCATCCTCAGGTAGTGTAGATTCAAAGTTGTGAAAATCATGACCCCCAGTGGTAGGGTGAGGCCACATTGGGGGGGATGTTTAAGTTTTACAAAGGAATATATAGAGTAAATCTTTGAAAATCCTCTTCTCAAAAACTAATCAGCCAGGAAAGCTGAAACTTGTGTGGAAGCACCCTCAGGTAGTGTAGATTCAAAGTTGTGAAAATCATGACCCCCAGGGGTAGGGTGGGGCCACAATGGGGTGGTCGAAGTTTTACATAGGAATATATAGAGTAAATCTTTAACAATCTTCTTCTCAGAAACTAATCAGCCAGGAAAGCTGAAACTTATGTGGAAGCATCCTCAGGTAGTGCAGATTCAAAGTTGTGAAAATCATGATCCCTGGGGGTAGGGTGGGGCACAATGGAGGGTCGAAGTTTTACATAGGAATATATAGAGTAAATCTTTCAAATTCTTCTTCTCAGAAACTAAACAGCAAGGAAAGCTGAAACTTGTGTTGAAGTATCCTCAGGTAGTGCAGATTCAAAGTTGTGAAAACATGATCCCTTGGGGTAGGGTGAGGCCACATGGGGGGGGGGGGGGGGGTGTTAAAGTTTTACAAAGGAATATATAGAGTAAATATTTTAAAATCTTCTTCTCAGAAACTAATCAGCCAGATGATTCTTTATAATTGTTAAGACTTTGACTCCAGGACAATTCTTCGGCCTCACAAGAAGGTTAAGAGTTTGATGTAGCTTAATATCCCATATATAAACAATTGTAAAGGATCTTTTTGAGGACTGCAATACTCAACATGTGATATGACTATAAAATCATCCTGTTAGAAAAGGGACTTATGATTATAAACATAAGAATATCCAGGGGGGAAAATGGATTTTATTTTTACAGGATCTACATGTATTATTGTACATTGTCCAGATTGTTTGTATTCTGACTTCATTAAGCTGATTTTATCATACCCATTGTTCCTCAGGTGAGCGATGTGGCCCATGGGCCTCTTGTTACAATAATTCAAATCGATAGAAAGAAAATTGTTGTTAGAATTTCCCATTCAGTATCATCATCATCATCATCATATCTCTTTCTCCCTTTCTTTCTCTCTCCCAAACTTGGGTATATATTTTGCTATGTGATGTCGCTGATAAGTTTTAAGGCATCTCTCTCTCTCTCTCTCTCTCTTTCTCTCTCTCTCTCTCAAGGTAAATTATAGAATTATAAGACCTTTTATTTAATATCAAGAAAAAAGGGCTCGCTCCTCAAATCACGAACCAATAGGGGTCTAAATGTTTTCAATTAATTAGTATCTGGCTTTTAGAATGAAGACCCCTTTCTTCCATTTCAAAATCATGTTAAGCTGTTGAATAGCAAATTCAATGTCGTACATATGTAACTTCTTAAATCAGACGAAAGTCCTCTTTGTTGCTTGTAACAAGATCGTGTCTAGTTTGTAATATCATTAGGGCCCCGCTTTGCAGGCGCCTTATAGTGATCAGTCTGACTGTCTGTCTGTCCATCTGTCTATCCATATTTCCATCCATCTGTTCGTCCCTTGGTCCAATCATACTTCACCCACAGAGTGCCTTTGGGAAAAGGATGTTCATTGACCTTGAACCATGTATCTAGGTCAAAGGTTAAGGTAATAGCAGAATTATATATTCAATTCTTGTCTGGGGCATATCTTCTCTCCCCTTGGTCCAATCTGGCTCATACTTCACTTACAGAGTGTCTATGGTCAAAGGGTGTGCAGTGACCTTAAACCATGTTTCTAGGTCAAAGGTTAAGGTCTTATCAGAATTATATATTCAATTCTTGTCTGGGGCATATCTTCTCTCCCCTTGGCCCAATCTGGCTCATACTTCACTTACTGAGTGTCTATGGTCAAAGGGTGTGCAGTGACCTTGAATGAAGTTTGTAGGTCAAGAGTCAAGGTCATATCAGACCACCAAAAATTCCTTTTTTCAGAACATATATATTTTCCACTTAGCCGTATTTGGCTCATACTTTTCATAAACAGAGCTTTAAGTAAAGGGTGTGTTGTGACCTTGAACCAATTTTCAAAGTCAATTGTTATGGTCATAGCAGAGTTATATGTAAAATCCTTGTCCGGAGCATATCTTCTCTCCCTTTGCTCCAATCTGGCTCATACATTACCTACATAGTGCCTTTGATAAAAGGCCTTGAATGATTTTTGAAGGTGAAGTGTCATGGTAATATTAAATCACACAAAAATCCCTTTTAAAGAGCATATATATACTCTCCACTTAACCCTGCTTGGCTGATACTTACAGAGCTTTTTGGTTAATGGCGTGTAGTTACTTTGAACCAAGTCAATGTGAAGGTCGTAGCAGATCTCTTTATGATTAGTTTTAGATTGTAGATTATTTACCATTTGATTAATCTCGCTCAGATTGAACAAAAATGCCTATTTGTAAGAGGTAACGAGATTGAATTAGAAGTTCAATGCCAGGTGGAAAATTGTTAAGTTATAGGTCAAGGTCAAAGCAAAATTCTCTGAAATTCTTTTCATCCTATTGTCCATTATTTAAGCGGGGCCCTTTGAGATGGTCACCATCTCAATATTGTCTAGTTATGTATTAATACATCTTGGTATAGGCTAGTCTGAATTGTTAAACAACACTGGGGCCCAAAAAGGGTTCAAAGTTCAACATTAGAAATGTGGTAAATTATCAAAAGCATCTTTTAAACAAGGAAAAATTAATAATGCTACTTTGATCAAAGTTTTGATCATTGATACTCAGGCAATGTGGCCCCAGGGTCTCTTGTAAATGTTTGACAAAAGTTGCAGACTTAGAGTCTTTTGTGGGTTTCACTTTACCACCATTGACACTAAATGTATTCATGTACATTGAAAAAAATTGTTGAACATGTCCTGTATGCAATCTAAACAGTTTCACACATTTTTCTATGTTATAGGGTGCTTTATGGATGAAGAAAATTTTTCATTGTTGTGCATTAAACATAAGGTAAGAGCTAGTTGTTGTAAACATTGAAAATAGAAATGCATGTTTGCTTCAATTCTCCGTTTATTCTTCATCAAAGTGATACTAAATCAGTCAACTATGTCAAAAAAGTTAGAGGCTAATGTTTTAGCAATAATTTATTGCTGTGGAATGATTTTATAATACAAAACAATCTCACTGTGAGGTTTGATGATGGAGGTAAAGAGCACATGTGAGCAAATTAGATATTCCTATCATGGTTTTTATTTATTTAGGACAAGAAAATTAAGCAGATTGAAACGTCATCAAAGTCCTAGCAAAAAAAGGAAGTTTTTACCAAAAAAATAATTCAGGTATGATTCAGTATTCAAGGTATTTAAGCTACAGGTGGCAAGAAGTGTATATGGGATAATTTATTCAATATTTCTGATTTTTAACATTTGCAAGACCCTATCGGTTGTTTATATTGAAGGAATAAGGAATCATTCTTTGAGTATTATGAAGTGATAATTTTGGTCGGGGCGTGATCAAATCCAATAAAGCCCAAAGGGCTTTATGATAAATTTGATCACGCCCCGACCGAAATTATCACCTCATAATATTCAAAGAATGATTCCTTATTACTTATATTTGTATAATCTTAGGCCATCGTAAGATTAAATATTTAAATATAAATAAACAAACCCCACTGGCGCCTGGATTTGGCGTCGTTTGTATTATGAGTTATATAGTACAAAATCGATACGTAGTGTTATCACAGGCAAAGACACTGGATAATGTAAATATATATATATATATATATATATATATATATATATATATATATATATATATATATATATATATATATATATATATATATATATATATATATATATTGCAATTGATTCTCTCTATTAACATATCATCCTCCCCTTAAGTAAATTTCTACTCATTAAAACCTTTCTCATGAAAATTAATTTTATTCAGATTCTACCAAAAAACTGTCTTTAGGTAAAGGATTTGTAGTGGCCTTTAATTAAGTTCCTATGTCAAATGCAAAGGTCATTACAATCCTTTATAAAAATCCTTGTCTTCATCATATTTATTTATTCTTCTATCTGCTTTTTACTTGACCCATAGAGTGCTTCTTGGATAAGGAATGTGCAATGATCTTGAACTTAATTTATACATTAGAGTTTAAAGTCAACATGCTATCCGTCTTAATATCCTTAATTAATAAAACAGGGCCCTTTGATATGGTCACTATCCCAATAATGTTTAAGCAATTCAAACATTCTCAAGGCACATTTAACATTTTTGTGTTGAAAATACTTATTGAGTTTTATTTATGTATCATACATAAAATTTGACTAATTAAAAGTATATCTTAATCTATTGTTAATTGTAATTATTGTTTCTGTTTGCAGATGCTGAGACCAGCAGGTACTGGTTGTGTAAAACTTAACTGTATTCCCCTATGTTATTAAGAAGGGAGGAAGATGAACATTGTTGTTTTTTATCAAAGCAGATACCATGTGATACTGATCAGAAAAATCAATAAAGATTGTACTAGTATCACTATCTTGTGGTTTGTTAGCTCACCTGAACTGAAAGCTCATGTGAGCTTTTCTGATCACATTTGTGTGTCATCTGTCTGTCTGTCTGTCTGTAAACTTTTCACATTTTCAACATCTTTCCAGAACCACAGGGCCAATTTCAACCAAACTTTGCACAAAGCGTCCCTATGCAAAGGGGATTCAAAGTTGTTAAAATTAAGGACCATGCCCCCTTTTAAGGGGAAGATAATGAGGAATTATTGACAATTTTTTATAAATTTTCAAAAATCTTCTTCTCAAGAACCACTTGGCCCGGAAAGCTGAAACTTGTGTGAAAGCATTATTAGGTAGAGTGTACTGATGGATTAGAACAGTCACTTTATTGATTAAACAAAAGATCTTATCAATAAGATACCAAAATAATTACATTGTTATTTACAGGGATCACAACAAACATAAAACAATTGCTTGTTTTGAGTTGGCACTCACATAATTAATCATCCGAGGTAATTAAACTAAGCATTATTGTTTGAATTTTTTTTACACATGATAAGTTTCTGCATTGTAATAGATACATTCTTTCTAATCATTTGATGGCGTTGTAAAAGGCCGTTTTGGCTGAATATGATAGGGTCAACAACAAAGGTCAGCTAACAGAAAATCTATATGTACCAATCTAAACAGGAAGGAGGCAGCTGTGCATCACAGGGCCAGACGAAGGGCTGAAAAAATGCTGTGTTAGAAACACCTGTTTCCATCATCATTGAGGTGAACTCCATCCCTGTCAAAGTGTTTCTTCTTAAAGAGTTTGTGGGGAAAAAACTTTCTTCCCCTTCTCCAAAGCACGTAGGTGCAATTTCTTTATGGAGAATTTGTAGACCCGTTCCTTCTTACGGTCACCCCCCAGCTGAAGCAAAATAACGTCAGGACTGATCCTGTCAACCAACTGCAAATCAAGGTGGCACGCCTGAAGGACAGTTCTGCATTTAACACCATGCAGTGGCGTTGTAAATGGCGGACCACATAAATATTCACCGGACGTGTAGCAAAGTTTAGAGACAAATAACTAAAGACACAACATGTTTTATGTATGGGCCTAGGGTTTGTGAAAAATTCATGTCTAACATTTTTAGCCGGGCTCTGCTGAAAGCAGAGTCCTGGCTATAGGCAGGCAAATCGCCAGTGTTACTATAAATAGCACAAGTAAACAAAAAACCAAACAGCGTCAAGGTAAAGCTTCCGCTATACCAAATAGTTATAAAAGAGCCACGTTTTGTCAAAAGTGTTGGCATTTTGTTTCTTTTTTTTAAATTTCGAATGAATTGTCTATCTTTTTTAGTTTTCTTATTAATAACGTGTTTTTAAAACATTACTATGCATTTTGGACACATACAATGCGCATGAATTTCCATGAACTACTTTGCTGCGCGATGAAGAAATGGGGATTGAATATATAATGCTTGTTGCAAAATTCAAAGCAGCAACTGTTGAACTTTTTAACTTCTACAAGACAGACATATTCTTTGTTTATAGCCGCTTACAAAATTTTGTCGCTCTCTGATGCTTTGCCGACATTAAAAGCATGAGAGAGAGAGAGAGAGAGAGAGAGAGATTTTCAGTCTTTACTACACAATATGCATAATGACACACCAAAAGAGCCCGGCTTTCAGTACTTCAGTACTTTGATTTTACTTTTCGGCTCAAAAGGAATTATGTAGAAAATTAAACATTTTCTATGAAATAATAGAGCAGTTGCTATTCATAACACCATGTTCACTAAATAATCGTTGTTTATTACTTATATTTGCATTTTACCACTCGCAAATACCATGTATTAGCCTAGACCTTGACATTTATATATTGCATCAAAAATAAACAATCGGACTGTAATGTATCTTTTTTAGCTCACCGAGACGAAGTCGGGGGGAGCTTATGCTATACCCTCGGCGTCGGCGTCGGCGTCCGGACCTGGTTAAAGTTTTTGTTGCAGGTCCTGTATCTAACTTATTACTTGTCCTATCTTCACCAAACTTGCATGAATGATGCATCTGGACCTACTAATGGACTTGAGAGACTTGGATGCTGAATCTGGGCCATGAATTTCAGATGCTGGAGGAGGTTAAGGTGTTTGGAGCAGGTTAAAGTTTTTGTTGCAGGTGCCCTTTGATAGCCATTTCTAAGTTACTACTGGTCCAAACTTCACCAAACTTGCAAAGATGGTGTGTCTTATGATACTGATGCACCTGACAGGCTTGAATGCTGAATCTGAGCAATAGGTTTCGGATGCTGGATGAGGTTAAGGTTTTTAGAGCTGGTTAAAGTTTTTGGAGCAGGTGCCCTCTGATGATTATATCTTACTTACTACTGGTCCTTACTTCACCAAACTTGCATGGATGGTGTGTCTTATGATACTTTTGCACCTGACAGGCTTGAATGCTGAATCTGAGCCGAAGGTTTCGGATGCTAGATGAAGTTAGGTTTTTCGAGCAGGTTAAATTTTTGTTGCAGGTGCCCTTTGATAGCCATTTCTAAGTTACTACTGGTCCCAACTTCACCAAACTTGCATAGATGGTGCGTCTTATGATACTGATGCACCTGACAGGCTTGAATGCTGAATCTGAGCCATAGGTTTCGGATGCTGGATGAGGTGAAGGTTTTAAGAGCTGGTTAAAGTTTTTAGAGCAGGTGCCCTCTGATGATCATATCTTAGTTATTACTGGTCCTAACTTTACCAAACTTACATGGATGGTGTGTCTTATGATACTGATGCACCTGACAGGCTTGAATGCTGAATCTGAGCCATAGGTTTCGGATGCTGGATGAGGTTTAGTTTTTTTGGAACAGGTCACATGTTTAATATATGTAGGTAATAGCACTATTTCAAACTTGCATATATGATCTAACTATAATATAAATGAATGGCAGAGGTAGCTTCAGATGCAGAGCCTGATCTCCATTATCAAGGATGCTAAAAAATATATCTTAGTTATTTCTGGTCCTAACTTCACCAAACTTGCAAGGATGTTGCGTCTTACGATACTGATGCACCTGACAGGCATGAATGCTGAATCTGAGCCATAGGTTTCGGATGCTGGATGAGGTTAAGGTTTTAAGAGCTGGTTAAAGTTTTTAGAGCAGGTGCCCTCTGATGATTATATCTTAGTTATTACTGGTCCTTACATCACCAAACTTGCAGGGATGATGCATCTCATGATACTGATGCATCTGACAGGCTTGAATGCTGAATCTGAGCCATAGGTTTCGGATGCTGGATGAGGTTTAGTTTTTTGGAACAGGTTACATGTTTTATAGATAATAGCTTGCATAATCGATTTAACTATAATATAAATGAATTGCAGAGGTAGCTTCAGATGCAGAGCCTGATCTCCATTATCAAGGATGCTAAAAATTCTCCTACCTCACTCAAACCTGCTTGATAGATGTGTTTGTTGTTAAATGATTTAACATGATTCCTATGATATAGTATTCTATGATATGATACACTATTGTTTTATATGATACAATGTAATATCATACATTATATTGTAAAAAGTTATATGATATGATATGATATTGTATCAATTTTTTTGTACATTATTATATGATATTGTATTATGATATTGTTATGTATAGTATTGTATATTATTATACAATATTGTAGAATATGATATTGTATAATATATTATTTTATCGAATGATATTGTTTCATATTATATTGCAATATATGATATTGTATCATATGATACGATATTGTATATTATAATTATAGCATATCGTATGATACAATATTGTATAATATGATATTGGTTTATATAATATATTGTTATATAAAACATGAAATTGTATTATATGATATTATAAGATATCATATAATATGATATTGTATAATATGATATTGTATCATATGATATGATATTGTATAAAATGATATTGTATTATATAATATCGTACTGTATCAGATGATATTGTATCATATGATATGAAACAATGTTTTATCAAATTATATTGTATCATATGATACAATATTGTGTATCAAATATGATACAATATCATACAATACAAAATTATACTATATTATACAATATAATATCATATGTTACAATATTGTGATGTATTATGTGATATGATATAGTATCAAATAATGCTATATTGTATTTATATTAGATATTATGATATTGTATTATGTGATTAAATACAATAATGTATAACACGATACAATGTCATATTATATGTTACAAAATCATATTGCATCAATATTTATTACAGTATTATATTGTATTAAATGATATATATTGTAAGTATCATTGGATGCAATATCATATTTTATATTATTGTATTGATAAACATTGTATCTTATAATAATGTATGAAATGAACATAGGATTATCATACAATTTTTTTACATATGATATACGATATTGTGTCAAAACAGTATCCATGAATATCCAAGATCATTAACTATGATTTTCATATCATATGATAAAGGTGGTTTTAAAGGTGATGCCTCATAAAGTTGATGCCTCGTCTCGGTGAGCTTTGTAATCTGTGATTACCTATGTTTTAAAATTCACATAGATTTGTCAACAGAATCAATGATGTTATAACAGTAATTCCTTTAAAATGTTATTTTAAGACATGTTTTAATCATAAATACATCAATTTTATGGAGTTGGAGAAAAACACATGATGTATCGTATACCGGTAGTGGTTTAAATCTATAACATCATGGAAAAGTATATGAATTCACGCCTTTATGACGTTATGATATACAGACAAAGCAATTGCGATTATAAAAAAAAACAATTGCAGTTCCTCCGTATGGACTTACAGTGGGAAAGAACAATTGATATACAAATATAAACATATATTTACATCTTTCAAGTATTATTCCCTCATTTCTTACGGAAACGTATAGTTAATTCAATAGCCAGACTGAAATCTACACGCCCCATTTCTCGATTGGTCGAAATCTACAGCGGCTGAAACTGACGAGAAAATGACAGGACAGATATTGACACGCCCTGTTTATCGATTGGTCGGAACCTATAGCGACTTAGGAAAAATCACGGACTGCACGAAATAATCATAACGATGTCAGACTCAAAGTCTCACAGGAGGCGATTTGGCTGTTTCTTTAAGCTTACTTACTAACGTAGATCAACAGTAATTTAGTGAATTTTACTTACTTTTCCTAACCAATTTATCGATTGGCTTAAAGAAAGATGTTAATATAAACAATAAAATGCTTTCTTTAATGATTCATTCGAGTTATGAAGGTAGTGATCATTGCAGAAAAAAATTAACATAACCAGCTAACGCGGGTTATGTATTTTTTCTGCAATGTCACTACCTTCATATCCCGAATGAATCACCAAAGAAAGCATTTTATTGTTTAAGTAAGCACATATGACACATGTGGACCTTCAGTCTACATTATCAAAGACTATCGCGAATACTGTTACAGGGTAGTCGAAAACAATAAGGGTAAGTGTATCAGTTTGCCCTTTATCAAAAAACTTGTAAGTTTTATGAATAGTAGTATTACACTATAGTACTTCAACTTCCAAGAAAGTAATACTTTCAACATTTAAGTAATCAATTTTTGTTCGTATCTGTAGAATTTCGAAGTTTATCACATTAAAATCCCAACTGATTCATGTCGTTGATTCCTGCAAACTTAGAATCTTGTGCGCCCACCTTCTTCGAATGAAATAATTGAAAACCGATATCAGCCTTTTATTTGTGAAATCATGTATCATATTAGATACTTTATCCATACATCAAATAATATTTTTGGTCAGTCGAGCCACCTTGAATTAAGTGTACACGCCAGAAACTCTTATTTGCAGAATACAATGGTGAAAATTCTCGACTAATCTTGGATATATTTGAATATTGCAATTCGAAGAACAAAGATTGCATATTATTATTTCTTGACTTTGAATAGGCTTTTGATTCGGTAGAATTGAACTTTTTTTTGGAAACACTAAAAAAATTATCATTGGCGATTAATTTCTTAAATAGGTCGAGATATTATATAAAAACCCTAAATTTAAAATGAGAAATGATGGATGGTTATTTAAAACATGTTGTAAGACAAGAGGGATTAAAGGGGTGTCCATTATCTTTTTTTTTCTATACTTATTTGACTTATAGATATGTATGATATGAAATCAACGGTGTATGATGAAATCAACGGTGTTAAAGCAACAAATAAAGCTGTCAGGTGCTTAGTTATTTACATAGGACATGATAGAAAAGAATGTTACAATAAAAATTAGATGAAAATATATCACGACATTAAAAAGCTTTTTGAATCGTGGAAACGTAAAAAAACTAACAGTGTTTGGCAAATGTCACGGTGTGACATTCAATCTTTCGGACTAATTTTAATTATTGTGTAAATTAACTTTTTCGGACTTTGTGTTAATTGCCACAAAAACTTTTCATCTATTTCTACAACTGTTTTATAAACGTTATGAATTCCGCGCAGCATTAATCCCACCTGAGGCTCAGTCAGTGATGGACAGCTAATCTGGGCTGCAGAGATCAAGAACATGTTAACAAGTATTGGGCTAATGAACTTATGGGAAAACCAATTTTTTGAAAAGCCAGAAATTATTTTAACAATCGCCAAGCAACGTATTTTTGATAATTTTAAACAGTCTCTACTAGCTGATATATAAATGCCTCTTCCAAATGTACAATCTATAGATATTTAGTTGATCATTGTACCGTGCAGTCATATCTAACAAAATGAATTCCTTTACAATATAAGAAACTTATATGTAAATTAAGATTATCATCTCATTGTCTTACCATCGAAACTGGCAGATATAACAATGTTCCATTACAAAGACGTTTATGTCCTCTTTGTACTTTAGATATAGAAGATGAATATCATTTTATATTGAAATGTCCTTATTACTGTAACTTAAGAGAAAAATTCCTTAAGAAGTTTTATTATATTAAACCCTCTGTCTTTAAATTAATTTTATTATTGTCAACACAAAATGTAAAGGATTTGTGCAATTTAGGTAAAAATATTATGAATGCTTTTGTAATCAGAAAACTTCATGTATTAACTGGCCTTTTTTCAAGTAACCAGTATATGTATTGTAACATGTGTATATTAATTGTATATGTCTATGAGCTGTACAGCTGTTGACTAATAAACAATACAATAATCTTTTAATTGGCTTCTGTTTATGTTTATTGACACTTAAGCTTCTTTCATCTTATTAATCCTTTTATGTACATGCTGCTCAAATGTCCCGAGTTACTCAATAGCTGTCTGATAATTGATTTACTTACATCTGTACTTATTATGTTAATCCTTTATTGAGTTATTCCATTGTTCATTATATATTATTCGGAATTGCAAAATATAGTCAGTTGGAATCAAACCTTCGATGCTGATGCATACCAAACTCACGTAAAAGTATATTACATGTGAAGTATATATAAAGTCTGAAATTAAAACGCGTGTTGGCTTGTTGGAGGTTTCATGAGGCTGGGTCCAACAACAAGAGAATAAGCTCACGGTTGGCCAAGTGTTAGTCCTATACGGGAGAGAGCGCCCCGTAATACAAATCGTGTATAATCAAAACATTAGCAACTTCAAAACTAGTTTAGATCTATATTGCATCTATATTATGTTTACCAGATAAAGAATACGTCTGTAAGGTCCAAAGACTATTATTTACTTTTCATTTGGGACAAATATGAAAGAATCAGATGAAATACCTTGATAGGCGATATAACAGATGGAGGTTTATCAATTATAGATATTGAAAGTAGGTTCAAGGCTCTGAAAGAAGCGGTGACTGGTATCTTTTAAGGGCACTCTATTTGAAATCTTTGAGAGTTTTATGGAAAAGGCGATTTTAAATCTTAATTATGTCTTACAATTTTCTGAAACTAATTTAAATGAACTGGATAGAATAGGCAAACTTCCGCTTTTCTACGAACAAACTCTTAGCTCATTTAACGAATGTAAACAAAGGTGTAACTTCGATAACATATATCTAATGATATTTTAAAACAACATATAATAACAATATGCCCCTTTTTTTGCACAGGAAAGATTTTTCTTAAATTTACATACAAAAAAATTGAATTTAACATGGAGTTGCCTCCCCCCCCCCCCCCCCCCCCCCGCCACTTTTATGGGACCATGTAAAAATTGATTTGAAAATAATAAATTAAACAGTGGAATTGGAGTTAAAAGTATACTTCTTCCCCCCACCCCTTCCACGGGGGGGGGGGGGGGGGGGGGGTGTTAAATATAATACATCCAATATAGTTTTTAAAAAAATCTACAAACTATTTATGTATTCGTCGACAAAAGTTAGATCTATGTTTTTCAATTATAATTCCTGTATTGTTTACGTATTAGTGTTACTGTATAATAACTTTTAAATAAAATAATGTTTTAAAAAAAAGTCTGTTTCCACCTTACTGTGTTTTGTAGGTTTTATATGGGAGTAGGTGGGTTACAAATTTTTGTTTTAAGAAATCAGATTGGGCATGGCAATTGGGCAATTTTAGAGGTATCAACCAGCTCCCTTTGTTAAGTAATTCATCGCAATATTTTCTTCTTTTTTTGGGTGGGGGGGGGGGCAGATCTAGAGAGAGAGGGCTTAGACCTTACCTCTGAGTCCATATACCCCCTAGAACAGATAATGTCGAAAGAGAGAGCTAAGCCCACACTCTTCAGAATATATGTCCAGAGAGAGCTTAGTACATACTCCCTAGAATAAATGGTGGAGAGAGAGAGAGAGAGAGAGAGAGAGAGAGAGAGAGAGAGAGAGTTTAGACCATACCCCCTTGAATATATGATGTCCATAGAGAGCTTATTCCATACCCTCAGAATAAATGGTGTCCAGAGAGAAATTAGTCCAAACCCCTAGAATGAATGGAGAGAGAGAGAGAGAGAGAGAGAGAGAGAGAGAGAGATATTAGTTCATACCGATGTCCAGAGAGGCTTAGTCCATTTCCCTAGAACAAATGGGGTCCAGAGAGAGAGAGTTTAGCCCACACCCCCTAGAATATATGATGTCCAGATATGGCTTGGTCCATCACCCTAGAATATATCATGTCCAGAGAGGGCTTGGTCCATCACCTTAGAATATAGGATGCCCTCTAAAATAAATGGTGTCTGTAGAGGGTTTTTGACGTAGCTCTATCGTTTTCTTGATTATGCATACGACGGAACGGTGGTAGATTTGAATGCATGTATTCAATACGTATTACACCGAATAAATAAATTTATATATATATATATATATATATATATATATATATATATATATATATATATATATATATATATATATATATATATATATATATATATATATATATATATATATATATACACATACATACATACACACATACATACATACATACATACAGAATTGACTTGGTAACGGACCCCTCGACATGTTACACACACACACACATACATACATATATATATATATATATATATATATATATATATATATATATATATATATATATATATATATATATATATATATATATGATATACTAACTACTAAGTCTGATTAAATCATACTTCACGATGCTGTTCTGATTCTTCTTTATAATCAGCCCTATTTGATAAACTGGGTCAATCGTGAAGACACAGGAAATGTCCACTGTAATTTAAAATACACAATTTACAAAATTGTGTAACGGCCAGTTGTTTGTAGTTCCGATATAAATTATATGACTATTCATTGCTTTCATAGAAAGGTGGTTTACTTAGAAACCTATAATTATGCGGAGAAACCCCCTCTGTTATATATCATATATTATCTTGATAACAGGTATATGATAACTATCGATTCACTTAAGATACATGTTCAAAGTGCAGATTGCTTTCAGGTAAATGGCCGTAATAGCTTTTATAGCGGACACACTGTGTCGTTCCTAGAGGGTGTGCGGACTAAATTAAACCGTAAACATAGAGAGTGGGGAGACATGGATAAATTGACCGTGTAGGGGTTGAATTTGATGCTGTGGTTCATTGGAATAGCCGCACGGTGTCAGTCGTTGTGTTTGATATGGCTTTAACTTACTGCTTTTTTAACACGAACTCTTTTGGTGCTATAATGTCACTCAATATTATCACCTGATGATACAAGCGTGATAATAAACTTAAATTAGCATTGGACATAACTGTCACCTACAGGAAAAGTTGTGATATTCATGGAATCAGCAATGGAGGCTGAAGAAATGAAATATTTAATTGTTAACCGAAAAGAAAATGCCCCAACCATGCAGTCTGATTTGGCCAGAAAACTGGTGTGGGTGCCGCATGAAGTGCAGAGTTTCTGTGCGGCAGGGATCATTGCAGAGGAGGGGGACATGTTGACAGTCCTACTGGAGGAAGGTGGCAAGCAAGTAAAAGTGACCAGGGACGAGTGTCAGAAAATGAACCCCCCAAAATACCACAAAGTAGAGGACATGTCTGAACTCATCTGCCTAAACGATGCATCAGTTCTGTTCAACATCAAGGACAGATATTTTTCAGACTTAATCTATGTGAGTAAACACATCAAACCCAATTTCCACTGAGCAATATACATGTACCGGTATATATACTAGTCATAATTTCTAACGCCCCAGGCAATTTTTGCAGTACACTATTCTTAATTTTGATAATTTCGACCGTAACTGTTTTTAAGTGTAAAGAATAAAGAGTATTAAGTAAACATTTTTAAAAAATTAAATCAAACTTTATTTAAGGGTTTTCTCACACAATCAAGAAACGTGATGTAAATATCACAGCAATTTTACCACATGTATCATCCTCCATTCGCACGTGTAACGGCAAGACATCTGCTTCTCATGGGATTAACATAATCACAGGAAAACCTTTGAGGAAGGTTATTCCAAGTATGTATAAGGTCTCTCTAATGTCCTGCTAAATTTTATGGCTGGGAAAGCTGTTGAACTCTCCTGTTTATCTCGTCCCATACATTCTCTATAGGGTTGAGGTCGGGACTGCATGAGGGCCAGTCAAGTACTATACTCTGTCCCGAGTTTTTGCTTCCACCACTTTTTGCTTGATATTTCAATAATAGTAAATACCTTTGTGCTCAAACAACGTTCATCCGCTAATATGAAAAATGTCCAGATTATCTGTTTTGAAACGCCCCCTCTACCGCTTCAGGTTTCAATACACACCCCAAAATTGAAAGTCTACGGAGATTTAGCATTTCATCAGCCATTAATAAGCCCGGATGATAGCGTTAAAAAATTGCGCGATGTATTCCGAGTGTATTCCGAATGGAGAAAAGATGTAAACATTTCCCATTATAAATCTCCGTAAGAAAATTGTTTTCGTTCCTGTGAAATTTAATGAGTGAAAAGGGATAATTGTTCAATGAAGATATCTTTGATATATTCCCTTTCATCGATTTCAATTGTATTTCTTTTACAGGTATGTGTATTTTTATTAAAAATCATCAAAAAGTGATGGAAGCAATAACTTGGGACATACTATAGTAAGAGGAAGTAATATGCCTGCAGCATTTGCCGTGTTGGTCTGGCAGTGTGGGGGAGTGGCATTATCTTGCATTAGAACCATTTCACAATATGTTCTAATGTGCGGAATCGCCACTGTCTGAAGAATTAGAGAATAGGGGCCATCGGAGTTTTCGTGTGTAATGATATTTCCGCCCATATCATTATTGAGCCACCACCGAATTGCCCCCTTTCTCTCACACATGCGTCTTTATAACGTTCTCCCATTCTGCGATAGACATGGTTCCGTCCGCAAATTGAACCTGGACTTTCGTGTATACCTCAGATGACGTCTTGGCCGAGTTAACGAAGTTGTCTGTGTCTGGCTGACAACACTAAGCCTACACAAGGTCGCCTCGCACGCAATCCTCCCTTCCTCACCCTGATTCGCACAGTTTGTTCACTTAGGGGCCTTCCATGCGAGCCCAAGGTGTGTCGTTTTGTTTCGCTTCTGTAAGGTTCCTATCTCGTATGTGAGTTACACTAGTGTAACGATCCTGTTGACGAGTCGTCACACGACGTTTTGCCTTCCGAGGTACCTTAATTGTCAACACTTCCGGTTACATTGAACTTCGGACAATCCTTTGAATTGTTTTTTTGCCCAAAACTCTAGCGACCTGTAATGAATATTATGAATTTAGATTACCTCTTAGTGTTTAAGAACAAAATTTGAAAAAGTTGTAAGTAAATAAAGCAACTAGGCCTATTGTTAAAGAAAACAAACATCTTGTTAACTGCGCTCTGCTTGAACTAAGCCAACTGCTCTTGCACGTTCTTACACAGTCATACGCCGCATTATAACAATTTGATTTTTGGTCTTCATAAGAAACTTAAGGCAGGGAACTGATTGAATCAAACCGTTTTCAAAAACACACTCGAAAAACCTATCGAATTCGCACTCCACGTCTGCAATAGAAACGGTCATGGTCGAATGAGTTTTCGCTCGATTACACTTATTTCGCATGGACAGTTAAACAATTTAAAAAGCAGACGATAGTGGTAACGACGTAAAAATCAATGTGAAAGGTACCTCACTACATTCAGACTTATACTTTTTAAGACACTACGTCACAAGATGGCGATTTAAATGCTTTGTTAAACTGATTATGTCGTTCGTTTGGGTTGCATTTCGTCGTAGCTCAGTGGTTAAAGTATTGGGCTTCATAACCGCAGATCATGAGTTCGAATCTAGCTGGAGCTTTTGTTCATGTTAAATTTTTGAGAATGTAATTTTTTATCAAAAATTTGACATTTTTTTGCCTGTTAGACTTAAATACTTCTTATCCATTATGATATCTATTCATAATCAAGTTATTTTCTGCTGATTTGAGAAAATATTTCATGGTGTAGTGAGCCACCTTAATTAAGTTATCTTAGATTTCAAAATATTAAAAGTGGGGCGTTAGACATTTCGGCCAGTATATATTGGTTAAAGGGTTTGAAGCGACCATGAATAAATTTTGTCTAAGGTTGGGGTCAGTGTATAAATAAAAAACGCCTTGTTTGGGCCATACCTTCAATTCATCCACAGAGTGCATGTAGATAAAGAATACTCAATAAAATTCAACAAAGGTTGTCTATATGTAATGGGATGTGCAGGAACCTTTAACTAAACGGACCTTAGGAAAACCCATTTCGAGATAATATTCTCTGTCCAATACAGTTTAGAATTTATAAAACACTATTTGTAAGTAAGTTTTATACATTGACCCTAATTTAAGTGACTGTGAAATATAAAGGTTAAAGCAGACCTCTGTAAGGAAAAACAACTTGTTATATGTCGTATGCACCTGTTTGGTAAAGGTTGTGTCGTGGACCAGTCAAAACAAGTACAATGTATTCTAAAATATTTACATTCCACGTATATTTTACATGTAAAGCTACTGCAGATATAGCACCATAACACAGACATGGTACTAAAAGGTTAAATCACGAGTTTTAATTGTGACGTCACAAACGTTGAACGCGCGTTATTCAATTTGTATGCACACACCGTTGCAGTTATGAGACTATATCTTTCAAAAAATAAGGATTCAATACTTAAATGTTTTTCATCTTATTGTCCTTTTATAAGATTAAGAGTACAATCGAATCACAAAGGTGTTTTTTTCAGTTTTAAATAGGCTGGATAGTCAGCAAATTGCCCATTATATCCGCTCTATCATTTAAGATATGATTTTCTAGCCTTCATACGCTATTATAAAGTATTTATAAAAGTTGTTTATATCTTTATACAGAGCGCTTTTTCTCAAGCTCTTAATTATTATACTTCACTAAAGGTCGCGATCATCCAACTCTTTGAAGTAAGGCCGTTAAATAAAGCTTGTGTCTCACTGTGTGATGCTCATCATCTTACTATTAAGTATCGGGATGTAGCTCATGACATTCTTAAATTAAAAGGTTTAACGTTCCATACGGTACTTGATATAACAATTACATTATATTTCATCCGGTTAGTTTGTAGTTGGCAAAGATGTAGTGTTTTTGCGCTTTGCCACCGGAAACTTCTATGTCCGGTGTAATGTCCAATGATATACCTCGTGACATCTGTATCCTTGTGTGTCTTTCCTTCCTATTCCATTTTGGGTATGCATAGCGTTGCTCTTCCTCTGGTGTGTTTATGGAGTAATTGAAGCAGTTGAAATTAGTACTGATATACGTGTACATGTGTCTGTGGGGTGTATTTATGGATTAAAAACAATTTTGCACATCATTGGAAAAACTGCAGAAGATATTATTTTGAACAAAAATGGCGGATAGTTTGGAATTAGATCAACAGGAGTTAAAATATCTCATGGTAGATCAAAAGAAAAATTTTGTAGACCAGACGGAATGGGCGTCTAAAAAATTAGTGTGGATCCCTCATGAGAGCCAGGGGTTTTGTTCGGCCAGTATAGTTAAGGAAGTCGATGAAGAATATGAAGTAGAAATAGAAGAAACCAATAAAAGAGTGAAAGTGCTCAAAGAGGAGATCCAGAAAATGAATCCTCCAAAATACACCAAAGTAGAGGACATGGCCGAACTCGTCTGCCTGAACGACGCCTCTGTACTTTACAACATCAAGGACCGGTACTATTCGGATTTGATCTATGTAAGTTTTGCATACGTCTGCAAATGAAAAACAATTTCTTCCCTGTAATGTCATAACAAAGCTGGCTACATTACGTCCCTGTTTTACACTTCAAAACGGAAGAAGTTTAAGTCATTTCCTTTTATTTTTTTCTATCCGCATGATCTAGTGAAATGTATAGTTGGCTGTGTGCAACAATAAAAAGGTCATACTAAATAAATTGTTAGGAAAGGAAACTAAACGCTTTCACTAAATGATTGGGGAAGCATTTCAACATCTTATATACATATAAGTAAGGAAAGATTTGTTTGGATTACTGTTACATGTATGTACATATGAATTCAGGTTTTCAGAAAAATGCCCATAGTAGAACAATTTTAAGTGGACTTTTCAGTGCTTTGTATTAAACAGCAGTTGAGTGGTGGCTTGTCTATTTCCTCGTCGTTCAGGGGTTGATTCATTCTCTCACCAGAGGTCGTGCTGCAGCTACACAGCCTCTGTCAACGCCGGAAAAAAATAGTCTGTCACATGATCAAAACAAGCATGGCGAGCACATGGCATTGTTGATTCGCTTCTTCTGTACAATCAGCTTGAAGGAAAGTCATCGACGGGCGATGACTTTGAGGACACTTTTAAAAACATCACATGAGATGACATTGCTGCTGATTTATGTAAAATCATCGCTGAATCGGTAGCGAACAGAAACTTATTTTTCAAACATCTGTCAAACTAGATAATGTGATCATATTTAAATGTTTACCTCCGCAAAATAGTTCTCCCAGTAACGTTGAAATAAAAATAAATAACGGCGTTAAAGATTTAAATTTAATTATTCATAATCATATTCATAGACAAAAGGAATAATTACATAGATTTTAATTACATTTTGCCCATCGTTTAAGTTTGTACAAGAATCTTGTACATCGGGCGTTGACAGCCTGTGTAGCACGACCTCTGGTGAGAGAATGGGGTTGATTAAAAGAAATCAGCATTTCTGATGATTTTTCCGACTCTCCGCTGCATTTACAAAATCGGTACATAATTCAAATGGGGTTTGCATCAGTTAAATCAATTCGATCAATTTTAAATAGTTTCGGTAAGTTGAATAATACCAATAAGTCATCGATCTTTTGAAAAATAATCTCACTACTTGTGGAAGCAAGGTTTTGTCAATGTTTGCCCGATTTCTGTATGTTGTCAATCCAGGAATATGACAATTATGGTTATTTTAGTCATATGGTAAGTATTCCCTTTGGTTCTTGTCTCTCCATTTGGTTCGTATGACTTTCCTGCATCAAATCGGAAACGAGAATCTGTAAAATCTGTTATCTGTTCATCAAAATCATTTTTAAAAGTTTGCTGCACACAATGTTTCGGTCATATGGTCCAATCCTGTCGACGATGCGATATTTCAGCAAATGATAAGTATAACTTTAAAAAAGCCAAAACATTTCGTACACATGTCTGTGACCTCCATCTTGATGTTGCTTAAAATTAGTTTTGTGTGTAACCGAGTTTGTAAATTATGTAACGATATTATTATTTTGGTGTTTTTCGTTCAAGAGATGTCCTTATAATAAATTTATTTACTCTTGATATCCTGATTTGAAATGTTGACCGTATGCATACATTTGATTATCTCATATTCGTTATGATTTAAATCTAAAACCATCACCGACTAATTTAGCAAATCGTACGCTAGGTTTTTGGTTCAAATATTTTACGAACAAAACTACATCTGATGGTTGTGAACTATACTTTTTACATGTTAATCTCAGTCTATTTGTAAAAATAATATTAAACTGCTGCAAACTATACTTTACATAGGCGTCGGGTCGGAACCGGGGGGGGGGGGGGGATTGCCTGTGAAGAGTTTTGGTAAGAAGTCTAGCCCTCCCCCCCTTTCAATTTGCTCCCGGCGACACTGCTTTGCGAACAATAATTTCAGTATATAGGTACAAATTAATAGGACAAATATACAGAATAAAGTTTAACATAGATACCAATCGCGTAAGTACATATATATCCAGCCATAGGAAGAAAGAGAGTAAAAAAGACGTTTAACGAAATTCGGGTTAATGGACAGTCCCTAATTTTCCGTTAATCCACAGTTCTGTAGCGAAATAAAAATTTAATATAAGGATCAGATCAAGAAAAAAATAAGGGAAACAGACAGCATCAAAAATATTTGAAATAAATACACAATTATTTTCCTGGAGATTTAGAATTACAATTTGACATGTCTTCAGAAGACTTTAAAGTCATCGGTCCTTTACAATATCTCTTGTCTAGATATATGTGTCCGTATTTTTTCTGATGCCTAACATTCTAAAATGTAATGAAATTCTTTACCGACGAGTCGCTGTTTAAATAATAGACATAGTCTCTCATTGAGAGGGGTACTGTCCTTTCCGATATCTTTCATTTGATCAAATAAAATATACAACATGACTACTTAAATGAACTATATCGGAAAGGGCAGTACCATACCATATGTCTGTCTCTTCAGGGAGACAATGGTTTAATTAATGTACGTAATTTTGTCGGGACTTTTCTTAGTTTTACAGATAAGGTATCGAAATACTTCTCAAAGTAGATATAACAGGTTTTAGAATATATTTATCATTAACATTTATTGTTATATAGCAAATATTTAGATTGTTACATGTAACAATGGGTTTCACTAATAAATAAAAAATCGCAAAAATACAGATAAGCTAAATTATGCTTATTAAATAAGCTAAGTTATGTACATTCGTTGCTTAACTCGAGCTTTAGTATTCACATTGTCAACCATAGTCTACCGAGATCAACTATAATTCGCTTTCATTATCTATAGCTTACAGCGCTCAAAAATGTTAAGTTTCGTTAAATTGCTACATGTACATGTATATTGATGCCGTTATTGTCATGATTGACAGGGATACTGATCTTAAAAATCTATGAAGATTAAGTCGAATTTTGATCTTTATCAATTATGGATAAATATAGATTATGAATTTAAAATTACGCTTAATTAATATGATTTTTATTTCAAAATTTGAACGTACTTTTAACTTTCAAACAAAATAATAGTTAAGAGTTATTAAATGCATGCAGTTTTGAGAAAAATGTGCACCACCAAACAAAATCAGATACTCTATTATATTGAAAACCTGTGTTATAACATCAGTTATAACATTGTTGTGAATTCGCCACCGTAAATATATGTAAACAGACTGTAAACTATAATTAAGATTTGTTGATGATATAGTGGCTGTAAATGGGTCTTTGCAAAGCTCAGTGACGGATAGAACAGGGTTATGCCTCTCCACGGGAATCTTTAGACTCGCACTCAAAACTCTGAAACATGTATTATCTGTATCTGTATCATAAAATCCACACTTTTGAAAATTTTGTATTCAGTTGAATTCTCAATTTGTTGCTCAAATGAAGAGAGAAAGCTGTTTGAAACGCCGTTGGCATGTAACCGTATTAAATTGTTATTATTAAATAAAAAAATAACCTTTATTAAGTTAAGTAATTTCAGTAACTGACAGTGTAAGAATAAAATCATTGTAATGTACAGCATTTTCAGCATTTCATTAATTAGATATGGTTTAATGGCAAATGAGATTTGCTTCTATGCTGTGCAATATTTAAACAATAAAGACATTTCTTTGGTAATTCATTCTGGAAGTGAAGGTAGCGACATTGCAGAAAATATACATAACCTGCGTTAATGTACTGTGGAGTCCGGTAGGGCAAAATCGCTATAGATAAAAGTTGTTTGAGCATTGGACTTTTATATATATATATATATATATATATATATATATATATATATATATATATATATATATATATATAAAGCAAATAATATTATAAGTTAGTCATGTTAATGTTATTTTTTATGGACAGTGTATCATTTAAAATTTTATTCCCCGCCAATAGTATGTTTGCGGCAATGCCCATATACGGATTTTGAGACATTTTTCCGCTTTCACCTGTACTTTATTAAAAGTCCCTTACATATTACGAAACGTTATGTTATTTCCGGAATGACAGATATTTCCTTCACCGAACCCAGCTTCGTCACGTGACCAGTGGTAGTGCCTGTTTATTTCGAGCGGGCGGGGGCCCGGTGACAAATTTGCATGAATCAGAAGAGATATTGGATTTTCTTTTACCTGGATTGCCTTTTTATAAGAACTTTTGGACTTTACAGTGATAATCAGAAACAATTTCAAGGAGACATATAAAATACCAAGCTAAACTAAATCCTGATCCAGAGGTAGGAAGTTTTTTGCTTCAAAATGGCGGACGATCCGTATGCAGGTGTGAGCGCTCAAGAACTTCAGTATTTGGCTGTGGACAGAAACAAAATTAATGACCCTATGGTACAGGCTGAATGGGCTTCAAAAAAACTCATCTGGATACCCCACGAAATACATGGTTTCTGTGCTGCCAGTATTGCAAGCGACCATGGGGATGAGATAGAAGTAATGGTAGAAGAAACCGGAAAACGTGTGAGGGTTCACAGAGACGATTGCCAGAAAATGAATCCTCCTAAGTTCAATAAAGTAGAAGATATGGCAGAACTTACATGTCTCAATGAAGCTTCTGTTCTTCACAATTTGAAAGATCGTTATTTTTCAGGCTTAATATATGTAAGTACATGGGAACTATTCTCCACACATTGAGACAATTGACTGATTTTCGACGTTTAGTTTGCTCAGTAGGAAAGATGATTCAGAATTAAGCTAAAATCATGAGTTATAGTATTTAATAGTCAAGCAATTAAAATGCTCAAACTGACAAGTAACATTTTAAGAATATAAATACTTCCAAAGTACTTGTATATAGTACATGTAGTACCACGAAAATTGGTTTTATTTCTTATCATATATTTTTGACTGGCTTAATTGTTAGAGACGCAAAATGATTGTTGATCGTAGCTTATAAAATGTGTTCTTAGACCCTTTAATACACAAAATCACAGTTTTACTGAAGTATTAAAACAGAAAGGATATCTGAGGAAAAAAGAAAATCATGCCAATCACTAACTTTTACGTGGACACAATGACACACAACCCAACAGGGATAAACATCAACTTTTCGGGCAAGTGAACTTAAATTCTGACTGCGTGAATGTTAAAATGGGTAGCCCGAAAACTACAATATAGTAAGAAGACAACACCACATTCGATAATTTTATTTGAGTGTCATATAAATATGATTACATGTATGTGATGACCAAATATGTTTTATTTCATAAGCTTAGTTGCTGGATAAAACCAGAATTTTTGGCAGATTAAACCTCATTAACTTTTAATAACATGTCTTGTTTGAATAATTTTCGATGGATGCTTTTTCTTTTACAAATTATTAATGGAAAAGAATGCACGCAAAGCCATTTGAAGTGCAGTCATTGCTACCGACATGTTTCATGATCAAGATAAGTCGTATGACAAAAATATTGTAGATCTTATAAATTCTGTGCGTAAGCGAATATGATGAAACTACATCATGATATTCAGTTTTATCAAAGAATGAAATATAATTATGAGATGAGGGTATAGATTTGAAAATTGATAATTAAAAGCATTCATACTGGACGACTTATCTAAAATCAACACTGAGGCCATTCTGAGTTTCCATATGCAAAGTTGTATAGTGAAAGTTTATTTTTATGTTTTTAAATTATTTTCATTAATTATTTCTATTAAAATTTTCACTTGCCCAATCGGAAAAGTAAGTTTATAGTTTCACTTGCTTGAAATGACATTTTACTTGCCAATAAGGCAACAGTTAATGTCGAATGTCGATCCCTGCCCAACCTTCCATTTTGTGATAAAAAACCTTAAACTGTTTAACAATACCGTACCCCTGTTTTACCTACTGAGTGAAAGTAAATTTTGGTCATTTCAGAAACATGTTGATCATTTGAGACTATAATATAAGTAAGCTTTTGATTTTAACATTTTTTAATATTATGGGAGCACAAAGAGGGATAGAATTTTTAGAAAGAGCTATCATTTATGATTTACACATGCAAGAGTACTTGCATTGTTTGTTGACAGGATAGACTAGAGGTACCTTATAGGATGGGAGTAAAACCACGGAGTGAGGTCACTGAGGAGTCCAATCTGATAATAATATTAAAATGAATAATCAATATTAATTTATTAAAATATTGAATCCTGATATCACCAGTATTGAATAGTGCCTGGGGTTCATTAAAGTATGTATCAAATGCATGTCCAAAAAGACACTATCCATGTAATAATATTTAAAAAAAAAAGGAGGATAAAAATTGTGTGTGGTACAACCAGATGTTTTGATTGATTTTCAAAGTTCATACCTTTGTGAATTAAAAAAAAAAATGACACAGAAAAGACATGCTTTAACTAGTTTTTATACAAAATGACAGAATCTGGAATGTCTTGGTCAATAGTTATAAAAATTTAATGATGCAAAAAGGCATGTTGCAGCCTTGGTAAATATGTAGGTAGTTTAATGAATGGCAGATTTAGGCATGCTCAGCTAATATAGTTCAGATAAAGGTTAGAATTACTTGTGTATTGGTGTCTTTAATTTGGTGACACGGTTCTGTTGATCAAAGGTCACCCATCCTTACTGTTTGCTGACAGCTTCGTTTGTCTGTTCTTACTGCACTGTACACAGCTTTAGTGTCTTTTGTTTATCTAATGTTTAAGACCAGTGAATAAGGGCTATTGTCCAAACTGCTTTAAATCTTTACCCCAGCAAGAGACAGACACTAGACTAAAGTGCTATATAATCATTCAACCATTTCCCTGTCCCAGTGTAATCTTTTTTTTCAATTTAAGGCATTCCAGACATACCACAGATTAGATGTTAACGGTGAATGATATGAAAGGAGAGAGCATTTTTTTGTGTCAGTCAATTAAAACTCCTTAAATCGATTTTGTTTTGCATATGTGTTATCATCAACACAAAATTTGAAATTAATTCATTCAACATGTTGTTATTAAATTTTAATTTACAGCTGAAAATTTGTATTCCTGGAAACATTTTAAGCTGTGTCTGTCATTCAACTTTCCCTGAGTTTATGATAGGTCAAAGGAGACTTAATTCAGTGTACAGACAGTGAATGTATTTAAAGCAGATCTATCATTATGGGTATTTCTATGCATGCAAAGCATATGTTGATCATTGTCAGGTATGACCTTAAAGTTTACCAGGCACTTTGCTCAGTGACTTCACTGTACTCCAAGAATATCATATGATGATGCAAATGAACCCATCTGCTCTAATTATCTTTGTAATTCATGATCTTTTTTTTTTTACAGACGTACTCTGGTCTTTTTTGTGTGGTAGTTAACCCTTACAAGAGACTCCCCATCTACACAGAGAAAGTCATTGAACTTTATAAAGGCAAAAAAAGACATGAAGTTCCACCACATGTATTTGCTATCACAGACACAGCATACAGGAGTATGCTGCAAGGTAAACTACTTTAAATGCTGCCATAATTGGCTTTCCCGGGACCCCTCACCCATAAAGGAGAATCAATCTCATTTTTATAAATCTCAGACAGTCAACACTTAAAAGTTTGTATCATTGCACTGCACCTGTGTTGAATGCGTAACTCAATTTTTTTTAACCTGACCATGAAGCCTCAAGCAGTTCTCCATGAAAGCAGTAGTAGTGACAAGAAATAATGCATTATAGAAGGATTTTTAACTTGTGTGGATTATAAGTGATAAAATGTGCAGATGCATGCACTCAGTGAATAGATGTTTTTATTGATTTCAAGATTTTTTTAATAGGTAGGGCTGTCCCGATTTTGGGTTGGGTTCATAATTTTTAGGTTAAATTTTAGGTTTTTCAGTTCGGGTCAACTTTAAAAGAAAAATTCATTATTTAAACTTCAAAAGTTTATTTTTTTCTCTCCAATTCATTATTTAAACTTCAAAAGTTTATTTTTTTCTCTCCAATTTTTACACTTTTAATAACAAACATAATGGTTAGTTTCCTGAATAGAAATTAAGTTTAATTTAAAAACCTTTTTTTTATTGAATAATTTCACCTCAGATAAGTTGATAAGCATATTCAAAGCCATATTTACATGTGACCACATCTTTTTTTTTTCTCCCTTATAGCGCACAAAGAACAAAACTTGTTGTGTGAAGACCTCCTATATGCCTTACAAAATTTTATAATAGTAACATACACTTTTCATGTATTTTCATTGCAACTCTGCTGAAGAAACATGCTTTGAACATGAACTTGGTGAACACTTGGATTTTATTTTGGTATCTTCTACATATGCCAGTATGTAAGACAGATATCATTTTTATACCCTCCTTCGTAGAAGGGAGGGCATATTGCTTTGCTGCTGCCCGTCTCTCTGTTGGTGGGTCGGTCCATTAATAGTTTCTGTTCATTTTCTTCGCAGAGGATAAACATATTGAAATGAAATTTGGTATACAGCTTAAGGTCGGATGACACGTTCCTCAATTTTATATGATATTTTCCAGGAATTTGTTTTTGGTTTACTACTACTCAGACAAACTTTCTTGCAAAAAATTAGGATACCTTACCAGGCATTTCTGCAAAATACTAGAGAATGCAATTTCCTATAAAATCTGCTTGAAAATACACTTGAATTGCTGATATTAAAAATAAATAAATAATACAGCACAGCAAAATTCCCTATATTGGACTGGGCTTTGAACTCACAACCTTTAGAACCTACGCTCCTGGCAGAGAGCGGCCACGTCTCTAACCACTCGGCCATCTAGGCATATATCGATATACAAGTAAATTTTAATCATTTTAAAAATCATTATGAAAATAATGATTTTTATTGGAACTCTTTATTACGAGGAGATACAAAAAAGATGCTTGAGGAACATGTCGTCTGACCTTAATCATGATAATATCTAGGTCAAGTTCGATATTGGGTATGATCGAGTAATTTTTGACGGAGTTATGCCCCTTGGACATAGAAAAATTCCAATTATTTGCAGTTTCTGGGTATTTTCTTTGCAGATGTTTCAATTATTTGCAATTTCCTTTCAGTATCTTCACAGATGTTTCAAAAGGAGGGGGGCATAAGTGTTTTACAAACATCTCTTGTTAGTATGATAATAGTATGAAGTTGGGTTCGAATAACAGAACATCAAAATCCTTAAATTAATATTGAATAATCATTACAAATGTAATGTTTCCTTGAAATGTTGTTCAGAATTAGAATAGAAACTCAATGAAGTATTTGATATAACTATTTGTGGTGCTTCTTATACATCCTATAATGTGTAGAGTTTCATGTTGTAAATTTGTAAGATAAAGGTAAAATTTATGAAAATTTATTTTGCAGCAAAACTTGAGCTTCAAATGAATTGAATTTTGTTTGTTGATCTTCCATTTTATTGCCATGCTAAGGCATGCATGCAAACTTTTCAAAGTTGAGAGTTGAAGTTTATAGAATAAATGATTGTTCTTGTATTTTCTTGTTTTAAATGTGACTTTGTTGTATTTTACAGATAGGGAAGACCAGTCTATTCTCTGCACGTAAGTACCTATTTACATACTGTAAAGCCAGTTTAAGTGTCTGAGGATGGAGCATATTGGCTAAGAAGCGACACTCTGTAAAATAAGAGGGGGTTCAAAATTCTCTCATGTCAGAGTAAAAATGGTGTTTTACCCTTTTCTTGACAGTTATGAAATTTTTTTTATTAATAATTAACTGAGAAAACTAATTTAAATTTTATATATCAAATGAGTCATGGTAGATCAAACCTTCTAAAAGTATTGTGTGTGGATTTACTCTTTAGATATAGAGCAAATTTTCATTTACAATTTCATAAGCTCAATTGTAAGCAAAATGAGATGTTTGAGTGTTAAAGTCCATGTACTTTATAATTATTATGTTTACCAAGCCCTGATAATTTAAGTATGTGCTACACATTTTTGGAATTGTACTAGTATATCGTGTCCCTAAAAAATGCAAGTCTTTGTTTCCTCTGCTGTTGAAGTAGTCTCTGTGGTAGTCATTGAAAGAGGATGTGGATAATTTACATATTTCAAGAGTATTTACAAGATATTGTCAAGTACCGGTAGTTTCATTGGGTTGATTTTAAATTACACACACACAGACACACACACATATATATACATGAGCTCTAAAGGCATGGCTATAAACTGCCAATAACCATCTGATCCATGTCAGATTGGTTTGTCATCTTGTAGTGAGGGCTTTATGATGTGCTGTTGTTTATTATCCTGGTCTGGTGACACAGGGTTCATAAAAGTTAGATGAGATAGGTTGTGTAAGAGAATTCTTATCATTTATTTACACATCCTGTTCACTGTTATAGGAACGGTTTGTAGCAGTGCCTGGGAAGGACAAACAACTGGTTGGGCCAATGGCCCCATGCTTCATAAAATGATGGGGCCATTTTGAAATTTATGGGGCCGAGAAAAAATACAATGGGGTGGGCCATTTTTTAAATTAACTGTCATACATAACTGGAAATATTATCAGATAACAATAATACAGTCATCACATGCATCTTTGACAATAAAATTTATGTAATTAAATCCAAAATAAAAATGTGTTTGGATGTTTGTCACTGGACAGAGATAATATGCTTTTTTCAAAGAATTCCTCTTTTTTTGAAAAACATCACTATAATCAAGGTTTTCTTCTTTGTTTAACCGAACTCTAAGAAGCCAATCAGATATTTTAGGTACCAAAGAATTTCTCTGCTTGGTTAAGAATACAGTTTTGCTGGAAAAACACTCGTTCACAACTTGCAGTGTGAAGGGCAAAGTGAGTGCAACTGTGCAAGCTGCCTAATAAACACATAATGAAGGGAACTGCATAGATATCAATGTTTTATGTCTGTGGGGAAGTGAAATCTTTTGTTAGATTTCATTGCCGGTGGCATCTCTACGATCAAATGGCGTTTCGATCATTCCATTGATGATTACCAAAAACGCCGACTACGATAAAATCACAAACTATGAAATAATGCGCTTGCGCATTTTACGAAATGATTGCGTGGCGCGCCGTTTGGCGCAGCACACCATGTGTGCATTGCGCCATTCGGCGGTATGCGCATATGGCGCGTGTCGCAGCCCCTTCCCAGGCCCTGTTGTAGTAGGGGATTTATTCGGTTTAAAATACAGTCTAGACTGCCTTAGCGACTCTCTGCATTTGAGCGACTCTCTGTCTTATGCAACCATATTTAGACCGCCCAACGTAATTTCCTGCATTAAGTGACCCCCTGCCTTACGTGACAAGTGACCATCATATTTTAGGCCCATGATACTGTGTAGACTGTTAGCAAATTAAAATGGCATCCCAAGCTGAGAAACAATAAGAAGTGTTTTTTTTATAACCAATTAGAATAGTTAACGATAATTATCATTAACCCCCATGTCAGTCTAGAACAGTCCCAAAACAGAGTCAACGGAAGTGAATTTGCAAGTATTTTGGACTCCATTTTGGGAGTCTACGCATGCGCACTTGTACAAAAAATGGCGATTTTTCGATAAAAACATGGGGGCCACAAGAAATCATCTTGCAAAGTGCTGCATGTGTTGGCAGACTTCTAATATGTTTTAAAAGACCCAGAATATAAGTTACTATCGATCGTATTTGCACGGAATAGGGGTTTATTTGCACTTAAGAAAGTTATTTATCTCCGAAGTTGGATGTTTGGACGATGCTTAAAAAGTGATATTCGAAATATGAATCTCGAAAAAGAAACAAATTTTCACTCTAGATACAATATCTCTTTAAATTTAACAGATAATTATCATCAAAACACTTATAATCGATCGTGGCGTTTCCGATGTTAGGAAACCATGTTTAATACATGATTATTGAAGATAATTGAATATTTAAGCCTGAAAATGATGTAAATGAGACTATATTTTAACAAACTATGATAAATAATCATAACGAAGCATTTAATTTTATTCTAAAAAGTTGTAATACGGTAATGTCTCGTGAATAATACGCACTCGTGGTGTTAGAAGCATGCACCTATCTCATGTCGGACATCAAAGGGGGATCTCGAGTGCAGGAAGATGAGCAATTATTATGATTTTACTTTGTGTCCAGTTATGCAGTTAAATGTTATTGCTTTACATAGACAAAAATAAATCAATCATTTTTACCATGTGACGATGTGTTTAGAAAAAAGTAACAGTAAAATTTTTTAATTGATTAATAACGTGTCAATTTTTTAGCTCTTCGAGACGAAGTCTTGAGGAACTTATGCTAAACCCCCAGAACGGCGTCTGGACGTGGTTAAGGTTTTTGTTGCAGGTCTGGTATTTATGTTACTACTTGTCCCATCTTCACCAAACTTGCATGGATGATGCATCTGGACCTACTTGTTGACTTGAAAGACTTGGGTGCTGAATCTGGGCAATGAATAAATACATTTTTCTTCTCAAATGTAAAAGATGGCCGCACATCCCCCTTAAAATAAAAGACATAAAATGAATTTCAACATATAATCCCAATTAAGTTCTGTTGTTATTTGTTCCTGCTGCATTTCTAACAAGACTTATTAATTAAGAATAAAGGATAGAGAGCACTGTTTTTATATCAATAGAAAAAGATTCTGCTAGACAGGTGTACAGATAATGCAACATTTTTTGATAATTTTAAACTGTCATATAACTTTCAGTGGAGAGTCTGGAGCTGGAAAGACAGAAAACACAAAAAAAGTCATCCAGTACTTGGCATATGTTGCTGCATCGTCCAGGTCTAATCGATCATCGGTATCCAATCTGCATGTCACGGTAAGAAGTTTCTTTGGTTTGTTATGTATGCTAACAATTGTATGACTGTTGTGGCTATTGATGTTGTCAGCTAGAAAATGAAATGATGAATCCATTATTTTATTCTTATATAGTTATTTGAAATTTAACTCAAGATGTAATTTGTTTCCACAAGAACATTAGATAAGGTTTAACCATTACTTGCAGGGCTCACGCTGCCCATCGCATTTGTCGCTTTTTGCGATTTTTCAGAATTAAATGCGACAGTTTTTTGTCAAATGCGACACCCAGATTTCATTGAAAATCACCTAGCCCTTTGTTTTGATTGCATAATCTCTTCCAAGCGACAGTCTGTAGCTGGACTTTACGCTTGGCTGACTTAAGACAATCACACAGGTAAACGGTGGAAGCCATCTGTAAGCGGGGTATACACAACTGTCTTTAAAAAATGATAGGTGATTTTCACACCTTATTACAGCTAAATGGATTTGTAATTAACCACGGACATATCTAATACTCTCATCAACTGAGCTTACAATGTGATCGTCATTTCTCAAAGAATATGGATACGGACAACAAAAAACTGCATAAAATGAAATATATATTTTGAAAAAGTGTAACTGGTTTAAGATATGGTATACAGTTGATCAAAATTACTTAATTTGAATTGTTATGTAAGTTTTTTTGACAAGGTGCTTAGACTTAAAATTCTGACATCGTAAGGGTAGTCTATAAATAGAATTATGTAGCAAACTTGGAATTTTTACATTTGAATTTAGCTAAAATGTCACAGTTCAATAACTAATTATTTGAAACAAAAGAAGTATGATTTGGAATGATAATCTTGACTATAAATCACAATCTTTACAATTAATACCTTCAGCCAGAATTTCCTCTGTTCCCGAAAATAACACAAACTACATATATCTACTTAGATATGATGTTCATACGCCAATCAACAAGCCAAGTAGATGCATTAACAATCATGTTATGGGATTGAATAATATTACAATACAGCAAATTTGACCTTTGCTATATTTTTTAAAAATAAATTTAATCATAGGAAAACAAATTAAAAGATAAAATCTGTATAATGCTAATTTTCTAAAAAGATCTAAAAAAGCTTTATACTTGTCACAAGATGTCAATATTCACAACCATATAGATCCATAATTAATTACATAATTCTATAAATATTTATAATAATTTAATAATGAAATGGTAGTTTGTGGTATGCTATAATATACATGTACATGTAATCTAAAACTAGTATTCTAGTATGGTGATAAACACTATGATAGAAAAAATGATTTATCACGCGAAAGGTTGCGACACAAAATTTTGAGCCAGTGTGAGCCCTGACTTGAAAATGAAACTATTACGAAAATCACATTTGAATAAAAAAAGGCAGTTTTTTCAAACAGAGTAATTTTATGACTTCGCTAATGTGTTTAAATTATTATTTAGACAGCAATTCTGATTCATGAAAATAACTTGTTCTATTGTAGATATTTCAGTAAATTTGCATCTCTATTTAGTTTTCTATATATCATACTATGTAACATTACACAGAAATTACATGCTGGGACATGTCCCATTCAGTCCTTTCATTTATTAGGTAAAACAGAGTGATGTATACTTTTTCTAAAAGTTGAACATTTTTTAAAGTTGTTGAAAATAGCTGATCCTTAAAAAAAGGAGAGCTGCCTTGTTGATAAGCCTTTAAACAGGTGAAAGTTTTTCATCAGCACTCAGCAATTTAGTGTAGTTTTGCTGTTATCTTAGCAACTTGACAACCAGTGGCTGCAAAAAGGGAATTAGGCTGTAGAACAGAAAGAAAAGCCAGTCTTTATCATGAGAGGCCTGTTAAGCTTTGATATTGATCACAACAGTCATCACCCTGGTTTTGACCATACACAATGCTATTTCTGCATTTTATCATTGATTAGAGGTCAGTTAGTCACTTAGTCAGGGGTTTGAATAAAATAGTTCCGAACATCTGTCCATTTGTTTTCTATCTGGTGTCACAGTTTCCTAAGAGCTTCAGATGACAATGATGTTAGAACTGGGCATTATCTGTTTTCTAGAATTTAGTTTGTTCAGCAGTGTCCCCTTAGCAGTGGATTTATTAATTTAAATTGAATTGAAAACAAGTTGTGGGGGAAGTCTGTTTGCATGATTTCAAAAAATTGAATTCTGAATGATAAGGGGAAAAATTTTACTTCATGTTTTTACTTGAAATTTTGTTCACTCCTTAAATTTACAGCAACATGTAGTTCAGCAGGTAAAACATATTTTTGATCAAAAGAAACTATATCTTATTTCTTTTATCTCTATAATGGTGTATTTTATTATAATCCATTTCCTACATTCCCTTCCTGGTGTATCATGGTACAAAATACACATTGTTAAAATCTCTGAACAAATACAAACCTTTTGCCATGCATGATATCCTATACTATTCTTTTCCAGCATGCACACTCTCTATAATATATAATTGTTGTTTCTTAACTAATTAATATCTCTTTTCTCTGTGGAATTCATAGAGCAAAGACATCAACCTTGTAAGTACCAAGAGCTGCTCAATCTTGTGCTCTGGAGTCTGTCATGCAACCACCACGTTCATTGACACATTTTGCTCAGTGTAGTCTATAGACATGGTAGAAATGCATTGTAGGTGTTTATGGTGGTTACATGACACTTATTGAAAGAAGTGATCTTGTCTAATCCCTCATGCTGTGTGTTTGTGTGTGTGTGTGTGTGTGTGTGTGTGTCTGCTGTAAATTGATATGTAGGTGCATGCTCAGTGCTGGGTTGTTTGTACATGAAGCATGGCTGTATCTAATTTCACCTACATTTCATTGCATTCAGTTTTGTTTGTTTCAGATAAAATAAAGTCTTAAAAGTGATGGAAATTATTTGTAAAGACAAGTTTCATCTTTATTTTTGATAAAGGGCATTAAAGTCACGAATCATTCTATGTTGCCTATTTCATCGTACTTGCTTTAGATTTGTCGATGTTAGAACTGTATGTGCACAGGCATAAAAAAGCAGTTTTTTCTTCATTATACATAGCATTACAATCATGCATGCATCTTAGTAAGCAAAGACAGCTCATTCTGTGACACTGTTCAGTGATCTGGGATGGTCGTTCTGGTTTGTATGTGTCCAACTGCATGGTTAGTTGGAGGGGATGGTGGAAGAAGGAACAAACGTTCCTCATTTGTCACTCGGAGGTGGGAAGGTGACACCTTGTCAGTCATTGTCTCACTGCTGCAGGTGGTGGATTAGTTGAGGACAATAGAATTCAATCACATCATGTAGTGCTTGTCTGAAGTAATATTGGTGCTATTTTTTTATTCTTAATGTATGCCTGCTATCAAGCTTCACATAAATACATTTACAGTAAAATAATTACTTTGTATAACAAGCATTTAATTTTTACACAGATGATGTGGTAATATATATTGCTGTTATTCAAAATGAAATTCAAAATTATGTTTCTGTGTATTTAACAAATCCAAGCTTTTTATCATCTAAAAAAAAATTGATCATTAACAGGGAGAATTGGAGAATCAATTGCTGCAGGCTAATCCTATTTTGGAGGCCTTTGGAAATGCCAAAACCATCAAGAATGATAACTCCTCAAGATTTGTAAGTAACTGGAAGCAGTAAAAAATGCACATTTTAATAAGTGATTTTCAAAGTGAAAATTGATGAACGTTTTAAAAATGAGTTTGTAATTGCATTGTTATCATAATAATAGAATAAGTTAAAGCTGACATGAATTCATAAATTTGCATTATTTTCCTTTTATATCTGACTACAGCCAAATGTGGTTAAGATTTCTATTGTTATGCTCATTGCTACACACCCCCTGTATAATGCTGATAGCACTATTCAGGGGTATTTTATTTACCTGAACCATTTCATTGGACAAATAGATTTGTTAAGGTATTCGATGTATAACAACCACATTTTGTACCTAATAAATGAATGGTCAGATATTCTTAATCATGATATCATTTTGAAGGTGTTATCAAAAATACTCCACCAAAGGAATTTTCAAAGTTTTTATTATGGCCCAACTAATTACACCTTGAATTTTGCATTGAAGTCTATGGGCAATGTATGTTTTATTAAGATATTGTAAAAAGTAACTTAAAATTAGTAAAACTCTTTTGGTTAATACATGCATAAACTTTCTCTTTATTTAAATATGAAATAAAATGAATCATTTACCGCAGATATTTTGATGAAACAAAATTTTTCTTTTTTTTTTTTCATCAAGGGGAGATAACTCTTTAAAAAAAATTTAAAGTGCAAAATGACCGGCTCCTTATATGTTGTCTGTCATGTGAATTTGGTTCATTTCACTTTCATAGTAATCAAGCAATACATATCTAACTAGTTTAAAATGCTTCAAAATTGTTTAATATCCCTTCATTATACATTGAATACCTTAAATGTGTTTTGAAGAAAATATGACAACTATTGCAATATTGAGGAATATCTGATGAAAGACAAAACTGACTGAAATCCAGGCACACATATTTTGAAAAATTCATTATCATTTTAGAAGGTTTTCCTGTGAAATCATCGCACATGTGTAAAACACACACTACATAATGTGCAGTGACAATATGGAGTTAAAAAAAAACGAAGTGTTTTTGTAGAAAATGAATAAAAACATGTTACCATGTTACTTTCTTGGATATACTATAACTTATTTACCCTGTTGAATGTAATGTGATGCGTCTACAATATGATGTCCACATTATACACTCTGTATGAAATACACATATGTTCGATAAGTTTCGCAGCTCAACATGTATCTGTGCAAGAAAATGCAGAAATTTTTCAAAGGATAAACTATATATTATTTCTTGTTGATCATAGTTTTTTGGTCACCTGAGTCACTCAATTTTATGAAACAGGAATAATGTTTAGATGTGCATATATGAAATATTGAATTTTAATTTTGGGAATTTTTTTTCTATATAAACTTATAAAGTCTGGCCAGTATTGAAAAATACTACTGAAATAGTTTGTCAGAAGAATTCCTCTAAAACTAATGAATAGAATTAATAATTGCAAGTTGATAATGACAAAGGCGTAGATGCATGTACATATCTTCAGGAAGTTGTGATGAATTTCCTAGGAATCTGTATGCCCCTCTATGTATTTAATACATATACCATACCATACCATACCATACATAATGTTTTGCATTGTCAAGTAATGTGGGAGTTGAAGGAGTGGGAGGTTGATCAATCTTAAGATTAAAATTCAAGGTGCAATTAATAAGACAGTAATCAAAATTTTGAAAGTTCCTTTAGTGGAGTATTTTTATTTGATAAAAACTTCAAAATGACAGCATGGTAAGAAATATTGAAACATTCATTTTTTGATACAAAATGGGTCGTTATTCATTGGAATACCTTTAAATACTGAAAAAATTATAATTATTATATAAAAAGTATTCCAAAATTATTTTCCAGGGGAAGTTCATCAGAATCAATTTTGATTCATCTGGATACATATCAGGAGCCAACATAGAGACATGTATCTTGTACATTCATCTCTTAAAACTATTATAAATGAGGAGAAATGAGCTTGGAGAAAAAAAATCATAAGATGTAGTTTTATTTATGAATAGAGCCATTTTAACAAGAGCTTGGACTTTTGGCAGTACATGTCAAACTCCAAATTGATGAAGGTCTTCTCATTGTTAACTGTCCAGTCATTGTCTAACATGTACGAATACATTAAACCCAACGGCATTTGTCCGACTTTCAGTTCAAAAATCATCATTTTTACACAACAAAGTAGATCTTGACAAAAAAGTCTTAAATAACACCTAGTATAAAGTTAAAGACAACAATTATATAACAAGTATGTAAGGTTAAACTAAGAGAACAACAATTATTACTTAGATAGTATCTGATGTGAGCCAGGAAAATATCCTTGCAACCTCAAATTGCCATAAGTTATTATAACATGATAAGTCAGTAGTGCAACGTTTTCCAGACCATGTATATCACTTGTACAGAAAACCTTGTCCATGAACAAGTAGATTAAGAACTTAAAATACAAATTACAAATATAATTAATATAATGCATGTAAATGTGTACTTCTCTACTACTATATTAAAATAATAAACTCGAATTTTTGGTCTTTAATACCGATAAATCGGAAAAATACTGTCTTTTGTTTTATATATTTTAAACATCATTGGTACTTGAGGATTACCAATTTGTTTTTATTTTTTCTCAGTTAAGCTTCGCTAATTAATAATCAACGAAAATTCCTAAAAAAATCCCGGAAATCATCTGGATTTTTTGGATTTTACAATATTGCACTTACGCAATACATTTACGCTAACGAGATCTTTAGTTTATGTTTTCACAATTACATATTTGCATGAATAAACTCAGAAATGATAAATGAATACAAATACGGGTAAATTTTCATGGGAAATTTGCTATATATTCTGTTCATATATATTAATGATTTCTTATGAGAGAAAGTATAAAATAACAAATATACATTTCAACTAAGTACATGTACTTACTTTTGTTATCGTGATGACAAAAAATATTTGATTACATGCATAAAAGTTCACATTATATTTCTTAGGAGAGTGAAGATAGAATATGTTTTATCGTAAAAATTAATTATGTCCTACAGACTCATGCAGTTTTACGATAGAATGCGTTCCGTGTATTGTCTCTGTAGCAAAGAAATTACGTGTACGTTGGTGAAAAAATGTTGAATTCTTCCATTATATATATTAAAATTTTTAGATGAAAGATATTAACAGTTTCATAAAAGGTTTATTATGATGAATTTGACTTTTTTTTTTTCAAGACAACTTCATTAATTTGCAATTTTCTGCTACATTATGGGTATATCAGTGGGAGACATTCTAACTGTAGTGAGGGCCTTTCCCGAGACACAGATTATTCAAACTAAGGAAACCATAGTGAAATTAATAACATTATTGTACGCTTATAGCTTTGTTATGTAAATGTCAATAATATGGTGTGTTGATGTACCTGTTTCGTAAATGTCCAATATGTAATGTCAACCCATGCACGCACGGATCAAAGTCTAGTTGTTTTCTATAATACGATTGCAAAGTGGCTGAATTAAAGTTTGCTGGAACTCAATCGCTTGAATATAGATCTGCAAAGGCATTTCATTAGACTAGTTTGAATTGCCGAGTATGCAGTTTGCATAGATTAAACAAAAAAGTTTTAAATACTTTTCAATAAATAAGATTTAAGAAAGAAGTAAGAAAAAAAATAAATGAAAATCTTACTGCCAAGCATGTTTATCAATTTTTGAATAGGCTATGTGAATTTTTAATGGTTTGTAAAAATACATCTTCAAGTAACTGTATGAAATAGTGTTCATTTGATGAATAACAGTAAACAAGCTATAAATTTTTACAAAATATATCGTCTGTTATTTTAGATACTTCCATGAATAATATATTTGGTTATGTCTAGCTGTCAATTTTTTTTTAGTCGAGATGGGTAACTCACGTTTCAGTTCAATACTTTTCTTTTCTTGTAATTTATTGTCAAGACTGCGGTGGTGTAGACTCTGTACAACCCTACTGTGGGGGTATGCGGTTTTACCCGAGACACCGGTGTAAAACTGCGTTGTAATTTGGACCGCAGGGTTATGTGAAAAATACGGGATTGGTATTGCCTGTACTGTACATTCCACCGAAAGTCCAAGGTCTTGTTAAAATGGCTCTAATAAAAGTATGTGGTTAGATTATGTGGTATACTTGTATCGGATCATATTCTTTATCCTTAACTTTCCATAAGATCTTTTAGAAAAGTCTAGATCAGTTAGACAAACAGAACAGGAAAGAAGCTTCCATATTTTTTACCAATTCCTTGTGGGTGCCACAGCAGAGCAAAGAAGTAAGTTAAAACTTTGATTTTTAACCATTTAAGTGACAGACAATAACAAACTTTTCTTCTCAGGAGTTTGCTTCTTTATGAATTACAGAGGAGTTCCTCTTGGATGACATAAAAAATTACCGATTTTTATCGGGAGGAAAAATTCCATTGACTGGGGTAGATGATAGTGCAGAATTTCGATCTACATCTGAAGCCATGGGAATCATGGGCATTGGTCCTGAGGAGCAATCTGGTACGCATACAAGCTCCTTTGTCAAATTCAGACTATAATGTCCATCGTTTATGAGTTCTTGTTTAACTCAAATGTATATCCCTGTTTTCAGCAATTTACCGAGTTGTGTCCTCAGTACTTTTATTTGGAAATATGCAATTCAAGCAGGAAAGTAGGAATTCAGACCAAGCATCAATGCCAGACGACACCGGTAAGGCAACAGAATTTATTTCTTAGTTTTCAGGCTAACAGAACAATGTCAAATATAGATATGGGAAATTAGACTTGCTGTTAAAATAAGATTAAAGCAGGCCTGAAAACCTGATATTTTTAAGGCCCAATTTGGATGTGTTAGTCTTGTGCAATAAGAATTTGAAGATTGTTTATTGATATTCCATTTCATTCAGATGGTTTGATTAAAATATTTTGTTGCACTTCATTTGCAGTTGCCCAGAAAGTCTGTCACCTGCTCGGCATTCCTGTGACTGGGATTGTTCAAGCCTTCCTTAGACCAAGGATCAAAGTTGGAAGGGATTATGTCACCAAAGCTCAGACCAAAGAGCAGGTTATATTTTAAGCATAGAATTACAGCAACCTCTACAAAACTGGTCACTTAAGGGGCATGATCACAATTTTGGTCAAAATTTATTTTTTGGTTTTATTGTTTACAATACAGGGCTCTACATTAACTTTTTTTCCTACTTGTCCATTCGGACAAGTGACCAAGATATTTACTTGTCTGAACTTCAACTTCACTTGTCCAAAAATTTTTCAATATTAAAGATCAAATATTGTCAACTTGAATTACTAAAATAAAGTCATTTATTGATTATTCTTGCCATAATTAATAACCTGACTTCTTAAATGGAAACTTAAAGTGTCTTTCCTAAATGTATTGGTTCCATATAACATTAAACATGATTTGTCAGCCGTAGCTTTGTCATGGCAAATTACAAGACATTTTGAATTTAGCATCAGGTTTTAAAATACACGTAACTCTTAAATTTATTTCTCATCTGTTTTTTAAACTAAACATGGAAAGTCATCATAGTCTATCAATGATGAATGAAACCTAATATAAATTACATTTCTTTCCATAATCCTTTATCTTTGCTACCTGTTCTTCCTTTGTTTTTGATAACAAGTGTGTTTGGTACTGTGTAAGAACTAAGATCCACACCTTTTCAGTTCAATATTGAAAGTTGTTTGTAATTAGTGAACTTCAATCCCAATCAAGAGTAACTCAATTGCATTTCAAATTGAAGTCGGGATCGAAATTCAAAATAACTACGGATGAACTTATCACAAAACTTTCTTTACTTTTTAAAATGTTGGAGACTTCTTTACATAAAAATGCACTTGTCCAGTCGTACAAGTGGCAAGCAATATTCACTTGTCTGGATATTTTTTTAACTGGTACCGGACAAGCGGACAAGTGTTAATGTCGAGCCCTGCAATACTTTAGTAAGGCATTTGTAATAGTTAACCCAATATTTGAGTGTCAGTCGTTGAGATATAAGCTAGATGCAGAGCTCACAATTCTTTGTTATGTTAACAAAGCTCAGGTCATGTTTTCGTTTACATTTTGTAAGTGGAAAAGAAAATGAAAGGAATAGACCAAAAATAAATGTAACAAACCCTAGGAACTGGTTATTTATGTTCAAAAACAAATTAGCAGCTTGAAAAAAAACTTTGACCAGTGTAATCAAAAACATGGCATGAGCCTTTTTTGCATAACAAAGAATTGTGAGCTCAGTATGTTTCCTATATTTCTACAAATGACACAGTGTTTTCCCCAGGCCGTATTTGTATAACGGTACCCCCATGCATTGAAGATCCCCCGCCATGCATCACAAAGTGCCGCCATGCTTCCCGCTATGCATACTTATTATAAAGCAAAAAATCTTTTTCCATTTATTTCACATTTAAACAGTGATAAGTAAATGTAAAATTGTCGTTATTCCGTTCAATCTTCATAAAAACGCTTGCACCCGCAGAGAGTACCGCTTACTTCGACATCGATCTCAACGAGGAGGCACATGTGGTTAACGGTTAAAGGACTTGGCTTATGATTGAGATATATTGAAACCAAGTTTATTTATTGGTAATAAATGCATAAATAGAGACCTTACTACTTCTTGTTTTAATATCATGTACCTTTTTTACACCTCTGCCATTATCGAATGTTGTGGGTTTTCCAAGATCTAAAACAAGCACAATGTTCACTCGATGGTGTTAGCTTAGTTACGATGTGCTTAAACTGTTTTTTTGCCATAAAAATGTTGGAAACTTGAGCAAATGTAATCAATAAAGAAAAAAAAACAACCTTTAACTGCATGTAATACACGGAAGCGATGTCACATGACTATAAGGGACATCGTATAGTATGCCTCTGAAAATGGTTGTGTGCACATGTATAGAAACTGACTGCAAAGTTATAGTGTAAATCTCGAAATTTTTACTGTAGATTTGTAGATTTTTAGCAAATTTGTGCGTGCTCCGCATTCGCAATTTTTTTTTCCTAACAATTAAAATAAAGTAAATAAAAATTATGCCGATGGCTGGGTTCTTCTCCTTACTATATGAACAGGTGTCCGTAAGTAGTAGTCATTTAAAAAATCCTATTTATATAACCAGGTACTGTATTTTTAATTTCTGGCTGAATGCCGTTATTTTCCTCTCATTCTCGCTCGCTCAACAGAAAAGCATCACCTGTGTTTGACATGTTACCCTCCGATACTTGTGTAGTGTACACAAACCGTTGCATGTGAAGGTGTGAACTGCCAATATAATAACCTCCTCGGTCTCGAAATGTTGTTTGAAATATAAAAACCTTAGCTTCTATATTTCAAAACAACATTTCTCGACCTCTGAGGTTATTCTGCAACATTCACGAAAACTTGTACTTTATTTCTTTAATATATGAATTACAAATAAAATGAAATAATACTTGTTGATGTAGGCATAAATTAATCACAGTACATAGCATGTAGTACATTTCATCAAATGGTTATATTTTTATTAGGCGCAGTGATTTTGTGCTGGCTTGGGGCGCTGTTATGTCGCACCGCGCACCCCAACCTCCCAATGCATCAAAAATTTTCAGGGGAAAACAATGTGACACACAAATTTTGGTTGATCATTAGAAATGCATTGTAAACATTAAAAATATAAATAAAAATTGTGACCAAAATCATGACCATGTCCCTTTAAATGTTTTACTATTATTATTCACAGAGAAAATTTATCTCTATGAAAGAATGTGCATTTGGTTTGGACTAGGTTGAATTTGCTGTGGAAGCCATATCAAAAGCTTTGTATGAAAGAATGTTTAGATGGCTGGTAACCAGAATCAACCGATCACTTGACAGAACCAAAAGACAAGGTGCATCATTTATTGGAATCTTGGATATAGCTGGATTTGAAATATTTAAGGTAAGCTCTTGTTTGTAGTTGGACAAGATCATTTGGTAAACATCCAATACCTACAAGGCAGAGAAATATTTAATTTGTAATTTTTAAACAATGACGAGTTTTGCATTTTCTCAGAAGTCATTGCAAAATTGAAGTCACTATTCTGGCTTTGGTCCTGTCTAACATAGAATTCTGTACATTTTTACCTGCAGTCAAATGAGGGCAAGGTAAATAGAAATGTTGGTTTGATTGTATCAGTACTGTGTGTGTGTTTTGCTGATACTCAGCATGGTTATGCCAATTGATACACACCAAAAAATAATTCAATTTATTTCAATAAACACCAAAAACCAAAATTCTTCCGAATGAGAATACAACTTACAGAAAAAAGATGAAATATTCTTGATCTTATTGTTTCATACTAATTCTTATTTCCAGTTTAAGGAAAGAGGCTTCTACACTTTGTTGTATTATAAAATTCATAATTTTTTTTTCACTCAATGGATGTACAAAATTACTGTTGATTAAGTGATGGCATCAGTATTATTAGATTTGTTATTGACTTTCTACAGAAATATGTAGGGTTTTAAAGCCTAGTCTTTTTTAGACTTAAACAACCTGACATATTTCCATAGACAGTCAGTAACATAATTAGTAGGTGTTTTGTTTTGCCAAGGACCCAAACTATTTGTATTTTGATAAGTTAAAAAATTAAATATAATATAAAAAGGACACTACAGTGGCCATGTTGCAGTCAATAATTTTCTCCTTGCAATCTTTTATGCCTGACAAGGATTTGTACTGGTCAACTATGGAATTATATTTGGTTGATTAATATCATAGATGGCAAAGGCAAAGCTGAGACGCCTATGAGATTGATTAACACTTTAGTCAGTAACGAGTCTATTAAGTGTTTTGTTTTTCTTAGGACTATCAAGGGAGACATTTATTTCACAAGAACCAATGATCTTCAAAAAGCCCATGTAAAAGTGGCCTTACATTTCATCCAATTCAACACAGTCGCACAATTCAAAATTTTCATTTTCACCTTACAAATTGTCTTTCAAAAGTCTTTGCTGCACCCTTGTTCAATTACTATGTTTTGTTGCTATTTGATTAAGTCTCCCCTTTCAAACAAGATTTTTTCATTTTTAGGGTCTTCGGTTTCCGTTTCCAGCGGAAAATCCTCTTGTTATTCTACGTTTCTTTTTTATTAGGATCTTCTGTTTCTGACGAAAATTTTCAAAGCTTATTTTCTCCAAAACTATTTATTTGATTTGCACCAACTTTTCAGGACTTATAAAGCATCAAAGAGGATATGTTTTTAGTTACTAATTCTTCTTCTCTACTACCATATATATTTGTTAAAAACTAAACACATGGTTAATATAATGTCCATGAAGTCTTCTACCTAAATTTTGAAATTCATGACCCCTAGGACAGGGAAAATGTATTAAATCTTAGAAAATCTTCTTTACTCCCATACATGAGGGGAAAAAACTGAATGCATGGTTATGATGTCCATGAACCTCTCTATCTAAATTTTTGAAATTCATGGCCCCTGGGTTAGGGGTTCAGGCCCTAGGGCAGGCCAATATGACCATATAGTGTTAATGCATATAATGTTTAAAATCTTCTTCTCTACTCCCACAAATCTGTAAGAAAAAAAACTAACTTCAAAATTTTTTAGACTAGGAAGCTCTCTACCAAAATTGTAAATTTCCTGTCGAGCCAAGGTAGGGGCCAAAATGGTCATACAGTGTTAATGCATTCAATGTTAAATCATTTTATTGACTGTATTAAGAAAGAAAATATAGCCCTCTACCAAAATTTTAAATTCTATGTCCCCAAAGGTAGGGATTTTGAATCTAGGGCGAGACCAAAACAGCAAATAAGTGTCACAGGGTTAACAGGTGTGAATGTCAGTCAATATATTGGGTCTCAATAGCTCAGTGGGTAGAGTGCTGGGTCAGCTGGCACAGTACGTCAAAGGCCCTGGGTTTGATTCCCGGTTTAGACTTGACTCTTCAACACCTGTTTCATAGTGTATAGGGTAGGGGTTCTTACTGCAGGTATATGTCTTATTATTTTATTCTGCTCTGGAATTTCAATGAAAGAAATGGGGAAAATCGCATATTTAGGAAAAAGAATGAATCAGCGCTGTCTATGAAACCGTTGGAAAGAGTTCAAAGGGGGTGTAACAGTTAATGGAGTTATCTTCCCTTGCTTTTTCATAATGTATTTATCTTCCCTTGCTTGTTCATATTTAGTAATTAATCATTAGAAATATTTTAATTAAGAAGTTGTAAGATTAAAAGAGTTATACAAGTATGATTATTATTAAAGACAAAACTGCCAAAACAATTTTTGAACTTTCTAAAAAAAAAAAAATGTTAATAGTAAAGTAATAATTGGCTAGCAAAAATAACTAATTAGTGGTAGACCTACATGTAAAATGATTTAGGTATAAAAGTCAGGTCTTACTCCTGGTGTCATCCCTACCCTCCAGGAATTGTTTATTTATTTACCAGTTTATAAGTTAAAGTAGTTTGTTCATCTGCATCACCTATAATTTACTCAGTCTTTTCTCTTTCGTGTTTAAGTCACAAGCGGTATTATTTTAACTCTGCCATCTTTGATTGGATCAGAAAAGGGTCATTTATAATAATTTGTGAACTTATAAGCTTGTACATAGTTCACTATAAAGAAGCACTATATAAAAAGGTGTGTGGTAATTAACCTATATTTGCAGCTTCAAACTCACTAACCATTTTAAGGTGTAGCTTTTATAGAAGAATAGAGGAATTGAATGTCTGTATGTATTATGTAATATGATTTTAGAAGTTTAGAGTTTTTACTAATTCAGTGCCTCATTCATGATGAAAAAATAGAGTATTGCAATATTTGTGTACATATAACAGAAGCAGACTTGGAAAGACTGTTATTGAAGATATTTAAAAAAAACAGATGAAGGAGTTCGTTTTTTGCAAAATTAAAAAAAAGAAGAAGTATAAGTAGGTCGACTTCGAAGAATTGGTCGAAAAATTACCGCTAGTTTGAATGAATAAATGGTTTAAACCAATAATGTTATCATAGAAGCCTTTTATCTTAACTTACAGTTTTAAGGTGGAATGCTACACCAAAATTTTATTTTATGGATCGTTAGAGTATCATTTCTGAAGCAAGAATGCATTGTTCTAAGAAGGATGTATGCCCTTAATTTTTTTATATGATTTTTTGGTATTTTTTACAAAAAAGTAGAAATTTCTGTTTTGGTTGCAATAAACACACTGTAGAGTTTAAAATTTATTGTGAATAAATGCATATTAATATAAATATCTAATAATCATGTCCAGTAATGTCAATAAGATGTTTTATTTTTTTAATAAAAAAAAATATTTATGAAAATAAAAAACTTCTTTTGATAATATTTTTCAAACCTATGGATAAAATTTTCTAAAGAAACGTGTTCTATAGAAAAAAAAATGTAAGGCAATCATTTTTTAGAAAGAAATTGAATGAAATTGGGAATTTTTAGAGATGTGGGAAATTTTCAAAATTTAACCACACCTGATGTAAATTAGGAGAACAATTTAAAATTCAATTGAGTTCTTGTCTGCACATGAAGGAATATTGTTGATTTTCAATTTTTTGCAATTTAGATCGGGATCAGTTTGTTTCTAATCAGGGATCGGCCAAATTTTGAAAATTAGCAATATTTCTAAAGTTTTGTCAATTTCATTTGATTTATTTTTAAAAAGTGATTGCCTTATATTTCTTCTCCATAAGACATGTCTCTTTAAAAGATTTTATCCATAGGTTTGAGAAATATGAACAAAAATGTTTTTTATTTACATGTAGATAATTTTTTATTCAAAAAGTTAAAACATTTTGTTGACATTACTGGAAATTACTAATTTCTGAAAAATACGGTAATTTTTACTTTTTTGTTGGCTTATAATTTGATGTCTTGAATTAAAATCCACATTTCCAGTCATTATTAGTATTTAAAATTCATATTGATCAAGTCGATTTAGTAAGTGTTTCAGTAAAGGGGTATAAACATCTATTATTACATGTACATGCCACAACTTTCATATACATTTATAGATATTTGTGGTGCCAAGAATAAAACATTTCATTTTTGAATGATTAAATTTAAATGATTGATTAACATTTGAAAGACATTTTGTTGAATGGTAACAATAACTAAGAATCCTGAATATTCTAAGTTCCTCTGCAATGATTTGTGCTGTGCAGTTTTCTGCAAGTTTTTTTTTGTCCCCATAACAGCATGTTGTGAACACCGATTATTGTCATTAAAATGTACAGTTATTGTGTAGTAAGATTCTGTTTTCAAGCTTTGTCCAGCAATGTGAAAGCAATGTCTGTAGAAAGTTTCAACTTACTTTTAAGTTTGTCCTCAAATTTTTACTTCTTTTCATCATTTGATGACTGTTGTTTTGGATAAAGTCTGATGTCAAGTTTAGGGGTGATGTCTTGCCCTCTTGTACATATGTGGACTAAAATTGTAAACATTTCTTAAACTGACTTTTTTATACCAAAAATAATGACCAAAACTGTTATTTAAAGACAAAAAAGCAATAAATATGAGTTTTTACATGTTGTTTTGTATGCAAATTGTTCATTGCAAATTGTACTTGTTTGCTATTTTGCATATAAAACAACATGTAAAACTTCATAGTTATTGCTTTTAAAGCTATCAAGACGAAGTTTTTTTTTTTGGGGGGGGAGGGGGGAGGGGGGAACTGATGCTGTTGCTGTACCCCTTGCATCGGCATCAGTGTCAAACTTCCATGGCTGGTGCTTCTGGGCATACTTATTGATTTGGCAGACTTGAATGTTGAATCTATGCCATGCTGGAGGAGGTTAAGGATTTTTGAGCATTTAAAAGTTTTTGGAGTCTGTGCCCTTAACCATATCTAAGTTATCGCTGCACCTATCTTTACCAAACTTGAATGGATGGTGCATCTTACAGGGTTGCAAATAACATTTTCAAACCCAGGGGCCATGTGGGCTCCCAACTTTTAAAGTTATACAAGCCCACAATATTTTTTAGGGGCCCACTGAATTCACAAAGAAAATACTGTCATGACCAACTTTCATGGTTCATGTAACTATGCTTTATGTACCTCACTCAAACATGCTTGGTAGATGCAATTGTTGTTATATAAATAATATTATTCTTATGAAATTCCGTCATTAGAACAGTATTATATTGTATCATATGATAACATATTGTACTATATAATGCAAAACAATATCATAAATATAAAAAGATACAATATTGCCTTGTATAGTTTGATACATTATCATATGGTATGATATCTTATTGTATCATAAGATGCAATACAATATAGCATAGTATATTATATAATTATATTTACATCTACCAAGCATAATTTCCTCTATTTCTTACGGAAACTTATAGTTAATTCATAGCTCTATAGAAACAGCCAGACTTAAATCTACACGCCCTATTTATCGATTGGTTGAAATCTACAGCGGCTGAAAGTGACAGGACTGAAATTGACACGCCCTGTTTATCGATTGGTCTGAACCTACAGCAACCTTAGTAACTGCACGGATTAATCATGACGATGCCAGACTCACAGTCTCACATGAGACGATTTGGCTGTTTCTTTTAGCTAACGTACTTTTGTACATTAACAGTAATTTAGTGAACTTTTCATAATCAGTTTATTAATTAGTTAAAAAAAGATGTTAATATAAACAATAAAATGCTTTCTTTGATGATTCATGCTGGTTATGAAGGTTGCGATCATTGCAGAAAAAATTTACATAACCCGCTAACGCGGGTTATGTATTTTTCCTGCAATGTTGCTACCTTCATATCCCGAATGAATCACCAAAGAAAGCATTTTATTGTTTAAATAATAATAATACAATATTGTATTACTTAAAATAATATTGTATCATATCATATTTACAGTATCATCTTGTATTGTATGATATGCAATTGTATCATACAAAACAAAATGATATTTTAAAATATGAAAGGATACAAACTTATATTATACAATTGCAGACTTCATTGTAGGTCGATATGTGGTAATATGGATCCATGTCAAGTGATATCGACCAAATTAAGACACAGAAAGTGATAACGACAGAGCTTGTGAGTTCGATATCACTTTTTGTGTCTAAGGTCGATATCACTTGACATGGGTCCATATAACCAAATGTTGACCATGCAATGAAGTCCATAATAGTCATATTATATAATCACTCGCAGTACAATTAGGCCTATGACTGACAAGAAGTTTGTTTATAGATACAAAACAGTTAATGAATTGTACACTACAACATGAAAATAATCTGCAATCCTTTGAAATAAAATAGTGTTGTTTTTTTATACATCCGTCTTCCAGTTAAGAAACCTACCCCTATACATCGCCGAGTGGTTCGATTAAGGTACACATACAAAAAAAAAAGCTGCACATTTTCACAAACTTTGTGACACAGGAAAAAAAACCCTCTGATATACGGTATATGGTAGAATTAAGTTTGTTCAAAATATGACCCTTACCCTGGGTTCAGTGTTTAAAGGGGCCCTATCAGTGGTTAAACAATTTTTTTTTTGGGGGGGGGGGGGGTCAAATGATATATATATGTAGAATATGTAGCTTTTTGTGTTTTGCCTTATTATGTTATATCAGGGATGGGAGGAATTTTATGTGGAAAACAAGGAAAAAATTTCTTTAGGAGAAAAAAGTCATAGGTATTCTTTGTAAAAAAAATGTTTTAGCATTAGCAACAGGTGTCATATTCAGAATGCTTTAAAATCTTGAACCTTGTTAGATTAGAATAGGTTTTTGTCTATCAAATCTTCTTTTCAATAATTACAAGGCTATAATTAATGATATTACTTTGTAAGTATCATGATATAGTGATGACCCCACAAAATGCTGGGACTCCAAAGGCATTTAAAGTTTGATCTAGGAATATGTATGGAAAATTGTTTAAAATCTTATCGAGAACTTCAGGGTTACATATGTGATATAACTTTGCAAGCTCCCAGGTACTTGAAGACTGGAACAAGATATTCCCTGCTGAATTGTTCAAATGTTTTTGTATTCGACTTTATCATGGTGATTTGTTCAAATTAAGGGCTGTTTTTGCTCGTGTGAGCAATGTGGCCCTTGGACCTCTTGATTGTAAAGTTTTATTGGAAGTTTCATAGAGAAGTACATTAGCCATGAAAATGTATTGCTGTGTTTTTTCAGATGAACTCTTTTGAGCAGCTGTGCATTAACTACACCAATGAGAAATTACAACAGCTGTTTAACCACACCATGTTCATCCTTGAACAAGAGGAGTATCAGAGGGAAGGCATTGAGTGGAAGTTTATAGACTTTGGATTAGATCTTCAGCCTACCATAGACCTTCTCGAAAAGGTCAGAGTGTAGCAATAAGCTGAGCAAGTATTACTGTAAACCAACTTTTATTTACATATGGGAAATATTCATGAGAGCCTAGTAATCGCAAATTTTCTCACAGTGAACCACTCTTTGTTGTATGGGTATAATTACAACAGGGATGTGGATAAGGCCTCCTTGCAAAAATTGGCTGTCATGAACCAGTTTATCTCCAGTAACTCGTGGATTAATATCATTGCAAATTAATGTTGGTTGACAGTATTGAGAATGTAGACTTTTCAAAATAGTCAGGCTGTAGTAAGAAGGCGAGCAAGTATTATTTAAAATTGCAAGAAATTTTGATAAATTAATTTTTACAATATGGTACAATTTACAGCCTTTGGGCATTTTGGCCCTCTTGGATGAGGAGTGTTGGTTCCCAAAAGCTACAGACAAAACTTTCATTGACAAAGTGGTAGCACAGCATTCAACACATCCAAAATTCAGGAAACCAGACTTCAGAGCAGATGCGGATTTCAGTCTGATTCATTATGCCGGCCAGGTTAGTATTCTTTTTACCGTGACAGTTAAAAAGAAAAACTGTTTATAAAGATTTCAGTTTAAATAGCTTTGAGGCTGTTTGACACATTTAAAAAATTTTTGTTGCTTATACATAAAAAGATGTTTTTATTTTCACATAGGTGGATTATTCTGCTAGTCAATGGCTAATGAAGAATATGGATCCACTGAATGAAAATGTGGTTTCATTGATGCAAGGTTCATCAGATCCATTTGTATCAACAATATGGAAAGATGGTAATTTGTTTTACGGATATAAGTATTTCAACATGACTACTAAGGAATGAAATATATTCCAGTTTTGATTTTTCAAATTTGTTCAATAGTTAAATTGTTCATTTTCAAATTTGGGTTTGAAAATACTAGCAAAATCTTTCTTTATAATTCTAGCTGAAATTGTTGGAATGGGGGCCACAGCTGGTGGAGACACAATGTTTGGATCACGTACTAGAAAGGGAATGTTTAGAACTGTTGGTCAATTGTATAAGGAACAATTATCCAAACTGATGGCAACACTACGCAACACAAACCCCAACTTTGTCAGATGTATCATTCCAAATCATGATAAGAAGGTAATGAAAGACTTTAATTTTGTACATGAAATTGGATCTGGGTGCTTCTGAAGTAAGATATCAACATTTTTCTGAATTTGTCCTTCTTAAGGCTGGGAAGATTGATTCACCACTTGTCCTGGAGCAGCTGAGATGCAACGGTGTGTTGGAGGGAATTAGAATCTGCAGACAGGGTTTTCCGAACAGAATTCTTTTCCAAGAGTTCCGCCAGAGATATGAAATTCTCTGTCCAAACTGCATTCCTAAAGGATTCATGGATGGAAAGAAAGCTGTAGAAAGGATGGTAAGATATGAAAAATGAGGAAAATAAAATGAAAATTCAAATAAGCTTTAATTTCACTCATTTTAAAGATGCACATGTGTTCATTCTTACATGTCTTATACATATTTTTAGCTCGCCTGAGCCAAAGGCTCAAGTGAGATTTTCTGATCAAAATTTGTCCATTATCTGTTGTCATTGTTGTTGTCATAATCATCATAAACTTTTCACATTTTCAACTGCTTCTTCAGAACCACTGTACTTATTTCAAAAATATTTAGTGAAAAATCTTTTAAAATCTTCCTTTCAAAAACCATTTTGTCAGAAAAGTTGAAACTTGTGTGGAAGCATCCTCAGGTGGTGTAGATTCAGTTTTTGTCAAAATCATCATATATGGGGGAAAGATGAGACCACATTAAGGGATCCAATTTTTTATAGGACAATTTTTAAATTATAAAACTTAAATGTTATGTTATGCAATATTACTTTTACATATTTAACTTCTTGAAAACTACAAGGTTAGTTGATACCAGTTTTGGTTTGAAGCATTTTTAGGATAAAAGGAAAATAAATCGTGTAATTTTTTACCATATCACCCCCAACGCTTCATGGGCAAATTAAGCAAAAAAGGCCTAATTTAAAAATTTTTCTGTACTTCCACACATGTTGAAAAAAATATAAATGCACACTTGTTATGATGTCGATGAAGCCTTCTACCAAAATTGAGAAATTCATGGTCTCTGAGTCAGGGGTTCTGGCAGTAGGGTGGGGCTAAAATGGCCTTATAGTAAAAATGTATTAAATCTTAGAAAATCAGCTTCTTTACTCCCATATACATTTGAGATAAACCTGAATGCATAAATATGATCTTCTCATGAAGCCCTTTACTTAAATTGTGAAATTTAAGACCCGTGGGTCAAGGGTTCAGGACCCTTGGGTAGGGCCAATATGTTCACATAGTGAAAGTTTAATTTATTTTATGATATTTTCTTCTGAATATTATAGAAGTATTTATGGGTAAATGATTCTCAATCATCATATAAGAACAGGTGAGGATAACAGTCATAGGAGTCTCGGACTGGGGTTTAGACTCCAAAAAGAATCTTAAAATGCAAAAATAGGAGCCTCTGACAGGTCAGTCTAAGGGCTTAGGTGACCTTCAAGGCCTTTAGGCCTCTTGTTAAAGATTTTATTTGGTGACAGATAGGAGCTTTGGAACTGGATCCGAACTTGTACCGCATTGGTCAGAGCAAAATATTTTTCCGAGCTGGTGTTCTGGCTCATCTGGAGGAAGAGAGAGATCTCAAATTAACGGATGTTATCATTCAGTTCCAATCTCTGTGCAGAGGCTTGATAGCTAGAAGGTAACTGTCATGTAACATATCCTCAAGTCTCAAGACTTTGTTTAATGAATCGGTATGAAACAGTAAAATTTGGCCATTCAGGCATTAATTATATAATTATATCTATGTGCACTTTGAAATATGATATATAGTACTTTTGATTAAAAAGGTTACAAAAATTATTTGCACAAAACTCAAACTTAGTTTAATAAGGAAAAATTGAGGATGAAGCTTTCAACTTGTGTTGTTCATTTCAACTGACTGATCGTAATCTTAATATGCACATTTTTGTTTATTTTAAAAAAGAAATTACCAAAGGCGTCTACAGCAGCTGAGTGCAATCAGGGTGATTCAAAGAAATTGTGCAGCATACTTGAAACTCCGCAACTGGGCTTGGTGGAGATTATTCACTAAGGTATTGAAGAAGTTTAGTAAATTATGAAATTAGGATTTTGTTATATCAATAAAAAATGAATTATAAGATTTATAATTTGCATTTATGATAGGTGAAACCTTTATTGCCTGTAACTGGACAAGAAGAAAAAATATCTATAAAAGAAAAAGAATTGGAGAAATACAAGGAGAACTTTGAGAAGCAAAAAGCTGATTATGAGGAAATTGAGCGTAGGTATGCCCAGATCATTGAGGAAAAGTCCATTCTGGCAGAGCAAGTCCAAGCAAGTGAGGAAGTGGCAGCAGAGGCTGAGGAGGTAAGACAAAGGGTTTTGTAGTTCCTTGGATTGCCTCATTTATGGCAGAATGAATTGAACCACTAAGTTTAAATTAATGTACTTCATCTTCATGTATTTTAGGCTAGACGGCGTATTGCATCCAAAAAAGATGAACTCGAGGATATTCTCCATGAAATGGAGATAAGAATTGAAGAAGAGGAAGAAAAATGCAATCAATTGATTGATGATCGCAAGAAATTCCAACAGACCGTTACAGATTTAGAAGATCAGTATGTATATGCAATGAGAAGATAAAGAAATAATGGCTCCTTTTGATAAAAGGGATCTGGAAATTTAAGGGAAAAGTTTTGAAGTGTTGTTGAATTTGAAGTTAGAAAAATATGTATAAACAATTTTAATTGTCTGTTTGTCAATACCATGCATAAAATTATTAATCCTGATTTCAGATTGGAAGAAGAGGAACAATCAAGACAAAAGTTACAGCTAGAAAAAGTCTCAGCAGAGTCTAAAATTAAGAAATTAGAGGAAGACTTAGCTGTTCAAGATGATACCAATCAGAAGTTGAACAAAGAAAAGCGTAGTTTGGAGGAACGTTATAGTGAAGTGCAGAGTCAACTTGTAGAGGAAGAAGAAAAGGCCAAACAACTTGGGAAACTAAAGAATAAATATGAGGCCATCATTGCTGATCTTGAAGAGCGGTTAAGAAAAGAAACACAGGTATCATATACACTTACCTTAAGTTTGATTTTTAGGAGTAGAAAATCAACTGATAGTAAGGGGATTTATAGCTGTGATCTATGATAAGGAAATTTTTACAGTAGAAAAGAAAGACTTCTATTAAAAAAAACAAAAAAACAACATCACTTTCCAGACATTTACTTTGATTTTTTAAGATTAATAAATGAAAAAATGCACCAGGGCAGTAGTTTAAAAGAAAGTAAGGTCAATTTTATTGTTATTAAGAGACATTATTTCCCTTGAGGGAACATTGGGTGGCACGCACACACACACACACACACACACAGACACACAGTTATGTTCCAAATAACAACCTAATGAGAGAGTTGGGTATAAACCATAATATATTTTTCAATAGTAATAAAATAGTAACCCAAGTGTAATGAGTGTTTTTTACATAATGGCATCCAAAATGCGGTGAAATCAGATGCCATTTTATAGTTTGTAGGAAACATGTTATTGGAGAATTGTATGAAGACATCAGAATTATGTGTAAATTTGTTATCCATTTTAAAAGTTGTATTTTACTCAATAAAGACATTGTGGTTGTTGACTGACAATGATGCATTATGAATTTGGTACTGACTTATAAGTGACATTGATTAATCAATTTGAAAACTCGCACCATATCCGACTAATTAGCATGAGTTATTTATAGCAAAGTATGTAAGAAACACAAATTGTACAGTAATCAGTTGTCAATAAAAAAATTTGTGAATAGATGAATCAATAAATCTGTCAATGAAAAAAATATGCAAATAAAATGTGCCATGCCAGTGATATGATCATTATCTTCATGATTAATAAAGGCTCGACAAGAATTGGAAAAAATAAAAAGGCGTTTGGAAACGGAGATAAATGACTTGAGAGAACAGTTGCTGGAAAAACGACAACAAGTGGAGGAACTTCAAGGTGTGCTGTCCAAACGTGAAGAGGAGGTGCAGTTCACTCTCCAGAAGTAAGAGTGCAGTTATTACTTGGAAGCATTGCGACGTATAATACCTAAGACAAATACTAGTGGATTTGGATTAAATGATTTTTACTCCTCTTTTTTTTTTTTTAGAGTGGAAGAGGAAGGAGCTGCTAAGAGTACATTCCAGAAACAGCTCAGAGATCTCCAGACACAGATGCAAGAGTTGCAGGAAGATTTAGATGCTGAAAAAGAAGCCAGAAACAAAGCTGAAAAACTGAAAAGGGATCTGAATGAGGTAGGTATATACAATGGAGGAAAAATGAGCTGTTCTCTGTCTGTGTCTCCATCTGGTCAGACAGTAGAACTATTGTGTGATGCTACAGTGAACATTCATGTACTGCATCAGGGTTCGACACTAAGGCACGTCCGACCGACATTGTCTAGTAAACGATGGGTCCGGTCGGGTTAAATGTCTGTGTACTAGCCCGACTGGTCGTGTGAAAAAAAAAAGTGCACATACTTTTTCTGTAATATTAATATCAATAGAAGTAAAAGCACTTTTTCCTAACAGGCTTAAATTCTTCAAACCGTAATTTAAGTACAACCCAAGGATTAACCTAGAGGATGAAGTGGGGGAAATACTCACTTTTTGATCGGTAACTTCGCCGGAATTTCCTCCGGACAAAAAGTCCAAGTCGCACTGTACACGGAGTTCATGTAATCGTGCAAATTAACACCAAGGGCAATAAAATGATAATTATTTAATTCTAAAGACGTCTTCACAAACTCAGTTTATGCCTCTTGTAGTCTGTCTTATCTTTAAGGGTTATAAATACGGGTGATGCAACCACATGCTGTACAAAACGATGTTTATTACTTTAAGGCTAGTGTTGATATATAACAGTGAATTTGTCGGTAACTTGTAATTAGCTAATAACACTGCCAAATTTATGCTAAAATAATCATAAACCCAGGGGTGTGCAATTACAAAATTTGGCCACTAGCCCAGGGGCTAGTGGGAGTACCAAAGTTACTAGCCCAAGATTCAAAGTTACTAGCCAGACTATTTCGGACATGTCGACATTTCATTTTATAAAAAAAAAACCCTGTATGATACTAGTTAGTATATAATTATTAATATACGAAATATTTATTACTTGCATGTTTTCTGTGGTAGACTAGTTCAAAAATATTCAACTTAATTGGTTTGGGTACCGTTTATATAATAAGAACCAAACATAACATTGTGAATGTGAACAGACTCTATAAAATCACTGCAACTATCTATGTGTGCATGCATTTTATCCTGTTTAATTTCCATTTACAAAATACAACTATGCAATTAATTACGTAATGGTAAATTTTAATTAAAAATAATGTAAAATGCACAAATAATAATATGCAAAATATGAATTTTTTTTTAATTCACCAAGCAGGTCACTTTAAAATGTGTTTATGAGAATAGTTAGTGAAGAAATTTATAATATCTCTGTAATGCATCTCTCTCTCTCTCTCTCTCTCTCTCTCTCTCTCTCTCTCTCTCTCTCTCTCTCTCTCTCTGTAAAAAAAATTATATTTAAAAAAGCCAATGAATACATATTACAGAAAAAGAAATCATTTTACAGTGATGTCACTTGAAACAGCTGCACAGGTAACTACGGAAGCTATGTGCAGTGAGGCGTGACTATCTCGTCTAGCCACTGGTCAGGTCAACACTGTCGGTAAAACTTCAAAGTGTGAAACTTACAGCAGAGTGTTTTTTCTCAGAAGAATGTAGCACGAGAAAAAAATGCTTAAGAATTTTTTTTTGGCTATCATGACTTAAAAGGAGCAGATATTATGCCTCTGTGATAACAATGACGATACACTTTTCCTACTAGGACACTGCAAATTTACCGGCATATTTTGCCAACTCTGGTTATGATTTACTAGCCCGACGGGCTACCACAGTTAATGTTTTTGCTAGCCCGACCTCTAAAATCGGTAGCCCCGGGCGTCGGGCGATGGTAATTGCACACCCCTGATAAACCCTTTGTTTACAGTTATAATATCTTTTTTTTTAAAAACTAATCCTCAACATAATGGTTGGGTTGGACTAATGCCACCAAAATACACTAAAAACAGAGATTGATTTTATATGTCATTTTAGTTAACACAATTACAAAACATTTGATCTATAAAATGTATGAATACAATAAATAATTTAAATTAAGTAAACTGATAAATTTTTTTTCAATTTTTAGAATTTGTTTTATTTTCTAATCATAATGACTTGTTTCTAATCTATTGTCAAGTAATGAAAGTCTCCCCGATTTCTCAAACTTCTCCATGTTTCTCTGTTAAGGAGAAGTAAGGGAAGTCTCCCAAAAGTTTTGTTGGTCCCTGGTCAACCATTACTTGTATCATTATTAGTACAGTTTGAATAAAATTAAATCTTAAATAGTATTTGAATGATTCATTATTCATAAAGATAACCCAATACAATTAAACAGAAACAGGTATTTAATATTTTATGTTTTTCATTACGTTTAGTTTATTTTTGTGAAAAATTGGTCAGGGCTAGTAGTAAAAGAGTCAGGGCTAGTGAAAAACTTCTGAGGTAGCCCAACAGGTCTAGTAATTCAAAAACTTAATGTCAAACCCTGTGCATTGAATTCAGTTTATTGCATTGGATGTTTCAGGAACTTGAGGCTTTAAAGACTGAGCTAGAGGAGAACCTTGATGCCACTGCAGCTGTCCAAGACATCCGAGCCAAGCGCGAGGATGAACTCAGAGAACTCAAGCAAGCACTGCAGACCAGTCAGAAACAGTATGAGACTAATGCACATGATCTCAAACATAAATATCAACAGCAAGCAGATCAACTTAATGAAGATCTGGACAATGTCAAAAAGGTAACACTAGTTGTTGGTTTGATGATTGGGATTTTATCTCATATTGTGGTGTATAATTTGAAGAAAAAGTATATCAATTTTGTTGAAAACTTCTTGTAGATTAAACAAACCTTGGAGAAAACTAAACAGACCCTAGAGGCAGAGAATCAAGATTTATGCAATGATCTAAAATCTGTTCAAATGGCTAAAACAGAGTCTGAAAGGAAACGCAAACAAGTTGAACAGCAGCTGCAGGAGGCTACAATCAAACTACAGGAAACAGAACGAAGTCGGGCTGACGCAACAGACAAATCCAACAAGCTTGCTGTAAGTTTTTGATTGTGAAGGGACACTGAAACCAAGAATGACACTTGATACAGCATTTACATTTGTCTTCATGCTTTACATGTACATTATTTTATCTATTCAATATTTTAGATTGAATTGGAATCTGTCAGTAAACAACTTGAGCAAGCTGAAACAAAAACTATACAAAACAGCCAGAAGATCAGCTCCCTAGAGGCTCAGCTGCTAGATGCACAGGTAAGTTGTTGATGCAAAACTTAGACTATCTACTCTTAAAATAAATACTAAAAGATTGACACAAGTTTTTATAATTAATCTCTGAATTTCAGGAACTAGCAAATGAGGAAACAAAAGCTAAATTGTTAGCTCAGTCTAAACTACGGCAAGCAAGTGACGATATTTCTTCACTCAATGAACGAGTTGAGGAGGAAGAAGAAGCAAAGAGGCAACTTGAAAAACAAATGTCAGAGTTGCAAGCCAAAGTAAGTCACAAAGCGGTAATTTAGGTCCCTACATTTTGACCCTATTCCCTTCCAAATTTCACCGATTTTTCCCCAATTTAACCTGTACTTTTTAGCTAACCTGAGTTTTGTAAGTAGTTTATGTGACTATATGTTATTCTTTAATTTTTATTCATAGATTAAAAAGATATAAAAGAATTACAATTTTGATTTTCAGAAATATTTTCTTAATTAAAAAATCAAATACTTGACAAAACCATCTTTGGCATTTGTTTATGTATAATTATATTACACATTAGTTGACACCAAGTTTTAAAGGGGCATGGTCACGATTTTGGTCAAAATTTTTTTTTCCGATTTTAATGTTTATGCTTTAGTAAGGCATTTTTAATAGGCAACCAAAATTTGAGTGTCATTTGATGAGTTACATGTATAAGCGAGTTACAGAGCTTGCAATTCTTCGCTATGTAAACAAAGCGTTTGTTTACATTTCGAATGTTGAAGAGAAAGTTCCAGTTTTAGACCTAAAATAAATATGTTAATCGTTAGGAACTGTTTATTTATGCTTTAAATGAATAATAAGATAGACAAACCAGCTTTAAAAAGATTTTTTACTGGTATATTGGTAAACAAAAACGGGGCACACGCCTTGTTTACATGACGAAGAATTGTGGGCACTGTATCTTGCTTAAAACTCAACGACTGGCACCCAAATTTCAATTGATCATTATAAATGCATTCCTAAAGCATTGCAAATGATAAAAATAGAATTTGACCAAAATTGTAACCATGCCCCTTTAAGCTCGAAAGTATTCTGTTTGTCCTCAAAACAGGTTTTCCCATTTCATTGAAAAAATGCAAAAGAAATTCATATAAAATAACAAAGTTGATATTGATCTCTGTTTTTTGGAATCGTACTTCAAAAATGATTCTCTGTCGATCAATCAAATAGAATTTTGGTGTGTCGAGGAACCTTAAAGATCGTCTGACAAAAAGGTGTACAGTTTTTACATAGAAGAAATAAAGAGGGAGCTGGTCGGGACTTTTTAAATTTGCCGATATCGAGGGGGTGCTGGTTTTTTATGGGTGGCGGTATTAAGAAGTTTCACTGTTGTAATAAACCATTTATTTATTAATTTTTAGAATGCTGAGCTTAAGAAAAAGACAGAGGAAGATGCCAACAATATGGAGAATGCAGAAGAGCAGAAAAAGAAACTTGCTCGTGAAGTTGAGGCTCTGACTGTCAGGTTAGAAGAATCCACAACATTGGCTGACAAACTGGAGAAGTCCAAAAAAAAGCTACAGGCAGAGGTTAGTTAGACTTGTTAAAGTCTCATTGAACAGTTTTTACTGGAATTGCTGTGTAGGTTCATAGGTTTAATTTTTTTTTTAAACTTTATGCTTTGTTAATTTTAGGTTGAAGATTTGACTGTGGAGTTGGAAACCCAGAAATCTGCTGTTTCTAATAGTGACAAAAAGCAGAAAAAATTCGACCAAATGCTGTCAGATGAAAAGGCTGTTTCACAGAGGTATGTCTTGTGTATTGAATTGAAATTTTGAAATCAAGGAATCTTGTTTTAGGATTAATGATCTGTGATAATCACACATGTATATATTTTAACTTTACAGACTTGCAAATGAGAGAGATAATGTGGAAAGAGAGGCTCGGGAGAAAGAGACTAAGATATTGAATTTGCAGAGAGAGTTAGAAGAATTGAAAGAAATGTATGAAAAGTCAGAGAAGGGCAGGTTAGCATCTCAGCGGGAACTGGACGACCTCATCTCAACCAGTTCAGATGTTGGAAAGAATGTAAGAAACTGTCATTTTTGGTTTTCCAACAGTTGGAAGTTTTTCAAATGATATCTAATCAAAATCACATTTACTGTGAAATCATTAAATTTCGTAGGGGCCAATTTTCGTGGATTGCTTAAATTTTACAGGTTCATGGGGACGTAATTTCGTGTATTCACTGAAACCTACAAAGGAAATATGACTTTTTGTATCCTAATATATTAATTCGTTGAGGATGTTAATTCATGGTTGAGAGGTACCCACGAATTCCACGAAAATTGAGCCACCACGAAATCTAATGATTCTACAGTATTTTGTATGTGTTTGGGTGGCAACTACAATTTTACATTGACTAACTGCCTTTGAACATTTGTATTTCCTCAGGTGCATGAATTGGAGAAGGCCAAGAGGACATTGGAAAGTCAGGTTGAGGAACAAAGGAATACAATTGAGGAGTTGGAAGATGAGCTGCAGTGTTCTGAAGATGCTAAGCTGAGATTAGAAGTTAACATGCAGGCACTAAAGACTCAGCTAGAGAGAGAGTTGCAGGGCAAAGAGGAGGCAGTGGAGGACCAAAAGAAGCTTCTCCTCAGACAGGTCTGCATTGTCGTTATTGTAAATCTCTACTTGAAATTTGACTAAAAATGAATTTTCAGGAATAATTACTCAATATTGATTTTAGCATCATTCATTAAGGATTTAAGAAAAGTTGAACAGACAGGAGGGCAGGGCAGTGACATGTTGTTTTACAAATCATTTATAAATAACATCTACGCAGCACTGTTAAACTTACTATGAAAATATCAGCGGATTTAAACGTTTATTAAACGATGCATCTATTATTACAAAATATTTATGTAAAGTTATTTAATCAGGATATAAATGTGATATTAAATGAAACAGTATTGTTAATGCTACATAGTATGGTAATTATGGTAATGTTTTGGGAGTTTATTAAATTTAACAAGCTCATCAAAGAAAATCATAGTCCTATGGGATTAATTTTCTGATATGGAGTTCCATTGTACCACAGGAGAAAATGGGGAAATTTTGAAACAACTAATTGCATCTGTCAAGACTTTAATTAGAAAGTAATCAAAGTTTTATCAACAGAAGAGCATTGCTTGGCTACCAGTATTTCCATTTACTGCAAAGGGAGGAGTTATGTCATTTTGTTGGGTTTTCTTTAAAACAATCAAATAAAAAAACAAAATAGATCAGATACATAAATTTGTAAATGTATTATTGTTATACATAATTATGTATTTACAGTGAAATTCTGATAATTTTGATTTTAATTTTTCTTTGTTAACTTTTTTTTTTCACAATTCTAGAATTTTTTTATTTGTATGTGTTCCAAATTATTATTCAATTTAATTATTTGTCCCATTTGAAATTAGCCTTGCGGGGGTATTAGTCCCATTAGGACAGTTCTAGTTTATATCTAAAAGACGGTAATGATCTGTTTCGTGTATGCCCTTGTAAAAAGCAAATTTAGATAGGCTTCACGATGTCAAACACATCGAACTTATACATTAAACACTCTGATAAAGAAATAATGCACGCCCTAAAAATTATTCCATTTCTAATCAAACCAAGCATAATGGATATGATTTAAAGGTCATATGAAACGATTTTTAACACTATGATTTTCTTTCATAAATATAAAGCTTGGTATAAACAAATGTTAAAATACGTGATGTAAGATTTTTTTGCCTTTGCATTACTGAGAAATAACCGTGAAAACTGAGCACCTCAAAAAATTCTTCCCCGCTTATCGTTCTTGATTTTGTGGATTTATGACGTCACACAGACCCACCGATGTAAACGATGCATTAAAACTAGTGTAATTTTAAAGAAGTTTATCGATTAAATTTTAGTAATTTTTGCATATATGAACGTGTCTTTCTTTTCAAATGAGATAATTTGATTTCGTAGTAGCCTACAGATGACTTAGTTTTAATTGGTCGTTAATGAATAAGCTTTCATGATGAAGATCCTGCACTGCAGTGGAAATTTAACGAAAGAAATGCTCCAACATTAACAGCCGATTAATGAATTATGCTTATCCTTTTGAAATAGAAACATCATTTTCTTCTTCGGTACGTATAGTGATTGAGCTACATTTAAAGGGAATTAAAGTATTTTAATTGATTTGATGTATTTTGTCACATAAAAAAGTATAAGACAGGCCAATGAAAATGTTTGAGGCATTGTGTACATAGTTTGTATTTAAGAGCTGCTGTTAAATGCCGCAAAATTATTCTTAAATTTTATTTTGAAATAATATTTATTTCTGACTTATTGATACTGGTACTGTACCAGTTATCGGCTAAGACCAGTTATCGGCTAAACTGAGAGTTCGGGTTTATAGCACGCAACAATCCAATATTTTTTATTTCAGTCGTCTTTTTCGATTAAAGAAAAGTAAGTTTGCTTGAAAACTTTCTTGAATATGTTTTATACATGAGCTTAAACGATCATTGTTTACCGCTGATTTTACATCTTTGCACTTTCAGCAGTGGGGGAAGTGGCGTAATAAGTTAAAAATAGAATATTACCTTTTTGTGATACGTTATTATATCCCTTCTTTGATTTGACATATAAAATAAATACATTTAACATGTATAAACAAAAGGAATTCACGAATTTCCGAAAGATTCGTAGCGCAATTGAACGCCTGATTGCACAATTATGTATTGAATAGTATACGATTTGGTGTATTACCGTATGATAATAAACGAATTATTTTATGAGTTTTGTTTATAATGTATCATGACCCCGAATACTTTAGTTTGACCTCACAAGGTGCATAATTTAAACTACATTTAGCAGAGTATAAAATCAACATGAACACGGATTTTTACTATGTTATTATCACGAAGCCGATAACTGGTACAGTAAATTGTAAAAACTCGGCAAATTCGGGGCGTGCTTAAAAGCACAAAACGGCAAGATGTTTTGGGTTCTAAATAATGATATAAACTAACAGATTGATAAATAAGGAGTGCACTTTTTAAACTATGTCAAGTTTTATCCAAAAATATCAAGAAATAAGGAATTGCGAAAAGAAAACGTTAAATTTTAGCCGATAACTGGTACAGGGCCAGTATATACATGTACCAATATCTTAAGAAAATACTTTATGTACACGTGTATTTACGTTTTATTAAGATTGCGGAAATATCATGGCATTTAAGGATTTAGAAATGTATCAGTAAAATAAATCGGTTGTTTGATAGAAATAGTTGTGAACGAATGTGAAGATAATCAACAGATTTTATTAAGAACAAGCATCAATAATGATAAAAAACGAAAGAAAAAATTGCGGAAGGAAGTGAGATAGAAGGGATCTGTGAGTAAACACCGCACATGTATACACGTTGTAAAATCAAAACACCGCACATATCAATATAAGTACACGTTTCAAAAACAAAGCATTTGAAGAAATTTCTCCTAGACTAAAAATAATTAAATGGTAACATATTTGTGAATTTGAAAGCGAAACAAACAGTATAATCGTGAAGCGAATGAGGCACCACGAGGCCTATAAGTTTAGAAAAAAAAATCTTAATGAATCGCATTCATATGAACGTGCAAATGGGAAAAAACGATTAGTTATTTTTGAATTTGTCAATTTCATAAAAAAAAGGTCGAAATAAAACATATATACATGCATATATTAAAATTATATTAAACTTGCATGTGGATCTATGAAGAAAATCATTCATTCTCCGTGCAGTCTCGAAACTAAATATGTACACGTCACGCTATTAAATATAAACGCACACGATTTCATTTCTTGAGAGAAAAAATACTGACGTGGTTGATTATTTTATAATTATACAAGTTTTTATATAGAATAGTATTTTTTTTTCTTTTAAAATGCTGCAAAATGACATGGATATTTGTATTCACAACATAGCTTTATATGGCTATTGGGTCTTACTGACGTCATAAGCAAGGGAGGTAAGCCGCGTAAGTCAATCTTCCTTTTCGCGAGTAAGTGATTTTGATCGACTGTGGCGCTCACATTTTGCATAAAATATTCAAAAAACAATGTCAGTCTTATTAAATAGGCACTTATTAACTCATTCCCGTATATAACTCAATATAGTCAGGATATCGTTTCATATGACCTTTAATGGTATAATAATTGTTTTTAGATTATGCTCTGTTCATTTATTAAATGCATTTTTCCATGTTTAAATATTGTTTGATCCGCCACTCTCTTCACAAAATGTGCGTCAAAATTAACAGTATGGTGTCACATCGACAACTGCACCGCGATCAGTCAGTTGTTTATATTTGTTGTTGTTGGGCTTATTTGACTACAAAGTTGCACGCATAGGTAATTTTTAATTTAGTTTAATGTTTTCTTACCCACAACTAATTAAATTTAAGTGTGTTAAATTATGGTTTATAAACAATTTTTAATTAATCTGTGTATATTCTGTATTTGTTTGAAATATTTCCTTTATTATATTTTTATTTTATGTTTTAACAATTATAGCTGCGTGGATCAAATTACATGCTTAGCCTGTTGTTGGGCAATATTTCTATTTATAAAATTGGTCAGTGTTGTTTATATTTGTTGTTGTTGGGCTTATTTGACTACAAAATTGCACGCATAGGTAATTTTTAATTTAGTTTAATGTTTTCGTACCCACAACTATCGGAAATTACTTCATTAGCATTTTTGGCGACTTGTTGTTTTGTATGATGTCATAATTAACATTTCCTGTATTTTCTGGTCGGCGTGACCACAAAGTAAACCTTAACAGTGCTGCTTAAATAGACAATTTAAATATCATAAATTACTGTGTACAGTACACACTTGTGTATAATATGCACCCCCAAAGTTGGATACAAAATGCTGTTTCTATGTACAGAACACTTTAAAAAAATGATTGTATTATCTATCGATGTTTATTTGTTTGTAATATTAATGTATTCTATGCACTTGTTAGTAATTATTATGTTTGAGGATCACATCCAAAGCAACAACCAAACTAATGTATTTATTGATAATTAATTAAATTCTTTTATTATTTAAAAGAAACAGGTGTAGATCTTCTTTATTGATTGATTTATTAAAACAGCATAAAGGACACATGATCTTAATTAAATCAGCATAAAATAAAGGGACACATGATCTAAATACAGGAGGAAGGGATTTTTCTTTTAATTTTTCAATCCTGAATTTTAACTTTTTAAAAATAGTTAAAAAATAAAAATTTCGAATGAAAAAAAAAATTATTTTTAGCTAATATAACTTTATCAGTGGGGGGTATTTCGATGAGGTGGGAGACAATTCCAAACGAACAATGTTTTTTTCACTTTATGTTATTATGTAAGTGTTGTATTATGGATTTGAACATGTACATTTCTAGTTGAGAGACATGGAAGCTGAACTTGAGGATGAAAGAAAACAAAAGGCAATAGCAGTGAATGGACGCAAAAAACTTGAAAATGATCTTAAAGACTATATTCAGCAAGTTGAAATGGCAAACAAAGTAAAGGAAGATGCTGTAAAACAACTGCGTCGTATTCAGGCACAGATGAAAGAAAATCAGAGAGAATTAGATGAGGCAAGATTAGCGCGAGAAGAAATACAAGGCTCTTTAAAAGAGAATGAACGTAAGGTAAAAACACTTGATGCTGAAATACTGCAGCTTCAAGAAGATCTTGCAGCAGCAGAAAAAGCCAAGCGTAATGCTGAAGCAGAGAGAGATGAACTCCAGGATGAACTTAGTAGCAATACAACTGGAAAGTAAGTTCACAATTCAGGTTGAATTTTAATTGGCATATTTATTGATATCTTGGCACCAATATCTGCATTTATGCAGTTATATTTAATGTGTCGGCTATGCCCAACAGTCTTCTAGCAATCATGCAGATTTTTCTTTTAAGTGCAAGAAAGAAGAATGTTCCTTTCTAAAGCAGTAAAATTATCAAAAGATTTTTTATTTATTAAACTGAATTGTGCACAAAAAGAAACCAATGAATTTCGTAGTGAAAATTGCATGTTTTTTTTTTTTTTTTTTTTTAGATCTGCTTTGTTGGAGGAGAAAAGACGAATGGATGCTAGAATTCAACAACTGGAAGAAGAGCTTGAAGAGGAGCAGAGCAATAGTGAAATGTTAACTGACAAAGCACGAAAGGCACTCAACCAGGTAGAATTTGACTTTTTTTTCATTGTTTTATAGCTGTAAATTAAGACGTTTAATCTGAAAGCAGTGGAATTATGAGTTTGAGGTGGTATGGGACATCTGTCAAAATTAATGTGTACATCATACTAGTAATCAAATACGTTCATCGTTTTAGAATTTCCAAATTTTATCTTATATGACCAAAAAGACTGGGTTTAAAAATGGTAAAAGATAAAAAAGCCCCAACAGGATTCGACCTCATGACTTACAAATTCGTAGTTAAGGTGCTAACATATTGAACTACATTGTTAAGGTGGTATGGGACACCTCCATCTTATGACTTATTGTTTATCGAAATAAACATTAAAATGAAGTCTAATTATATAAGTAGTTTCTTTCTCAAAACTGTCACCTAACAGCCTAGCGTAGTGGGTTAGAGGGTTTACTACAAATAATGAGTTCGAATCCCGCTGGGAGTTTTAGATTTTTTAACTCTCCAAAAATTTACAAAAGCTATTCTTTTGTTAAATAGTGTAACATTTAAAAATTTTAAATCAGCGAAAGTATTCTAATTTTAATGTACTTTTATCCACATTAATATTGACTGATGTCCTATACCACCTTAAATTATATATTGGTAAGAAAGAAAATTACACTTGATTTTATTGTTTTTTTGATAAATAGTATGTCCCAATATAGAGGTGTTCTATGCCACCTTAAACTATTTTTCTGATTTTAATATTTACGATGATTTAGAAAGGCATTTTCAATAGGCAACCAAAATTTGTTGAGTTATAAGTGAGTAACAGAGCTTGAAATTCTTCGCTATATAAACAAAGCGTTTGTTTACATTTTGAACATTGAAGTTTTAAAAAAAATTTCAGTTTTAAACCTAAAACGAATATCTTGAATGTTAGGAACGATTCACCTATGCTTAAAATAATTAAAAAGATAGACAAATAAGCTGGAAAAAGATTTTTTACTGGTATTTTGAACCTATGTAAACAAAAACAGGGCACGAGCCTTGTCTACTTGACAGAGAATTGTGAGCCCTGTATCTTGCTTATAACTCTACAAATGACTCTCAAATTTTATTTGATCATTAGAAATGCATTTCTAAAGCATTGTGAATAACGAAAACATAAAAATAAAATTTAACCAAAATCATGACCATGCCCCTTTAAGACAAACTGAGGTTGTTTTATTTTTCATTTGAACTGTTGCCCTTTCAGGTCGAACAGCTGACCACAGAACTTAACACTGAAAGGTCATTGTCCCAGAAAATGGAGAATCAGCGTTCAACATTGGAAAGACAGAATAAAGATCTTAAAGAAAAACTAGCAGAACTTGAAAACCAGATACGAACTCGTACAAAGGCCACCATTGCCACTCTGGAGGGCAAGGTCTCTAATCTTGAGGAGCAGTTGGACGTAGAGACAAAGTAAGTTAAGGCGGAATGATACAGCAAAATTTCATTTTATGGATCATTAGAGTATCTATCATTTCTGAAACTGAGACGTCTGCTGGTGGTTCATGATCATCTGGCCACAATTGGGGGTCAAATTTTTACAAAGGAATATATTGGGAAAATTAAAAAAAAATCTTTTTCTTTTCAAAAATCAATTAAGCAGAAAAGATGTTATTTGAGTGGAAATATCCTCAGGTTGTTTAATATATGTCGAGAAAAATCTTTAAAAACCAAATAAATAAGGATAAGACTTTAATGGGGGGTGGGGTCGAATTTTTCACATCGAAAATAAATTTAATTAATCTCCAAAATATACATGTATAACACCGCTGTATAGTATTACTTATATGTAAGCATATTGACATTTTTTGATTCTCAGTTGTTTAAGATCTTTTTGAGAATGGCAATGATCAGTATGTGATATAACTATAAAATCATCTAGTTATAAAAGGGGCTTAACATAAGAACATCTGCAGAAAAGTTTGATATTTTAATACAGGATCTGTTTTACTCATTCATTGTTCCAAAATTTTGTATATGACTTCATGAAGCTGATCTTATTATGGCTAATGTTGCTCATGTGAGCCATGTGGCCCATGGGCTATTGTTCTAAATCATATAATTATGCACATCCTAACAATAAGTAAACATTAAAAAAATAATGTTTAATCAAGACATAAGATATAAAACACATTGGTATTCCAAGAAAGTGAGAATATTGACTTGTCTTGCACTAGAATGTTCATTTTTTCTGCATTTGTGTAACATCAAAGATTTCTAAACTTAAGTAGATTATAGATTTAAAATGAACAAGCTGATATGAGAACATAAGTTACAATTTTTTCTCTCAGGTAAATGTGCATAATGGTTTATATAAAAAAAACCAAGATGCTTCCATGAGACAAAAATGTAATTTCACCGAAACTGGTCTTTGAATCAGATATTTTCTTTAGTTACCTAATTTCCCAGCAAAGGACTATATATGGTTTGAGCCTAAAACAGTCCCCTAAAATGAACATCACCAATTTACTGTAATTCTCTGTTTTCTTTGTACAGATATACATTTAGAGAATGTTCATAATTTTCATTTTGAATAAAGTGCCCACATTTTGAAAATATGACATCATAAAGTTTACCTTTTTCCGCCATTTTTGCATTTGTAGTGTAAAACGGCTGGTTTTCAAGCAGTTTTTCTTTAAGAAAACCTAGAGCGATCGCTTAAGGTCAAACGACACGTTCCTCAATTTTATATAACTTTTTCCAGGAATTTGTTGATGGTTTACTACTATTTTGACAAGCTTTCTTGCAAAAAATTAGGGTACCTTACCAGGCATTTCTGCAAAATACTAGAGTATGCAAATTCCTATATAATCTTCTTGGAAATACACTTGAATTGCTGATATAAAAATAAATACATGTACAGCACAGCAAAATTCACTATATAGGAACTCTATCTCGGCCAGACAGGGGATTTGAACTCACGACCTCAAGAACATATACATTGTACGCTTCTGGCAGTGGGCGGCCACGGTTCTAACCACTTGGCCATCTAGACACATAACCACATCTAATTAAATTTTAATCTTTTTTAAAATAATTATAAAATTAATTTTATTCATTGGAACTCCCTATTACGAGGAGATACAAAAAAGATTCTCGAGGAACGTGTCGTCTGACCTTAAACAAACAAAATACTTTCACCAAAGATGTGTCTTTTCAGTACTTATAAGTGGCAAAAATTTTGTTCTTGTTCAAAGCGTCGCTCTATATTTCCCATTCCAAAAAAAATAAGAAAAATGTCAAATAATGACTAATGTTTATTGAATTATAAAAATAGCATCACTTCTGACGTCATATATTGCCAGTGGGTGCAAATAAATCAAATGAATAGGTAAAAAATATAGTTTATATCAACTCTTCTAAAAAATAACACAACAGTATAATGTACCTGAAACACTTTAAAAAATGGCGAATAATGGGGGCCAAATTTGACTAATATCATATATAGTTCTTTAATAATTGCTGGAGAATAGATGTTTGAACATATCTAAACAGCTCGTTCATGTGAATGTTTATTTTCCTAACGTGTCATTACATCTCTTTGTTATGAAAAGAAAGCAATGCTTGTCAAAAAAATGAAATGATTGGGGAATAGTTTAAGACCTGAAAGAGTACAGTGTGTTTTATTGGACTAAGGCGAACGTTTTTTTATTCGTTGGATTACGGATCTGCCGACCGAACTTTTTTGACTTTAAGAAAAAAAATAAAATGCACTTTTCCAAATTTTTTTTTACTGACCAACATAAATTAAAAGAAATACAAAAAAAAAAAAAAAATGACTGGTGAAAAATATCAATAAAAACCACATAAATTGGTTTCATTCACAAAAAAATACCTTAACTCTTATAGTAGTTTCCTATCATATCGCGGGTTCTATGGTATCGCGGTATTTCTGTTTACGTAATAGTAGCACGCGCTAAAATTGACATTTGAGGTCGCGATATTTTTAGACATTGTTAACAGAGACACGCTGAACATCACTGAGATATATAATAGAGGAAACTCACAATAACATTATTTCTGGAAATATTTCAGTATTGATAGATTTTTCCACAAAATGATTTAACTACCGCGATATCATAGAACCGACTCATACACTTTCAGTTTTAAAATTGATCGGGTTTGGAATACGGACTTCTCTATCACACACCTGCCATGTTGTCTAACGGTGATTTGTGTTTTATCATTTAAATGGCATACTTTCACATATCTGTCATTTGCAAAAATGACATTAAACTGTCGTTTAAGACCTTGAAACAGTGTTGTCCCACACATACTGTGGGGCAAGCGGTGTCAGAAGTTCTTGAAAGTGAAAGAACCCACGTATCATGTTTGCCAGTTTTTTTTTTTCGTTTTTTTTTTTTCGACCTACCAACCCAATTTTTTTAATAAAAAACCCGTAATCCAATTGAAAAAAAAAAATTCGCCTAACTGTGGAGTGTTGATGTTGGTCCAACTGTGTTGAATTTGGGCACATTGATATCGATTTTGTGAACAGATTGGATCAAACTGTCCTGCTCGAACTTCTGCATGTTATAAAGTTGTTGTCTAGGAACTCCAAGACTCGGTTAACATTGGAATACCTTGTACCCTTTTTGTTTTTTGTTTTTACACACTAAAATACAACTTCAGATTGTTGAACTTTTGTTTCAGTTTTTATTCAGCTTTTACTTGAGCCAGTGTAACAAACAGCTTTCCCCTGAATTCACCATATAGATTTTATGAACATTTACATTACAATTTACAATATCCTGTCATCGTAGACGTTTGGCTGTGTATTCTTTTTAGCGCTTTTGGCGGAATGCGGCTTCTGCTAAATCAAGTTCATTGCTAAATGCCATGCATATATGTAAAGGAATTGTCACATTCAGAAATAGACTAATTAAAATCCACGCCAAATTGTTAAAAAACTAATTTCCGCCAAATATTGTACATGCCAAATACAAGATGAGTTAAAGAATGTTGGGTAGTATGAAATTAGTAGAAATTCGAGGTTCATCGGGCTAACAACAACTTCATGATTAAAACTTCAATATTTAACTCTAATGGTTAAACTTGTATTCTTACTCTATTGTGCCCCAAAATGAAATATTAATGCATGTATTCCCAACAACTTGAAAACAAGCTTGCCAATTACTTTCCAGTACTTTCAGTACTTTTATTATATGAAGCTCTCTTTTTCTTTCATTATTTTGTCATATATTTAGTAAGCATTATGCTTCCGTAAGATGATGTTGCTTTAGTGGGCAATTTGACCCTGTTGGCCTCTTGCTTTTTTGGTTTTTGGTATTTTCCCCCTTTGTCAAAGAGAATAGAAACATTGTCGTAGGTTTTAAAGTCATCTGCTTAATACAATGTTACATGGTTTCTAAATTTATTATTTTACTGATTTTTTGTTCTGGTTCACCTTATCAGGGAGAGGACTCAGCTGCAAAGGTTGTTGAGGCGACAAGAAAAGAAACTAAAGGACCTAGCCATTCAAGCAGAGGATGAACGTCGGCATGCTGACCAATACAAAGAACAGGTAACATATTTTTCGGACGGTAAGACAATGTTTTTTTTTCTCAGAGGCACTTGCCTCTGCCTGCCTGCTGGATAGACTTGTCTAAGGATTTGTGAAAAAAATGGAGGGTCACTGGGTGCTTTGAAATAGCGGTGGGTACGTTACCCATTTTAATTTCAAGAGTACATTCATTGATAGCAGAAGTTTTTTTCCTTTTTATTTTGTGTATGAAAGTTGAAACTATATGAAACTATCGTAGATTAGTAGAAAAAACATTTTACATTTTTAACTTCTTGAAAAGTACAAGGCCAATTGTTACCATTGTTGGTGTGAAGCACTTCTATGGTAAGGGAATCTAAATTGTGAAATTCATGGCTCTACCACTCCCAGGATGTCATAGGTGGGGCCAAATATGTTTTTTTAAAAAGCAAAATGTTCAAAAAAAAAAATTTCTACTCCCATTAGTGTTAAATCTAAAGCAAACTAGCATGGCACGGCGCCATGCCCTATTTTATCAACGCCATGGCCTTTTTCCAAATGCCATGCCCTTTTAATGATAAATAAAAGTGATGCCCTTTTTATTAATAGTAAATTTAAATCAAACACCATTGCCTTAGCCTCTGTTTTGATTACAAAGTCAACCAAAACTCGCTGGACTTCACGCACGAGTCACCTGAGACGATACAGGTAAACTGGAGAGGCCCAAGCTGAGGGCTATACTCGGCTGTCCTATAAACAAAGGTGATTTGACACCTATACTGGCACAATAATTTGATAAATAGCAACTGAATAATCTGTTTGAAATTTGTAATTGTACAAGCTTATCATTGAGACATCATAAGGTTATCTATAAATAGAATTAACACAAAAGAATATATTTTATGGAGATAATTTGAACACTGAGGCACTTAAAACCATGTTAAGACTAATGAAACATTTTAACAAAAATTTAGATGTGAAGTTTTTTTTATTCTTTTTTGAGCTTTTAAACAATAATCAGATTAACCAGAATTTTCTCTGTTTCCAAAAAAACCACGTAACTCTTCTTGAAGAATGCATAAACTTAATTCATAATAAAAGATTATTATGCAGATTTTTAATGCAAATTGGTTTTTAAACAGCAACAATTTTAAACAACAATTTCAATATCGAAAAGACTATATTCGGTAATGTCAAATATCTGCCCCCAATTTTAACCAATTTTTAAATACTATCGTATAAAAATCAAATCTTTTTAAGTCATAGTACAGAGGATGCCTATCATTTTAATCTTGATTTTAGTCACCATTGCTCATTCGCTGTTTATCTTTGACGTCACATAAATGACCCAATTTCCGCAAATTTGCAAACCAATGAAAATATTGTCATTTTTTCTTTTTATTTTGCATTCGGAATAATAGAGCGCAGGTCTGCTCAAGTACGAATTGTCCATATGTTTTTATTCATATAATTATACACATCTGGTACAAAATGGTACTTGAGCAAGCCTGTGCTGGATGTTTCCCAATTGAATAACTGTCAGAAAACACCCATTTTTCTGCTACAAACCTCATTTTTACGAAGTTAGACAATCTTTATAACGTCATTTCTACATTATGACGTCGCTGTAGTGAAAACCTTTTGCACACTTATTTTCAATTTGATTTCAACTATCTTCCACCTCATTTTTAAAGCTCTATATAAAACTTTAATTTGGGGGGCAAAAAATGCATAATACCGCACATAGTCCTTTCTGTGGTAAAAAGGGTTCAATAATTTTGCCATCAGTTGTCTACATGAGAAGTGGACAGGCATAGCCTACATCCATGTTATGCCTGTCCACTTCTCAAAAGAGAATATTTTCTACATTATACATGTCCTTTTATTCAATACTGGATACAGATGTGTGTATAAGCTCTAATATTACATAAACTGATAAAGCCTAAATGAAATAAAGAATTTTTAATGCATTTTGAGGAAGTCAGTAAGATTCCAGTTCCCTGAGAGCAAGTCTATTTTCCGATGCGAAGCCGAGGGAAATAGGCTTGCTTGAGGGGAACGAGACAGTAGCTAGGATGTGTCCTTTACAGAAAAACATTCAAAAAATCCAGGGTTGGCCGGGAAATACCAGTGCCGGGAATTACCGGTGGTAAATACCGGTATTTCCCGTCCTGGTAAATACTACTGATTTTCACTAAACTGGGAAATACTGGGAAATACAAATTTATAATCTTTTTTTCTTTACTTTGCTCAATGTAAAATGTATGTTTAGGATATAAGATATTAACAATAAGCATCAAAACACCATTTAGCATACTTCGCCATTTCACTGTCAGTTTATGAATGTTAAATTCACCAGATCACCTATTCAAAAAGACTTCTACAGCTGCTAGAGTACAAATTTTAGCCTAGCTTTTTGTACCCCAAGTTTAGTGTTTTACATATTTTTAATTCAAAGCACAAAATAAACTGTCACAATTACTATAGGTGTTACAAATAACAATTAAATAATCACACATGTTGTTTTAATAATTGACTCTTGACAGTTTTGTGCTCCTGTTTTGGGGAGATATATACTATGACTATGAGTGGGGCTAATTGGCTTCTCAAGTGTGTTGCATACTGAGAAAGTGACACAGGTCACACCTTATATTCATAACTTTCTTGGCCCATTTTCACATAGTACACTAAATAATCAGAAAATGGAACTTTTGATATCATGTTTATGATAACTGTATAGATGCACCTATACCTGACCTAAGTCTTATTAAAAACAAATAACAATTGTGTATGAATGAACCATGTTTGGAATATTCATCAGAAGATAACCAATGAATTACTGGCCAGTCAAAAATTGTTAAAATTAAAGACTATTATAAAATTTTATAGCTGACAAGGTGTACTCTTGTCTACATCCCAACAGATTTGATTAAGACTAAGTATGAAGTACTTTAATATGTAGTTTAACTTTATTTCCCAGTATTTCCCGGGAAATACCAGTAATTCCTGGGAATTCCCAGTATTTCCCACTGTCCTGGGAAATATGAGTATTTCCCGCTTTTTTGCCAACCCTGAAAAAATCAGCAACAATATGAAATATTTTGAAATTCTAATATTTTGAAGTTATTATCTTTCTAATTGCCATAAGCCTTTTACTATTTACTATTGCCAATGAATAAGTCTTATCAATATGCAGTGAATTCCCCCATTCATCATTGGTAGTAATTTTCACATAGTAATCAGTGAGAGGAAAACGGCTTATCCCTCAAATTGTTTAGTCTAATTATTTTTTCTGAATTTTGTCTGAAAATGAGCAATTTGACCTTTGCCCAGCATCTGCAAATGCCCCAAAAATATGTTTTTTTTTTATAGCAAAGTAGCTCCGATTATTCAAATAAGAATCAAGACTAGAGCAAAGCTCGTTGCAAAGCAACGAGTGGGTCTTCCGTTAATATCGGAAGTAAAGCCGGAAGTTCCTGTAAGAAGCAGAGCTCTTAAACCAACCAACAACAAGATTGACTTAAATTAAAAAAAGAAAAAATCGAATTATTCCTGGTACGACTTAACAAAATCCGAATGATTTTAAGTACGAATTAACAAAAACCTTTCTGATTTCAAGAACGACTTGACAAAAAAAATCTGAATGTGTTCAAGCACGACTTAACAATTATTTTTGGAACGAATTCATTTTACTTTGAACATTACGCTATTTTTAAAACCAAGGACGCGGAATCAAAATTTCCGGAAAAATCAATTTTTAAACCCCCATATCTCTGTAATGCATCGTCTGATTCTCAAACGGATTTCAGATTTGAATTCACAGTGGCAAGTTCTATAAGACTTTAGTATTGTCTTATTTTGTTAAAAAAAATGAAAATTTCCAAAAATTGGAACTGCTTCCGGTTTGGAGCAAAATTGATGAAAAAATTTTTAAACCCCCCAGTACATTATAGAATTGATACATCTATCATCAGTAAAAATTTCAAAGCGATATCTTTAAAGTTTACGGAGATTTCTTCCGGACAAAATCACTTTTTTTAAATTTAAAAATGGCCGCCAAATTTGAACGGAAGTGACGTAAATGCTGAAACTTTAAAATCTTAGAGGCACAGTAACTTTACAAAAGCTCTGAAAATTTCATTGAAATCGGATGAAAACTTTTTGAGATATAAAGCCGAGAAGGAGTCAGAAAAAAAATAAAAAATAAAATAATAATAAAAAGAAACCGAAGAAAAACAAGAGGGTCTTCCGTTGGAAACGGAAGACCCTAAATATACCTGAGCTTTTGAATATTCTGTAATGTCCTTAAATAGGTTGAGAAGATGAACAATCGTGTAAAGGCTCTGAAGAGGCAGATAGATGAAGCTGAGGAGGAAATCACGCGTGTAAATGCTCAGAAAAGGAAATTGCAGAGAGACCTTGATGAACAAATGGAGCAGAACGAGTCAGCTTCTCGGGAGATCTCATCACTGAAGAAATACAGGTAACACAAAGTTGAGACTGTATGTAGATAAAATTATTGTAGAGAGGGCATGGGTATGTAATCTAATTGTGTGTAATTATTACACAGGTTTAAACTCGAGTACTGTATACTGAGAAATATTCATCCCCGTTACATCTCAAAATAGCTCTCTTTATTCACAAATTTATCTGAGTGAATTCAAGACGGGGCGAATCCTTATGCAAGTGAAAAAGGTCAAAAATAACATGGGCAAAATCAACCCTGTATACAGTAGTTAGTTTTAAACTTGTTACAGTGTTATTAGATCCATCTTAACAAGTAATAACTGTTGCACATAGCATTTTCCTAATATAGAGGGTAGGTCTGGCACAAGGTTTTATAGGGGAAAAACAAGTAGAAACAAACGTCATATGTTATTATCATGACCATAAATTTTTTGTGTAGAAACAAAGTTCCTAAATCCTGAGTGTCCATTGTGTGAAGGCCTTGGTAAGATGTTACTATCATTCTAGATGTGGCACAGCCTAATGACAGGGAAGGGCGTGAATTAATACACAATTCACTTGTAATTATAGTTTGGAACATAATATATTCTGGACCGTCTAACAAAATTAATTTTTTCGAACAAAATTGAACTATTCAACATCTCATGACGTACTTAATAGTTTTTGACATAAAATGTTAATATCAGATAGTACCTTTGGAATACCAAAAAAAACCATGAAAAAATGTCTTTATTATAGCACAGATTTTATTTGACAGTTATTTAAAAAGTCCTTTTTATCTTGTAAATCTATATGAATATTTTGAAAAAAAAATACAAGACTTGGATTACCTTTGGATATTAGGAGTTGGAAGATAGTATGTATTGTCATAGCTTCCTTCCAACAAGAATTGGGATTCCTCATTCAAGCTTAGATTAATTTATGATATGATGACATTGATTGAAGTGATGGTAGGTTTGGTAGTTTTGTAAGTGGTATATGATTTTGTAGTAGTTTCCATGCTCATCAAACCGCTGATTCTGACTGGTAAGTAGGCCATAGCTCGCATAACTCTGTCATATCTGTACAGGTCAATCCTAAGGTCCTCATACAACTATGCAGAATATCTATTGTATTTTTCAAGACACCTATCAAGATAATTTTTTGTTACTAAATTTCTGGCCTCTAATTGATTTACCTAAGTTTCTAATAGCTTACTGCATGAACTCCAGTATGCCATCAATTTTCATATGGAGATAAAATCTCAACTATGCATAGCTTTCAAAAGCTCACCTGACCTGAAAGCTCAAGTGAGTGTTTCTGATCTTTTGTCCAGCATTCTTTTGTAAACATTTTACATTTTCAACTTCAAAACAAAATCCTTCTGAAGAAAATAGAGCCTACAACTTTAAAATGAGTAAGAAATTAAGCTATTCTACAACTGTTTCACATTAAGGCATATACCATAACCTCTGAGGGTCACAAGTACAAGGACATAAATATATATAGTAGAAAAAACTCTTCTGAAATAAGGACGAAATGAAATGGAATTAACAGAGACAAGCGACCTTCTGAAGGTAGAATGCAGAACTTTCAAGTTAAGTCATACTGAACTACCAAAGAGAGACATCAGTGGGTCGACGTCCTTTTTTTTAATATAAAGAATATACTAGCATTTATGAAGGAAAAAATGTAAAGAAAATATCTAAATGATTTGATTTGTGAAATTTATGAAGAAGCAAGGAATTGTTAAAGATTTAAAATTTATTCATACCATAAATCATGCAGGTCATAAATGGAATTCACTAGGAGAAAAAAGGGAAGGGGTTGTGTTCCAGTTTTAGATAGAGAAGATATCTTGAGTAAATTCATGGAATTGTTATTAACATGTAAATAACTTGTATTATTATATTTAAATACTATACTGTGACCTCTGAGAATAACGTTTGTATGAAATTAAATCTGTACACTAATAATAAGAATTTTGTAAAATTAAACTAAAAGCAAGCTAGTATGAAGAAGCATGAAAAGAATTTACTTGAATGAATGTTAAGTTAGACATGCAATTGTATCACATTTATTTTTCTATCAGATGACATTGTAAAATTTGTTGCTCAGGTGTGACCTTTTGGTTTTTTTTTTACATTCCTAAAGAAGGGCTTGAACACATTGATCTAGTAACATTTCTGCTGTATAAGTTGAGTCTGAATAGTTTTGCATGCAGCTTTCTTCACCAAAATTCATTGACCTGGAACCTTGAAGCATCAGTGCCTAATGTCAGTGTATAATCTTTCTGAATAATACCCCTGGAATGATTTATACATTCAAATATAATGATTATAATTGTGGACAAATAGAAAGGCAATGAAGAATACAGATCATTTTTTTTTTTGCATCTCTTATTAAAGGACTTTCTTGGAAGTCTCAGCTTAATATGCTGTGAAGGGATTTAGTCTGTGAAATGTGAAATACTACTGATACAAATCTTTGGTGTTTTCTAGACCCAGTGCAACTGCCAGACCAGCTCGTTCCCTGCTATCCTCCATCAAGACTGAGCTTGCTGATGATGATATAAGTGCTGATGAGACACCAGAGAACTCGGAGGCTTAGTGTTCTGTGTACATATATAGGCTGGTCAGCGACCAATGCATCTCTCGAGTCTTCCTGTCTGTATTGAATAATATCTTTATCTGTTACAATATTAAGATGGTGTATAAACATCCAACATTTAGAGACTGTATCTAATCTCTTATTGTTATTATATTTTGTTGCCCAGATATGTTTCATACCTGGTAATATGGGAACAGTTTTTTTTCTAATTTTTATTATTAAAGTAGTTTTTTAAAGCATCAGTTGTCATTGCATGGGTTAATTTTGTCATTTTCACCTGTCAACTATCACTGTTTTTTTGGTTTTTTTGTTCTGTGCTATAATAATGTGCTTCTTGTGTAATCTCAAGTGCTAGGAGCCAGTAAGTCCATTCAGTGATTCCATTTTTTGTTTTAATTGCAAAATGAAAATGCAAGGACCAAATGTTTTTTTGTGGAAGTGGTTATGATCAGTTTTTGGTTATGTGTTATGAACAAAGTTTTCATTATCATTCTCAGTTTAATGATATCAGATTTCACTAGGATTTGACCTAAATGAATGACAGATTCTTTGTTGCTTCTTTTATAACATGTGATATTTAAGACATGGATGACTTTCATCCATATAAGTTTCCTTTGTACTGTATTTAATATGTATTTACACTTCTGTGATTGGACATTGCCTTGTAACTAATTTTTTTTTGTTAATTGCAACAGAACTTTTTGTAGTTCTAACATAAGTTAAAAAATGGATTAAGATATTGACTATTCATTGTTTTCTAAAAGCTCCATTTAAATTGACAGTAGATGTGTAGAATGTTTTTATGCTTATAGCTAGCTATCAAATAACATTATTATTGAATTTATGGTGAAAGCTTTGCTATATGGAAGCATTAAATAAAATATTACAAACATTTGTTTCAGATAGTCAATCCTGATTGTATGATAGTATGTATGCTTCATGTTTTTGTTTTTATCAGTTGGGAGAAGTGTGTATGAGTATGTATGTAAGAAATATTGTGGAAAGTTGTAGTGAATCATCAAAGAAAGCATTGTATTGTTTATATTAACATCTTTCTTTTAGCCAATTGATAAATTGATTATGAAAAGTAAGTAAAATTCACTAAATTACTGTTAATGTACGTAAGTACGTTAACTAAAAGAAACAGCTAAATCGTCTCCTGTGAGACTTTAAGTCTGACGTCGTCGTGATTATTTCGTGCAGTCCGTGTTTTTTCCTGAGTAGTTGTAGGTCTCGACCAATCGATAAACTGGGCGTGTCAAGTTTGGTCCTGTCACTTTCTTGTCAGTTTCAGCTGCTGTAGATTTCGACCAATTAATAAACAGGGCATGTAGATTTCAATCTGGCTGTTTCTATAGAGCTATGAATTAACTATAAGTTTCCGTAAAAAATAGAGGGAAGAATACTTTGTAGATGTAAATATAGTTATATGATCTAAGGTCTCCCTTATTTTGACAGGGCTATTGTCACAATTTCATAATGACGTGGCAGTTTTTCCCCGAACGGCTACTCGCCAAAACAAACACCCAATTTATTTAGGCAATTATGGGGTCCTCTAAAGGGGTACAGGTAGAAGTTACCTGTGTCCACCTGGATTCCCCATATCAATTAAATTAGCAATTTAGCATAAATATATAAGAAATAAATGCATGTTTCTATAAATCTAGTAATACGTAAAGGATACCAATTAATTTTTCTTTTTAATTATCCATGTATATTTGACAATTTCTGTAACTTTGATTAACATATCAGAATCATCGCCTGAAATCAACCCCATCACCCCAGCCCGAACCATTGCATGTTATAATATGTTTTCTCTCTCTCTCTCTCTCTCTCTCTCTCTCTCTCTCTCTCTCTCTCTCCTGGTGTTTCCATGCATTCTCATAATGTGTCTCTCTCCAGAACTAAATTTTAAGTGTAACTTTTAATTATCTCAGAGATTGCAAGAAAAACAAAAAAAAGGTTTTGTAAACTATTTATTGGCGATAATGGCCACAGCTGATATTTAGATATATGCATATTTTTCAATTTAGAAGTCAAATACAATGTTTGTTCAAACTTTAAATCAATCTACAATGTGACCTTGACCCTGGGAGGTGCAGCAGTCAGGGCCAAAGTTTCAAACAACAACAACTGTAAGTTGAACAAATAACAGCAATGTGACCTTGTTCCTGTGAGGTGCAAGACTCAAGGTCAAAGTTAAACTCATGTACAATTTCAGCATGTATGACCTTGGCCCAGGGAGGTGCAGCGGTCAAGGCCAAATTTTTCAACAAGAACCACTGGGCATTTAACATGTTAAAGGGAAGAGCCGCTCGATATGCTTCTAGGTTTTCAGCTGTGCCAGGTGGTATGATTATAAATGGTGGATAGTCTGCAATATAAATCAATGAATAATCGCATAGTCATATTGAATAAAAAACAGTATAGGGAGAGTGGGTTTGGGATTTGAAAAAATAATGTTTTAAAAATTTCTGAACACAATGCACAAACCTACTTCTTGCAGTTGATTTATGGATAAAGGGCGATTGAAATGCATGATTTATATACACGAAAGGGTAGTAATTAGTTACTGTAGGGGAGGCAATCAATTTGTTAATAAGGAAAAGGAAAATCTAAAGTTGCATTCCTTCGGTAACAGCATCGTATTCCTATATACATATGGCATAGATGCATAATTATTTTGAGCACCGAAAACCAACTTTACATTATATGTACGGCTTATTTGAAACTGCTAACGGAATTCTGATCCGTTTTCTTATACATGTACATATCCGTCTAAAATTGTCCGAAATTATCATTTTGTCCGGAAATATTTTTCAATACCCTTCTCTGTGAGAGTTTTTTGTTTTGTTGGTTAATAAAATAATAGGTAAAAATTTGTCCTAATATGGCATCTGTACAGAAAAAAAAACATTACTGTCTAGCTAGTCAATTTTTCTTTAAAAAATTTGTACATGTAAATTGAATTGACTAATAACTGTGCCTGGAATCACCCAGATATCCCCTAAATATCAGTTTTCAGTTTATTATTGTCATTGCAAATGAAATTCAGAAAAAGGTTAAGATAAACAAGAACAACAAATCCATAAATAGATCTTGTAAATTAATGTCAAAAAATATCTTTTAAAGGGAATATAATGCATTCATATATATGACATTAAGATTCGAAACAAAGGCGATTTTTTTTTATTTTGATATTTTTCATCATGATAATAAAGGATAGATTAAATTTCGTTATGAACAAAATCAAAAATGATATCCCTGATTTTCGATCGAGTTTTTCAATTAAATAATTTTATAATCTTTCTTATAAAAATTTGTTTGCATGTTAGCTTGCTAGGAAATTTTGGAGTAAGCATCTACCTTTTTTGTATATGTATGTAAAATATAATGTTAGATTAATAAGTCAATAAGTAAATTAAATACATATAATGTACTTAACTGGATAGGAATATCTTAGTTTAAGAAATCGTGTCTATTCCTCTTAAATAAAATAAATCCAACACATGATACTCTTGAACAATCCAGGTAAATATAACAATATTTAATAGGGCCCCATAATTGTCTAATTGCCTAATTGTCGAGTAGCCGTTCGGGGAACACACCGACGGGGCTGCTCTCTTGATGGGCAAGAATAAAGTTAATTTAACATGGTCATGATGACAGAAACAACAGTCTCCATACCATTAAGCTTACCAATGGCAGTGGTAAAACGTGCATATCGATAGGATTTTCTTGCCAAAAAACTTCGTAACATGTTTACTGGTATCCTAGCAGATAGCCTTTATTTTACTTTATTGCGATCTCCTTTTTGATGGTCAAGATTATAAATTGACTAATCTTGATTTTGATTGCATTAAATATATAGATACTTATCTAAACACATTTAATACATATACATATATGATTATGTCAGGACCATGGATTTGTTGGCATTTTAACAAGTCTTCTCATAATAAAACTGACTTAAACAACCAATTGACCAGAAAAGCTGAAACTTGTATGGAAGGATTCCAAGGTAGTGTTGATTCTGGTTTGTTCAAATCACAATCCCTTGGGGTAGGATGAGGCCTGAAGCTTGGGGGATTAATTTCCGTCTGAAACAAAAGCGAAGTGTGCGACAAGATACATTACGTTTTGACACTTTAAAACTGTACATGTACAATAACCGTTGGTGCAACTTGCTCTCGATTTAGTAGCCTGATAAATCAAACAAATATATACAGGAGTAGGCATACTTGGTCATACATGCATTGCAGGCTGGACAAGTTCCTACAAAAAAGATAGGGGGTGAGATTTGCACACAAAACGACATTGAAAATAGAGCTAACATGGTCTTCGTTCTGAAAATAAAAGAAAAATTTCAATAAGTGACCTTTCTAATGCAATCATGTATATAGCCATATATATTTAAGACATCCAATGAAAGTTAGTGGTAACACGGAGATCTTTTGATTTTGTGGTCGCTGGATGGATTCAACCAGGTGGTAACTATTTTTGCAATCAATTGACAGTGTAAATTACACTATACTTTGTCCCAAGATATTTTGGATTCACGTTTGGCTTAATTGTTTGATATTTATAAATACCTCAGGATCCAAACGATGTTCATTCAAAAGTATGAAAAATTTCCAAGATTTCTCAGTCAAAACGCCCCTGTTAGCTTATCAGGTTTCAATACAATGCTAAAAAATGTGATGTCTACGGAGATTTTGCATTGCAGCAAGCCCGGATGATAACGTTGAAATATTGCGCGATGTATTCCGAGTGTATTCCGAATGGAGAAAAGATGTAAACATTCCCCATTATAAATCTCCGTAAGGAATCTGTTTTCGTTTCTGTGAATTTTTCCGAGTGAAAGATGATAATGTGTCAATGAAATTATCTTGGAAAATATCCCTTTCAACTATTTCAATTGCACTTCTTTCACAGGTAAGTGTATTTTTATTAAAAATCGTCCAAACGTGAATCCAAAATATCTTGGGACAGAGTATACACTTTGATTCGTGCATGCACGGGTTGACATTGCATATGATATCGGACATATACGAAATAGATACATTGACACAACGTATTATTGACATTTACATAACCAAGCTTTAAGGTGTAATATCCCTCTGCTATTAATTTTGCCATATATTTTCTAAAAAAAATTCATGTTGATTTTCATCAAAGTCAATATCAATCGATTCATATGAAACAAAGTTGAAGTGATGAAGCGCTGCTAGATTTTTCAAAAATTGATAATGTGTCTAATCATGATATGAAGAAAACTAGACATAGTGATTAGAAAAAACAAACTTTTACCATCGCAGCATATAATTAAAAATATAAAATGTATAAGAAAATAATATACATATAATTATAGTTATATATATTTTCTATTCATGTTACAAAACATACTGAAGCGCTGCATTTTAGTTCAAAATAGCACCTTGTATAGTTTTGCAACAAAAATTGCTTCAATCAGCAAGAGTTGTCTTTCTTTATCATAGACTATTGAAGGTTTTACACACATTTGACATGCATGATAAATTGCCACAGTTTCTAAATTTTAAGAAAAGGTTTACTGTTTTTGAATTTGGATAAGATAATAGTAAATGGATCCATATATTTAAGAAATCCCAAAAATGTAAACCAAGTTAGAGCATTTTGTTATAACACGAAAAGGGGATCACGTGAATAATCTTCCAGTAATCGGTATGATATCATTATAGGGATATAATTTAATTCTGGTTGTAACGCGTTTTCTGATTGGCTAAAAAAAATTGTTTTATATTGTATAAAGAATGTTGCCTACGTCATAGTAAGACTAACGTCAAAAACGTATCAATACGCCTGACGTTACGTGTGAATTTTGTACAATTTTATGTCATTTTAAAGGTCAAATGACCGTTTTTATCTATAATGAAGAGTAAACAATTAAATTATAAGCAATGAATTCAATATTTATTTAGTTTTATACGATATAAAATGGTTTGGAACAGTTTACGCTTTTTTATAAACCGCTTCGCGGTTTATAAAGCGCTTCGCGGTTAATAAAGCGTAAACTGCCCCAAACCATTTTATATCGTATAAAACAAAGAAATATTGAATTCATTCCTTAAACATATTGTATTGAATCAACTGTGATATTGGTTTTTTTTTCAATTTTGTTTTCCCATATTTGCTCTCTCAGAATAGAAAAGTCTTATTCAATTTTAGAAAGAACTATACATGATATACGTCAAATTTGGCCCCCATAATTCGCTAATTTTAAAGTGATTCAGGTACATTAATTTGTTGTGTTATTTTATATAAAATGTTTTTCACCTATTTATTTGATTTATATGCACTCACTGGCAGTTTATGACGCCAGAAGTGACGCTATTTTTATAACTTAAAATTGACATTTTTCTTATCTTTTTTCGAATAAAAAATATAGAGCGACTCTTTGAACAAGAACGAATTTTTTGTCACTTATAAGTACTGGAAAGATACATCTTTGGTGAAAATATTTTGTTTGTTCAAGCAGTCGCTCAATGTTTCCTTAAAGAAAAACTGCTTCAAAACAAGCCGTTTTATGATAAAAATGCGAACATGGCGGGAAAAGGCAAACTTTATGATTCATATTTTTGAATTTTGGGCACTAAAATCAAAATGAAAATTATGAAAAAAAAACTTCAAATGTATTTTGTTCAAATAAAACAAAGAATTATAGTAAAATGACAATGTTCATTTAAGGGGGTCATTTTAGGCTAAAACCATATATATATTCATTCAGCTCTGTGAACGAGCTATAAATAGAGAAATAAAAATAGTCAATCCAAAAACTCTCTGGCCTAAAACATCAAACATGTACTGAACTAGTACATAAAATTTAGTTATATTTAAAAAAAGAAGAAGAATTAATCCATGGGGGTGGGAGGTGAGAGGGAGGAATAGTAATGTAGATATTGCCTCACAAATACTTTATCATTATGATAAGTTTTTTTTCTATATTTTGTATAAGTTTTCTTTACTTTTTTGCCCCTTGCTTCAGCTTCGAAAGAACCCTGGGGTTCGTTCCGTTCAAATTTTCTTTCTCTATATTTGAAATTAAATAAGTGTATCGCCTTTCAACATAGATTGGGACCCAGCATCACCCCCCCCCCCCCCCCTTGTTATTCTTTTTGCTTCCACAGACTTCATCCCGGTCGAGATCACAGAAAATATACAGTATAGGTTTTTAACGCTACATAGAATGCTAGTATGCTGTATATCAAACTTATAACAACGATTGATCACAATGACATTGGTCACATATTCTTCGTAGAAATCACCAAAAATCACTCAAAACAGAATATTTTGAACTAAAACAAAACACCACTCTAACCTACATGAAGACGTCTTACACATTTCTATCAATATATTTTGGCATAGTATGAATATGAATATAAGCACTGAATGATAACGCGCAGTATTCAATCTGTCTGCACCGCTTGGTGTGTTACAGGACCGACGACATCCAAATGTGCTGCATAAATATCTTGGAACAGACTATAGTATTCATTTGCCCGTTACCTACAACTTGGCTACAAGGTGAATGGAACCTTTGAATTTTTTTGTGATCGGCTTTAGCCGATCACAGTTGTGTCCATATGAGGCATACGGCAAATTATAAGTTAAACTAAAATTAATTCATTCCTTGCTATTTAGTATGGTGGCATATATCTGCCCCTTGTGTGCATGTTATTTTTCTATCAAATATGTCGACATGCAAGATAAATATGTTGACATGCAAGATAATTATGTCAACATGCAACATAACTTTTCATTATCAAAAAGTAAAATATCTTTTTTGAATCCCCTAGTCACTTTAACATTTGTTTCCTTTTTTGTTCTGACAAGTCATTAAATGTCTTCAGCATTTGTAACATACGTTTGTAAGGAAATAGGCTTATGAACATCGCTAAATATTGGATCATAAGGTAATACATCAAAACTGGAGATGACACCAAAGAGCTCTTAATAAACAATTACGTAGTCCATCGGGCTTTATGGGATTTGATCACGTGACCAACCCGTATTTATATCCCGATACAATCGCAACTTCTCGGCCCTTTCCGGCAAGCTCGGAAAAACACCTCGAATGTATTAACATCCCCACCGAATGTTAGAATTTTATACAAAATGGAGTCGCTTCCCATTAAAATAAATATCGGCTAGACAGTCTTGTATGTCGCTTCTGTGTTATATTTTAGTGTATATCGTTTACTTTAATGAAGTATAGCTCACATCTCAACAGATCGTAAAATGTGTTCTATTTATATCAAGTTTTACAAAAAGGGGGGTTGTCATGGACGCCTATAATACATTAATACCGATAAACACCCAAAAATGATACCTTATTTCTTTTAAAAAAATTAGATATTGCAGTTGATTCCTCAGTCGGCCATATCTGGAATTGAGGATGGGGTGGACACAAGTAAAGTCAGGTTTTCCTCTCTGATGTCCCAAAAACCAAGTTGCCTGGAGGTACCGTCTTTTATTGTCACTGAGGGTAAGATTATAAGTTACTACGATAAATCGCTATCTGGTGGATTTTTTAACCATTTATTGACCATGTTGGTTTATCACTATGAATGGTTAGTTACATGTATACCCCCTTAGATGAATTTTAAGAAAGGGGGTATTATTGGAATCATCTATTTGTATGTCTGTTTTACGGGACCAGTCTTCTAAGATATAGGGTTGCATTATTATACAAGGGTGCTAATCTACGTCATCACCGGGATGACGTAAACATACAAAGTCAGCCATTTTCTCTCGGTTCGAATAAGAGGTAAGGTTGTTTTGTACCCAGAGACTAAATACTTATTAAATACACCACTCTTACGGAATTACATTAGACCCACTCTATTATGCTAAAACTGTATAACTTTCCAAACTGCAGTCATTTCTGAAAACACCTCGCATTTATCCAAATGTATGCCGAGGTAACGTTAACGCACTTGCACTATCGTACATTCAATTCACATATTATATGCATGTTTTACTAATTATAAAACATATTTTTTAACAAAACTTATTATTAGCGGTCTTTTAGCCATTAATGAATTCATCTAGTCAATTTCAATCTAAAATTTGATATTGTTGACACTATTTGATGCTATTACTAATATCTTGATAACGTTAACACATCCATTTTTCAATGATAACGTTCACACTTTACTAATAACGTGTTTTCTTATTTTATCAATATAATTATATACTTTTTATTTATAGGTGAAGATGGTTAAACGTAAAAGTCGATTGTGGCTAAATCACCCAAGATCAATGGCTGCAAATATAAATTCTAAAAACAAACATATAGTAGAAAATATACCGGTATGTACTAGTGATTCGCCACACAAAAACAATACTCTGATTTTGCGACGAAAGATAAAAGGGACACCTTCTTTAAAAATGGATGTGTTAACGTTATCAAGATATTAGTAATAGCATCAAATAGTGTCAACAATATCAAATTTTAGATTGAAATTGACAAGATGGATTCATTAATGGCTAAAAGACCGCTAATAATAAGTTTTGTTAAAAATATGTTTTATTATTTGTAAAACATGCATATAATGTGTGAATTGAATGTACGATAGTGCGTTAACGTTACCTCGGCATACATTTGGATAAATGCGAGGTGTTTTCAGAAATGACTGCAGTTTGGAAAGTTATACAGTTTTAGCATAATAGAGTGGGTCTAATGTAATTCCGTAAGAGTGGTGTATTTAATAAGTATTTAGTCTCTGGGTACAAAAGAACCTTACCTCTTATTCAAAGCGAGAGAAAATGGCTGACTTTGTATGTTTACGTCATCCTGGTGATGACGTAGATTAGCACCCTTGTATTCAAAGCGAGAGAAAATGGCTGACTTTGTATGTTTACGTCATCCCGGTGATGACGTAGATTAGCACCCTTGTATACCAAAGGAGTAAGTGACTAATAATGATGGAGAAAACGACTAATTACATCTGTTAAGACAGATTTATTAAAGTGACATCGTCACGATTTTGGTCAAATTTTGTTTTTCTGTTTTTATCATTTAGAATGCTTTAGGAATGCATTTCTAATGATCAAATGAAATTTAGGTGCCAGTCGATGAGTTTTAAGCAAGATACAGGACTCACAATTCTTCGTCAACAAGGCTCGTGCCCTGTTTTTGTTTACATAGGTTCAATATACCAGTAAAAAAATCTTTTTCAAGCTGATTTGTCTATCTTCTTATTCATTTTAAGCATAAATAAACAGTTATTAACGATTAACACATTCATTTGAGGTCTAAAACTGGAATTTTCACTTCAACATTCAAAATGTAAACAAAAGCTTTGTTTACATAGCAAAGAATTGTAAGCTCTGTAACTCGCTTATAACTCAACAAATGACAATCAAATTTTGGTTGCCTAATAAAAATGCCTTACTGAAGCATTGTAAACATTATAATCACAGCGTTTGTGACGTCATAATAAAACTCGTCATTTTGAGTACCCTGTGTGCATTACAGTGTTATAACTGCCGTAGCTTTCAATACACTTTACAAGCAAAAAATATGTGGAATGTAAATATAAGGATTTGCAAATCGTTAAGGAGTACAAATAGATAGAAAATTTGTAGAATAATTCCTACTAGCGGCGGAGACCGTTTGATACCGAGGATATTTAGGAAATGGTTTGGGTGCAAATTAACGTCTTGAATTCTATGCTAAGAAAATTATGGCGATTTGTTTTCCAACCCTGATTTCTGGTTTGTTTCTGTTTACAACAGAACAAATATTGACTCAGCCTGAGTCTGTTTTCTGGCAACATTGATAATATTTGCCCCATTGGGACCCAGTCAGTATTTGTATAATGTAATCTCATCCAAATGCTGCAATAGAATAATACTGTAATTGAATATACATGTATGTCAGATATTTTAAAACGAAAATGCTTAAATTTTGTACCGCAAAGAGGGATCCATCCTTTAAAATTAAACCCACTAGCGAAAGTGAGACGTTAACAGGTGTGTGTGGTGTGTGTGTGTGTGGGGGGGGGGGGGGGGGGGGGGTTGTTCCGTCGTTGTGAATGATTAATCCTGTTATTTATAAAGTTTCGAATATTTTCAGTCTATACGGGTGAACAAAAGAAAAAACCCAGAAAGACGACTTTTCCATGTTCCATAGTTTAATACGACAGACATTCAACGAAGTATGAGTCAAACAATGGAAACAAAAAAGATAACGAAAGTGTTACATTAAGGGGGTATGAAAGACCTCCATATTATGACAACATAAAGAATATTGTTATAATGTCGTATTTTCCCCAAGCATATGATTGGTCGATTGCTTTCACGTGACTGTGCTAAAAATTCTGTAATAATCCTTACTATAATAAAAATAGCAAACTTATTAACTTCCCTATAAAACACTTGTTTCTGGCATGTGCGACATGTGCATCGCTACATTGATCAACAAGTTCCGAGTTTGAAACCTTCTCTGGCTTTTACATTTCTTACCTTTACAAAATTTTTAAATACATTCTATGATAAATGTTGGAAATTTTAAAACGGTATTTATATTTTGAATGTGATGTGCTTATCTCAAGGTGTCCCATACCACATTAACACAACAGCATCCACGGTAGGTAAAGCTTAACATTGACAATGCCCCCATTATTCGTATACTAGTATGTGTTCTTTCTACACGGCTTGCCGGCAACTTGCGTCTGAATTGATAACCAAAAAGTTATTTGTTTTGCCAAAGAAAGCGATCATCGTTTGTTAAAGCATGTAACTTGCGCAAATACGGATAATAAAAATTATCTAATATACGCTTAGTTTCTGAAAGCATTGTTCCGGATTTTTTCTTTCTTTTCGTTTCGTAAACTCTTTTTCCTTTCGAAATATCTTCCATCATTGTCTCTGTTATGTCATCTGTGGAAAGAAAAAATAAATGTTTATTTATAGCATTTAACAAGAGTCGCAAGTACTTGCACGAATTTCTTACCAACTCCAAGGAAGGTGAAGACTTTTTTTAATGTGCCTTTTATATTTTTGGAGTAGTCCTCTGTTCTGAGAAATAAGAAGTTTTCCATATCGAACACCTTCCGCCACTCCTCAAGAAACACAGAGTATACACCGACATGAAGACGAACCTAAAGACATAACGAATGTTAATAACACCACCGGCAAGATATGATAAATAAAATATCAGTAATATCATGCTATGTAGATCCCAATAGCACCTACATCATGTACATTCGAATCTGGAGATAAAGTAGAGGATAAAGATCCCCACTTTTAAGTTATTTATTTTTATGCAAAGGGTGAAGTTACAGGTTTCAGACTAAGAGGATTGATGCTTTTTATATTATCATTGGCGACTAAACTTTAAAAAATGGCCCAGGGGCCACATCGCTCACATGAGGCTCAACACTGCCAATAACTCTGTTCAGAGCAGCTAACTTTAATCAAAGTAGCTTTGTTATATAAAGTCAAATACAAATATTTAAGCCAGTGTTGTTTCTGTGATTGCTGTGTCAACAATAAGAAATCAGGATACTTTAATACATAATGAGATTCCAAACTGAAGTATTGCAGCTTCAGTTGAAAATACTTAAAGGAAGTGAACATGAAAAAATTATCAAGGGCTAAAATTTGTCTGTTTGATGTGTATAATGATATCTGAAAACCGTTTAGACAGAGCTTTCCTGAGTAAAAAGATATACCACTTAGAATAACTAATTCTTGCAATCCATGAGCGCTGCCATATTGTTAAAATCATTACCTCCCTGCTGGGTTATCTCTAAGCATCTAAGAGAGGGCAGCACTGATGCTGCCGTCAGTGAGACACATTGCATTTATACACACGTTTAGTAACAGAGATAAAATGCCATCATCAAAATGTGAATGGAAACTTGAAAGGATTATGTAAAGAGTTGTCATTTTAAACAGTGTTTATGGAGGAAGATTTTGGATCTCAGAATGATGCATTCCTACCAGCAGTTAATGTGACATGTAACTAGAATGGAATGTCCGTGGATCAGTGTTATCGTGACCTATTTTTTCTTGCACTCGGGAATTTCTTGTTTATGAGTTTGAGCATTATGTGTGCTAGATAAATGAGCACACAAGGTGCATGCACAGCATCCTGACTTTTAAAAAGTGTCTTAGTCCTGCTATTCTTCTGACAGCATACACAAAACCGGCGTTCATGTCATCAAGATCTTATGTATAAAAAAAACAAATCAGAAAAATTTCCAGGGCATTTAAATAAAAAGTAACGGTAGGAAACCCCACAAAGAAAATGGAATTACAATTTTATATCATTTTGAATTGAAATCTAAAAACAGCATTTTATTTTTGTAAACACTGACTGCCCCATGCATCTCCGTACAAACATCTGGAATGTGATGGTCTTATATTTCACAAATTAGTTTATCTATATTCATTTTTCTTCACATCAAGGCATATTTTTCTTCTTAACTTTTATCAACTCTGTACATAAACACTGGCCTAGTTCCAACATTGACCCAGTCACCAGCAGCAATGTGGCTTATCTACGTCAGAGAACAGATGCATGCTGGGGAATAATGGATTACCTCCATAAACCTTTCACTGAGAGTGTTAAATTGATAAAATCTCTTGATAGAAATAAACAAAAAGGTAACAGACCTCATTTTTAAGTTTCAAAAGGCTTTTAAAATTTATTAAGCAACAATTATTTTTTTCATGTTCACTTCCTTTAAAAAGATTTTTACCAATGCATTCCAAGCTATATAGATTCTAAATTATATCAGTAAATTTGCATAGTTAAATATCTTCATATATTGTAATATAATTTTGATTAACAATATGTTATAAGCATTGCATATTATATTTCGTAAAAATGTTGACAAACTTATGCATTTTTAAACTATTCGTGGAAATTCATACCCTCATCCACTTAGAAATAAAATAGGTAAAAGGATGTGCATTGCCTCTCTATATGTACTGAAATCTTTTATAATAGTTTACATTCACATGCATACACGTGTAGATAAAAAAACACTATATACCTCAAATTTATTTTAAAAGAAATGCATTTCTCACAATATTTTTAAATTCATGACCTTGGGTAGCTACAGAGCCAATATGGCACATACAATGAAAATATAATGTATCGAATTTTTTTCTGTATTTTCACAGTCTTGAGAATTAAATTAAATATACATGTATTGTTATTTTGTTCATAATAATCTGTTTTTAAATTGTGAAATACGCTGCCCATTCGTTGGGGGTTTTTATTGGGTGGGGGTGTGTGACAAATATGGCCGTATCGTGAACAATGTATTTTTTTTAGGTCACTTAAGTCACCCGGGTAACCTATTGCGTTTTTAGTCTGCAACCGATTGAACATTTTTTATTTCATCTTGAAAACCACAGGGCGAATTGCCACTTGGCTATACTATATAAAAAATGCGTTCTGTTTTATAAAATAAATTTAATTCCCTGTGCTTTGAGAAAGAAACTGTTTGGATGTTGTGTGAACTATAAATGAAATTGAATTTTATTAGAGATTGACGATTAAAGCCCTACAGGACTTTTTTCTTATCAAAAGTTTACAATGTATGGTCCCTGGAACTAAGGTATATGTAGATAATCGAGAATTCTTCCGACTCTTGCATCCCTCCCAATTCTTTATGAATAAATGTTTTTCAAACATCAAATAATAAAAGGTGGGAGTTACACTCAGAGGAGTGTCGGATTTGGGTTTAGACTCCAATATGAAGCTTGAAATGCAAAATTTGTAATTTTTTAAATAAATGATAGAGTGTTTTTTAGCTGATAGAAGAAGCGAGGATGAAATAAATATTAATAAAAACATCATTCCTTTGGAATTTAGAATCGACAGAAGTCACCCCGCCCCTATTTCACATATCTCCGCCAAGAAAACAAAATATCTCATGAAAAAGAAAGTCTCTTCTTTCTTTGAGGGAAAGGACGAATTATTTAGTCGTTGAGTGTTTGCTATTTATTACTGTTTATACCAAAATCAGTGAAAATCAGGCATTATTTGCGCGAGCAACAGCCGGATTGAAACTTGCCCTTGGAATCAGATAATCACAAACAAGAGGTTCATGTGTGACATGGCTCAGCTGAACAACAGTTCTTGAATCATTCTCTTTCGAAATTTTTAATAAAGATATGATTTCTTTAATGTGAAATTCACTAAAATTCTCATATGTCCTAACATTTTACATTGCATTAAAAAGCCTCCGTTTTTGGACATCATATATAAGATCTTTGCTACATTAATCTTATTATCATAGACTTAAAGATAACAAAATAACAAAACAAAGTAAGGAAGGTCACTGCAACCTTGATATGTAGGCATGAAGATACTTGTACATAGTAAATTAACTATACGTAGCACTGTAGTTTTTTGAAAAGAAGATTTTTAAAGGGACTTGGCCACGATTTTAGATCAAAAATTGTATTTTTACTTTTTATGTATAAAATTGTTAACTGGTGCATTTTAAATGATTGACTTAAATATTGGATGTTAAAGTCAAGTTACAAGCGAGATACAGAGGTAAGAATTGGTCGTTATGTAAAGAAAGCTCGAGTCTTATAGTTGTTTACAAAAAATGTTATGTAAAGAGTTACCATTTCTTAGACAAAATGACATGTGAAAAGCAATTTAAACTAATTCAATATCTTCATAGACACTATTATCAATAACGGAAAGATACATTTGATTGAAACTTACACCAATACAACACAAAAAAGGACAATATTCGAGCTTGTTTACAAAACAAAGAATTATGAACTCTGTATCTTGCTTATAACTTGATATTTGACTTTCAAATTTTGTCATAGCATTATATACTTGTTTATCTCATAAGTGTGGTGTATATTACCCGTGTGATAAACCTTTGCTATATCAAACGGGTGATGCTTTATCAAATACTTCCGGTCCGAACTAATTTTGACACAGCCCCTCGCTTCAACGCTTCATAACATAAATTCGTCCTCTTAATTATTATGTCAATCTATGTCGCTTGAAAATCAGAACTAAGATGTTAAAGATTTCCCACGTTTGAATTTATATTAATTCTACGAAAAAAGATAATTGATTTTTCTAAAATCAACGTTAAACGGATGATATAATAATACTAAATATTTTAAGTATTTATTTAAAAATAAATTGTGCTTGTTTTTAATCATTGTTCTTTATAAGAGTTCTTGTATGAATTGATACTATTTATATTGAAGTTTCGCGTTTATTCGCGAAAAAAATTTGAAGTTTAATGGGCTTTCGTACACAAGGTTCCCATCGCCGCCATCTTGGATTTAATTTAAACTGTCATATCAGGGAAAATTTTTTCTTAAAATTCATCGGTGAAATTATTTTGCGATCATCCTCTTTGTCTTCCGATCGGTGCTTCAACACCTTAGATTACAACCACTTCAACCAAAATGGCGCATTACACCTGTCACTGATAAAAACCATCCCTCAATCGGCATTTTCTGCTTTAGATATGCGATAAATGTCTAAAGGGTGGACGGATGTTGTCACCTATATGTAAATGAGATTTCCCTGCACCGTGTGTTTGTTTCAATATACATGTACTAGTATTCAAAATATATGCATTTATAATCATGGTTATATTAACCTTGTGTAATAAAAGTTATAATTGACTGTTAATAGTATCCCTTTTCTTAATTTTAGCTTCTATGTTGATCGAATTCAAATTTATTTTAACTTGTATGTTGATCGAATTCAAAATCGACGCCTTTTGAATATTCGTATCAGTGCTATATTTGGAAGGGATTACCCAGAGTATGGCGAAAATATATCAACTTCTGCCCTTTGTCGCACATCTAAGGCAGTAGATGCAGATTATGGGATATTATTTTACTAATGACGGGTGTAACGCACGTTTAGGTTGAATTGGTTGTATCTTCGATGTTGAATGACCGATCAGGAGACGGAGAGGATGGCTAAATAATTTCACCGATGAGTTTTAAACACATTCCACCGGCTATAAATCCATGATGGCAGCGATGCGTACCTTGTGTAATATTAGGTATGGGGTATTTATTTTATTAGGAGAAAACTTTATAACTTCCGGTGCCTGTGGCCTACAGGCCTTGATGGTCACCTGAGTACCATAACCCTTGGATGGACCAATCAGAGGGTTTTATTTTTGCATTTTAAGCTTTGCTTTAGAGTCTGCACCCTAATCTGAGGCTCTTCTGACTGTTACTTTCGCCTTTGATTGTTTGATGTTAACTTTGAGAAACATTTATTCATAAAAAGAGGGAGGGGGACCATAGTAGAGAAATCTCGGATAATCGATACCTTAGCTTCAGGGGTCAACAATTGTAAACTTTTAGTAAAAAGAGACCTACAGGTATTTATTAGTCAATCTTTAATATTTTCAATTACATAAAATTTTTATAACGCACACAACAAGCATACAGTTTATTTCTACAAGCATACAATGCACAGGGAATTAAATCGATTTCCTAAAATAGATTACATATTTAATTTAATATCAGCGGAAAATTTACCTTGTGGTTTTCAAACGAAGTTAAAATGTAAAACTGTTAATAGACGACAAACGGTTTTAGGTTACCCGAGAGATTCAAGTGAAAGGACGGTAAATTCCACAATGTAAAAAAAAAAGGATATTATTTTACAAAATGCATTTAGTTAACGATTATCTCACACGGCATTGAAAGTACAGAAAAAATATTAAAATATTCAGTACATTTTTACAATGAGATCTAATAGGCCCTACTCAAGGGTCCTAAACCCCTGACCCAAGGGTCAAGAATTTCACAAGTTGGATAGAGGGCTTCAGACATATCATAACTATGCATTTAGTATTTTAGTTTATCTTCCCCTGCTGTGGATGTAGAGAAAATTTTCTAAAATTAAAGACGTTTTTACTATATGGCCATATTACCTCAAGGTCTTGGACCCCTGACCCAGGAGCAATATCAAATTTTTGGTAAAAGGATTCATGAACATCAGATTTATGCAGTAAGTTTATCTTGGACTACTGTGGAAATGGTGATTTAATACATTTTCACTCTATGGCCATAATGGTCCAGTCCTAGGGCCTGAACCCCTGACCCAGGGACTACGAATTTCACAATTAAGGTAGAGGGCTTCATGGACATCAGATTTATCCACTAAATTTATCTCAAATATATTCATGGAAGAAGAGAAGAATGTCTTTAAAGGTTTAATACATTTTCATTAAATGTCTGTATACCCTGCCCTACGGCCTGAATCCCTGACAAGGGCCATCAGTTTCCTAATTTTGGTAGAAGGCTTCATGAACATCATTACCTTACATTTAGTTTTTTCCAACATTAGTGGGAGTAGAGACGAAGATTTTCGAAAAATTGACATCTATTGCTTATTTGGCCACACTCAGGATTCCCCGGGGATGATAAGGTCATAAATTTCAAAATTTATATCACCTCCTCCTGAAGATGCCTCAAACCAAAATATTGGCAATTGGCCATGTAGTTTTCTAGAAGAAGTTAAAAAAATAAAATTATTAACGCACGGCAGACAACGAACGGCAGATAACGAACGAAGACCATTTGCAATAGGTCACCTAAGTGACTGAGGTGATCTAAAAAGTTCTTTCTTAAAATATAACATAGTCCTACAGTAAGTATGCTTGAAAATATGTGGCTTTGGAAGTAGGCGAGTTCGCAGCTAGAAAACCTTTTTTTAAAAGATAATGAAAAAGTATCGCAGAACATTGCTATCTTTGTTAATCTTCACCATGAAATATTTTAATTTCCTATAATTATTTTCATGCATGGTATTATATAGCAAAAACAATTAGTGATGTGATAATTACATTGAATATGCATAATCTGGACCGTGGCTACAGATGATTCCCTTGGTCAGTGTTCAAATACAGTAACAAGACTGATGACGCTCCCAGTTTGACAAAGGAACTTGTCATTAAAATTCACTAACTCCACTCCCGGGGGCATCATATTTTGAGTAAAAACTGTAAACATTGATTCTTTTTTAATTTCATGACTTTGGGGTTTAAATTTTAACGGACAAATATAGCCCATTTAAAATGAATTCTATGTCAATTTTCAAACTCGGTCAATATTCTTTGCTACAGCAAAAAGAGCCAAGAAATGCAGGTTGACCAAACAAATATTTTTTAAATACTTCAAATATTTATACGTTTACATTGCATTTACAAATATATAAAAAAAATGTACATTTTTACGTCATGTTAAAAGGTGCCGATTCTTCTGCACGTTGGTGAAAGTTCTTAATTTTTATAGAATTATTTATACATTTAGAGTAAGAAGAGTCCATTTCGTTACTGAAAGACTGTCTAATAGTACTCGAATGAAGATATATTATAATAGTATCCTTTATCATGACTTATAAGAGTTAACTAGTTCACTTACCGGCATTTTGATTTGAAGTTCTCTACTGAACAGGCAAGCCCGCACCGTGTTGTTTGCACAGCAATTGTTGAACATTTTTATTGATTTTAAAACTTTCTCATGAAAAGCTTTCGCTGTAGGCTCTCCAAGCTTCAGAAAAATGTAATCAGAAAACAACCTGAAAGCCAGTAATTGGTCAGAAATATGAGAGTTATTTAACAATAAAAAAAGACAATAAATATTTATAATAGAATACCTTTCAGAGGGCTGTCGAAATATCAAGATGAACTTGACGTAGGGATTCAAATATTTCATCAAATGAGGGGTCAGAATTTTAGGATTCCCGACGTTCACATTTTGTGGAATCTGTGGCCATCCTGTAAAGTCCCAGAAGTCCATGGGTGTTCCATCAACTGAAATGAAAAAAATAAATGGAGACAGACAGACAAAGAAACAGAGAGAGAGAGAGAGAGAGAGAGAGAGAGAGAGAGACAGAGAGAGAGAGAGAGAGAGAGAGATATTTATTTGACAGAAGCATTGAAAAACCAACCTGTTATACTATTATAGCTACTAGAGTCTTTTTCAAGTTTTTCTGAGAGTCCATCAAAGTAATGTAGATAATCAATGAATGATTCCTTGTGATGAGTATCAGTCCGAAGTTTGTGTCCTGTGGAAAATTGATGCATGTATTAAACGGTATTAAAAAGTTTTAATATTGTTATATTTTGCCATATTCTGTTCAGTTGGAGTTTAGGTCTTGTAGAATTATTAGTTTCATCATTAAGGTTAATCAACTTGAAAAAACAGAAAGGACGTACTGCACGGACTAGCGACAGATTTGTTGGTCCATCCGTTTACTCGCTTGATGCAAATATTTCAAGAGAATCAAAGAGAAAGGTTATGTATTGATATTTATCAACGCCTTCTACCTTCGTAGAAAGTATTTTAAGTGTTTGATATTGAAGGGCTGGCGATCTGGGTCAACAGTTACTTACCATACCGCCGCCACGACCACCACGAGGTTTCCTTATGAAGGACTCCATTATTTGGGGAGATCTGAGGATGGCGCACTATGCGATAATATAAATCTGTTGAACCACATTTGTCTACGCCCAACACATGAAAAAAAGGGAGACAGCGGAGCTTTCTTTTTGTTCCATTATTAGTCTGATGGCAAGCGTCGTAGAAACATGGATTCTTAAACTTTTGCTCAAAGTCTGGAGGCATCTTTAACGAAAACAAAAGAAATCATATTGACGCAAGCGTGAAAAGCCTAAAAAATATTGTATGAATCACAATTGGTTATTTACATAAACAACACATTACATAAACAACACACCACGAAGAAAAAAAACGAGTTGGGTGTACTAGTTTTCATGGTAAATTTTAAATATTTTTTCAGCACCACGTTTTGAAGTATCCCCCCACTTTTTTTTTGCTAAGTTAGACCTAACCATTAGGCACATAGCAGAATAGAGGGTTCAGCCCCCCCCCCCCCCCCACACACTTTTTTTCGAAACATAATTGTTCCGTAATGTACGTTTGAAAGATTGAGAAGTTGGAGTCAAAGGCATAGTAGCCCCCCCCCCCCCCCTCTACGGATTAGGATTTTCATGATTTTGGGAATTATGTTTTTTCTTTTAATATTTTTGAGGATCAGTCTACCCCCGCCCCCCCCCCCCCCACTTTCAATTTGCTTCCGTTACTCTAAGCATTTCTAACGGTAATTGTATGATCATTGCCATATAATGAAGTAATGGAGAACACATTGATTTGTACACTATTCTATTACAAAGTTCAACTTATCATTATTCTCTTGGAGATTATGTATTTCAAACCATTGTGATTTTTTTTTGCTGCATTGTATTGAATTAAAACTTAATGCATAAGTTTATATAATTTCAAGGGACCATATGATAAAATGGAAATGGATTATTTTAAAGGTACATGTAAGATCATGCTCATCTGGTAGAATCTGCAAATTTTAAAGGTATAAAAAATAAGCCGGATAATAATTTTTTTCCGAAAATGGAATTATAAATCTTATCTACACTTCAGTTTTTAAAGATAATCATGGTTATTTATTTGCATGAGGTTCTCAAAAGAATAATCCAATAATAATTGAAATATTTACTAATAATATTAATATTGAATAATTTCAATAGATATTATAGAATATTACTTTCAACTAGTTGGACCTAAAAATCAAAAGCTGAATTTTATTCATAGCAATTTGTACTGCTTTTTCGTTTTCTCACTTTATAAGATTTGAAATCTACGAAATTTGTTAAGTCGTACGTGAAAAATATCATCAGAAAATTATTTTCCTTGCGCCGAACAGTAGGCTATTTCAACCAATGAAATAAATGTAAATTTACACATCATGTATTTTCTACCAATCACTAAGGAGAGGAAGTGCACAACCCGGAGACTGTAAATTAGTTTAACTCTTTATACCGTCTTTCTTAGAAGACGGTTATAAATTAAGGCATTTTGCAAATAAGCTACAAAATGCCTGCACCAGAGTTCTTTCTTACACCTTTGGTATTTCAATACATGTGAGATTATGTCCGTAAGGTATAACCTGAATTTTAACTGATAAATTATTATTGTGAAATTAATCAAAAACCTACTTTCATTTTCGAAAAACAATCCCGAAATAGCAAAAATGAGATAAGGTGGTGGACACGCTTTGGCGGATCCAAGTCAGGGATATTCTTGTTCGAAATATATACTTGCACTGATTAATATTGAATAATTACGTAAAGAGTGAATATATTAACTGTAAACCTATTTAGAGAATGCATAGAAGTTAAGATTTGACAAATGTTGATAAAATGAAATGAGTCAATTCGTTTCTTTAGTGGGCGATTTTAGTTTTGATACTCATTCGCTTGCGCAGCACGACCTCTGGTGAGAAAATGGGATAGAACGAATGAGTTCATCATGCTTCGCGGGCACATACTTTGGATCGGACTTCGATTAATACAAAAAGTTAATAAATAAAATGGAAAAATGAATGAGATTTTAGTATCAATGGAAAGAACTTTCCAGAACGGGGTGCCCAGAAACGTTTTGACTAATTGACACCATGGTGGAAAGTGTAGGGCGAGTTAACCATCGGGCAGATACTTTGAATCTGACAACTTTGGTTTAATATGTTTAATATGCATGAAAATGGATAATAATGCATAAACTAACGTGTTTTAGGTTAATACTTTTTCATACTACGACAAATTAGTTGTAAACTTTAGACATAATTTGTACACATTAATGAGCAGATTGTTGTATCCTACGTCTCTATGGATAAATGATGAATGTTAAAAAAAGGGGAAGTTTAATTGGGATGCCACCCCCCTCCCCTCCAGATTGTTTTTCAAAACAGTCTTTTATCTGAAATTCTTATTTGGAACAGTAATAGAAATTATATTTAAAATTGACCTAAAGAACCAAATGTATATATATAGAGAGATATACACTAAATACCCATTCACTGGTTTGAAATAAATACAATGAAAAAGTTTTCTTGTAACAAACAGGATTAAAGCCACGTACAAAAAATGTACATGTATATATTATCCATTTCAGTTTAGATTTTTATCTCTGCCCGCTCATCTAAATATCTAACAATGCAGTTTGATTTTTATTTCAATTCTAAAGAATACGATAGGGAAAAAGTCGGCAAAGTATATAATACAAAAATGACATTTCATCATAATAATGTGTAAAGTGTTAATTCCCGCGCTTGCGCAGGGTATCATCTAGTTGTTTTGAATATAATGAAGAACTCCGACATTCTCCGAAAAGATAAAACGTGCCAAACACGACAGTCAGTGTACAAAGTATGACCTACTTTACATTTACGAGAACAACAAAAAATATGTAATATTGTTTAAAAGGCATTATCATAAAGCCCTTCGGGCTGTATTAGATTTGATCACGCCCCGACCAAAATTATCACCTCAAAGCATGATTCCTTATTCCTTCAATATTGTCATTGTACCTTCCCGCTTAATAAATATAAGGGTAAAACATTAAGCAATCTGTATATCATGTAAATATTTCATTTCCGTTAAAAAATACATTTTTATATTCTTTATGATATCCATCAAAATATAGCTCTGAAAATGAAATACATACCAGGGCAAAGAGGTCTTCCACTGTGCTGCTGTCTGAATCAGCGTGGCCCAGCAGAACGGCGGAACACCACTCAGCCTCGGTCTGTCTCGGCCGTGGCACTCCGATCCGTGTAAGCTGGTCCGATTTTTCAAACCTAATCAAGTTAAACCCAGTTAATAGACTGGTAAAAATGGCGAACATGGTCAGATTGCTCAGATAAAACAGCATCCGTCTGTGAACGTTTGGACTCATTCCAATGGGATTAATTCCTTCCGAAAATGAAGTGTTGCACGAACCTCGGACAGGTCAAAGAATGTGAATTCTACCATTTGTGGCACTATGATAAATAGGATTATTGATCATTTCACAAATGTATATGATATTAAATAAATTAGACTTACACAAATGTCTGCGTAAGCTTACAACCTGCAGTCATTTATGGCAAACGGGTTCAAAGAAGGTAAACAACATTAGTCAACAACATTAAGAAGGCAAATTAAACTTTGGATTTTTTAAAGTTACATATGAGCGCATTGATATACAGTTTTCTTCTTTCACATAATATAAATTTGGACAAAAAACACGGACAGAGAAAAATGTACCAAACTGCGCTCGTGTATTTTAAGTTCTTTTATTTGTGGGTTGGAGCTAAAAGTCTACGAGGATTTAATGTATACAGTTTACATGTACCATAAATAATGATGTATATTTTTCATGTGATTGTTTTTTTTCTCGGTTAAAAAGGATCATTTAAACAATAAAATGATTTCTTTATTGTTGCATGCGGGGTATGAAAGTTGCGACATATATATAGCAGGAAAAAATAAACATTGAAACTTTCATTTTTCTGGAATGATTGCTACCTTCATGGCCTGCATAAATCATCAAACAAACCATTATATTGTTTATATTTACATCTTTCTTTTAACACATTAATGCATTGGGCATAAAGAGTAAGTAAACTGAACAAATTATTGTTAATGTACATCAGTGCGTTAGGTTAAAGAAAAAGCCGAGTCGTCTTAGATGCGAATTTGAGTATGACATTATTATTATGATTATTTCGTGCAGTCCGTGATTTTTCCAAGTTGAAAGTTTCAACCGATCGATAAACTTCCTGTTCTTTAAGTTTCTATAGAGCTGTGAATCACAAACGGTTTTCTAAAGAAATAGTGTAGAAATTACTCGGTTGATGTAGATATACACATCTCATAATCATAATTTCACGATTCGGGCCAATTTTTTTTTTTATAACTTTTAGATAAATGACACATGGGTCAATTTTCAACCGCGGTGAAAATCCTTAATAATATCGACAGAGATTTTTCCTTTATCAGAAAGACCCGAGTAGTTGCAATTGGCGGTCGCCTATGTTTCTGTATTATTAAACAACAACTTGGTGCCTAAAACATTTTTTATACAATTGTGTTTCATTTTTATATAAGAATTTTTAAACTTTAACATTTTTGGAAAATGCGTCCTTGACCAACTTTTTGAGTTGAGGTGGCACAAAATCACACCGGTGGCCACATTAAACCACTGTGTTAAATCTTAACAAGGTACTTGGGATGAATTAAAGTTAAAACAGAGTTAACACATGGTTAAACTCGAACACACTTTTGAAATTGTGTAACAATGTGATTAACTTTAACACCGAATTAAACACAGAGTTAACACTGTGTTAGAGTTGATCACCTTTCGAAAAACCGGGCCAATAATTTAACCACTTTGTTAGCTAATCACTTAATTAGGATTAAACAAGTCATTATCCTTAAATTTAACAACCTTTCGAAAAACCGTGCCCAAACGTCGACAGTCAATTACTAACCTTATGTTATGGCTTTCTAAATATTTAAAACATAATTTCGGTGCAAAACATAATCTTTTTGTTTACTTTCTTGGGATATATAGTCATGATTTGGTGCAATTTAGAAACCAGGAAAACAAATGTTGATATTTGATCATGGATATAAAAAAACAATTATCATTTTTTTCCGGGATCATTTCATTATTTGCGCAAGCTCCCAATCGAAATCAGCTGTTCCGATAAGCGGAGAGTATCTTAATCTTTCAGTTTAAGATAAGCTTGTTAACCGTACGATAATGTAAAATATGTCCAGATATGCCGAATTTTATTACAATTTTAATTTTTAATTCGGCTTTCTTTAGATTTGCCGTCTGACTATTATTTCTTTAAGGTAGTAGGCGTATAGTTTTACTTACATATATTGTACATTCATTTCTAAAAAAAAAAAATCATGTTTTTTGTATATGTATGTTTTATCAGTTTCTGTGCATAATTGTTGTCGGTAAATACGTTTTCAAGACCACAATGTAAAATAGTTTCTGTAAACTAATTGTGTCATGCTGTATAAATAAAGGGCATGATTATTGTTATTATTACTATTATTAAGATAATTCATGAAAATAAGTCTATGAATTTGTAGAGAGTATGAGACGCTGTTACTCCGTGAAGGGGTCTATATAAAGCCTCTTTCACAATTGGAGCACGAGCAATTTACAACACTTTAGAATCGGAATTTTTTGCTTTGCACGAGTTATCGTATATGTTGAACGAGCTCCAGCATTCGTTGCATGCGTTTTTTGGTCGCATCAAGTCTCCTCAAAATAGTGGACATACACACTTTTCAGACAAGACCGAATGCGATTCAAATTATTGAAATGCAACGCACGGACATTAGTACGAACGTTTTACAATTATGTTTTGTGTACTCACAAGAGCGATGCACGATTTTTAAAGATCGTAAGATAAATTGCAGATGTTTACGTGTCTGTTGTGCGACCATAAGACTGTTGTTCAACGTCTCCCCAATAAATCTTGCAACTTTCCACTATCATCGCTAAATTTATCGGTTTCAGTTTCCATGCTTTGCCACTAGTATATACTGGATACAGGGTTATTTTCGCCACGTGACATTTTCGCTTCTACTTACGATTTTGGTTCGCCTTGAATACCCCTGCGAATGTTATTGTCATATAAATTTTAGATCACGTGGTTTTATTTGACCCTTTTAGTTTCCCAGTATAAATAGTGCCTCGTGTTTATAGTCTATTTTAGAGAATCTAGGTACTTGTAGTCAAATATAAATTCTAGAGGTTTATTGATTTAAAACTTTATCTTCATTAATTGGAGGATAAAATGTGTTCTAGAAATAAATGTGACAATACAAAAAAACAGTTTTTTTCTGCTGTTGCGACAATTAACATGCGTAATAGAGATCCCCCTAAGAATTAATTTTCGATCTGCGCCTGACCTAGTAATAACATCAATAGTGAAACAGACTGTACTATTTTATGCAGAACGTTCCTTGAAAATGGCTCGATATACTAGGATTTTATGCAAAACATTCACCCATTATTTTTTGAAAAAAAAAAACATGGTATTGCACACCACAAGCATAAAACATGGCTATGATTTTCTTAAGCAACCCAATGTTTATATCATCAACCACTCTACACGTGGTTAAACACGAACGATAACTCTGTTCTGAGTAATATCGTTTAATTTTTAAAAACCGCTAGCTGGTGAAATAAGACATACATCTTAAAAGATGTTGATGTGTTAACATAAATCAAAGAAGTATATGATATGAAAATCGACCAGTACTTACTTTTTTGAGAATATTATCCGAACACTTATACTTCCGCTCGAAATTTCACAGGAACTGAACAAATCTCGGTGAAGTCTAGTGAACTTTCATTCGAGCACCTCTGGATTTGTTACATACTTAGCAACGATAAAGAAAACATTCCGAACACATTCGCAGGGGTGTTGAATTCGCCCTAACAATGTTGTGGTAAAAGAGAGATAATATGAGACATAGGAATTCGCCAAGTCTTAATCTGTTAACTGACAAAAAGAGCGAAATGAGCAAAAATAAAACGGGGCGAATAGTTCCCTTATATAGTATACACTGTATAAGCGTATCTGTTTCAGGCCACAATTGACCTTGATTTTGGCTGTTGCTTTTGTCATCTTCTTCTCTTGCATTCAACTATTTCTACTGAAGAGAGTCGGAAATGGGCGATATATATATATATATATATATATATATATATATATATATATATATATATATATATATATATATATATATATATACCTTCTCTAAATCCCACGAGCATTCGGACGATAAAACGTATTATCGGACGTGCGCCGTTCGTCCTATCGCATTGGCGCATTCAGTCGCCCGATCATATGGTCATTCGTTCGATCCTATCGCATTATCTTACAACATTCACATTCTTTGTACAACAGACGCATACGGACGCAAGATAAATTACACGATTCAATGCATTTACATCGCACAACAGTCGCCCTGAATCGTGCAAGTTTAGTACGAGTACTTTTTCATTTGCGATTATTTTAGCAACATATTTACGAACCATATCGAATTTTTTCGATCCCGCAAATATTTTTAGCTTCTGCTCGTGCGCCAATTGTGAAAGGGGCTTAATAAATAACATTACGTTCACAATTATTGTATACACTAGCGGTAAGAACATGCAAATGATTAAAAAAGAATCAATTTATTTCGGATAAAGCATATTTGTTTGACTTTGTAAAAGGAACATTCCAAAATATCCGTAACTCTTTATTGATTCTATTAATTTTTTAAATTATTAATTAATTTTCTAAAGTTATTTTTCCTTACTGAATTAATTGAACAGACAGTTTAAAAATGCATTTTAATTAAAATTGTGTTCTTTCTGCTCGGCAAATTGTTTAAGATGTTTAATTATTATAGTCATAATTTCATTATGTAGTAATGTATATTTGTTTGTACGTACTGAAACAAGATAAAATTAAATGTTTGTTTTTTGTTAGACCTTTGCAATTGCTAGTTCATTCAAAATTGATTCATGTTTTCACATGCTACATAAATCCGCACTAAACAGTTTAATGGTTCTAACGTCCCTATGCATGATCATTGCTGCATTGTCGAGGACCTTTGCCATAACCTTACGCCTGCAGTTAAATACATCCGACTAAGTCTCGGCACAAGTCCTCGGACTAGACTACACTAAGCAAAATACACTTCTTTTTTAACGAAAATGGGACAGAATCGTTACATAATAGTAAGAAACTGCGTGCTGGTATATGTACTGTTGTGGTGTTTCAGCAGGGCTATAGAGGTAGGGCTATAGATGTAGGGCTCGTTTAAGAAATATACTTTTCTGTCGTGTCCGTTACTTTCTTTTTCCATATAAACAACTGCATTTTATTGTTTAAATAATAGACCGTATCAGAACATTTAAATAGGAACTTACCAGTTTGCATCAAGTACATGTATTAAGTTGGTCCATATTTTGACCTGCAATCTTAAGAGATAACAATCTGTCGCTTTCTCGAATGTTCACAAAGTGCCTTTGACTTGAACATCAGACCAGAGAGAGAGAGAGAGAGAGAGGGGGAGAGAGGGGGGAGAGAGGGGGATCTTCAAATATGCAAGATATTTTTCCATTTTCAAATTCGATCATTTTGTTTTTAAGAGCTTCAATTAAATCAAAATTCGATAAAACAGATTGTTAACATATAAATTATTAGTATACTATTAATACTAATGATCTTTGTTCATATACAGTTTTAAGATGCTTCACTCTGTGAATTCTCCTTATGAACTTGAGTTATATGCATCACTATATGATATTTAAGCAGTATGGAATCCAAGCTCTTGAAAACTGTATTTATGTCACCTTTTTACATTAATTGAAGGGCTACGGATTGAAAAAATCACTTTTGAAAAAAAGTTTTTTTTTGTTATTTTCTATGGTAAATATTTCTAATTTTTTTCGAATTTGCATTTTGAACCTATCATATTGCTCTTGCAATTTTATCATTAGTCTTTAAAGTTGCTTAAATAGCATTCTTCCAGTAAAATGGTATATTTCTGCATGGTTTTTTGCCTAGATATTCTTCAGCAACGGGTTGACCCTAAAAAAATCCTAGATATTTTGATAAGTTTTGTTCAAAGAAAATATTATATTTAGATGGAATTTTTTTGGGGCACCCCGGCCCTGGGGTTGAATTTTGCAAAAATCGACAAAATTTTCGGAAACTGATTTCTATTAAAGTGGTCTATATTTACATCACTATGAGTAACTTCTGGATAGCTCAGTAGGTTAAACCCGCTGGCTACGTTACACAGGATGTTTTTGTGTCCTGGTTCGATTCCATCTATGGGCATACTTTTTCTCTTTTAAAATTATCAGTTTGTATAAACACCTTTTTATTTTTATTTTTATTCTTTTATACAGGATAGTGTATTTTGTATTTCACTAATATTTTCTTCCTTTAATGCACGTTTGCTCTTCCAATTGAAGACATTTATGACAAAGTATGTACTGAAATGAAAGCACTCAACCGTAACTATACCTTAGTGTAAGCACGCTTTGTTTGAGGACAAGAATCATAATTACACTCTGTGTTACTCGAAGCAGATGCCACGTAAAAAATCATGTCCACTTAAGATTTGGCGTTTGCCTTTCCAGAAAGAACATCTGTAGGAAATTGTACAATTGCGGGAGAAGTACTGCAATGTAGATGCAGTTCGTTCTTTGCAAAGAACGTGTGTATTGGTAGCGTTTTATGTCAAAAATGCAGTAGGGAGGTTTACAGATAGACAATTGGCAATAATGGCAACAACATTGCTAATTAATGAATAACTTGACAATGTTCTAAAATCTGATCCTGTTTAAGCTGTAGAAATAGATTTCATTTTCGACACAACTTCTAAAATTTCTTTTTCTTTTTTTTTAAATTTGCATTTCTTACACCAGTGACATTTTTCGAAATTAAATGTATCATCCCCGAAGAAATTAGCTGTAAAAAGACGTATGTACACTAACGGGATTAGCAACGTCTTTATCGCCATGTTTACATTTATTTATTTCAGAAAATATCATGCACGTTTTTAAAAAGATTGCAAATTTTACGTTATCATCCCACGTTAAGGACCAACGAGAAACATTAAAATAAGAACTTATTTGTCAATTGTTGTGGAATAATAAGTTCAAATACCAAAAAAAAAAATCTTGTAAAACATTGCTACTGATTAAAGCAAACGAATGTGTTCTTCTTGCTGATACGGATCTGTTTCATAAATTTTGAATTATTATGTTTCAAACTGAATGAGATATAAGGAAAATAAATATCCGATTTAACCATCATTGTGGATACATGTATATGTTAGAATTACATCATCGTAATTATGATCCTATACGGGAATGAAGTAAAATAAAACATTTCTTATCTTTTAAAGGATATTGTGTTAATTTTACAACAGAATAAGGAAAAATTGATGCATTAAACGATCTTTAAAATCGCGTCTTGCGAGACTTTCGATAGTTGCTAATATGTCCCTGGTTGTAAATAAACGTATATAAAGTACATGTATCGTATTATAGAAAGTAAACTGAAAATAAATTTAAAGATAGTAAAGTTAAAAAAACCGGCTACCACTTATACTGCTCGGACAACGATTATGAAACTTTTTCTCAATCACTATATACATTTTGAGAACTAGAACCCAAGAGTTCACTGTGTAAGGCCTAATTTAAGTAGTGGAACGAAAATCGATATGCTATTTGTAAAGACAGAAACCAATACTGACCCTATAGGTTAATTTAACTGTAATAAACAATTTCATTATATGTGTAAGTCCAAAATATTTATTTAAAAGGGCATGGTCACGATTTTAGTCGAAAAATATTTTTCTGATTTTAGTGTTTACAATGCTTGAGAAAGGCATTCTAAATAGGCAACCAAAATTTGAGTGTCACTCGTTGAGTTATATGCAAGTTACGGAGCTTACAATTCTTTGCTATGTAAACAAAGCCTTTGTTTACATTTTGAATGTTAAAGTCAAAATTCCAATTTTTGACCTAAAATGAATGTGCTAAACGTTGGGAACTGTTTATTTATGCTGAAAGTGAACAAGAATATAGACAAAGCAGCTTGAATATTTTTTACTGGTATATTGAACCGATGTAAACAAAAACAGGACACGGGCCTTGATTACATGACAAAGAATTGTGAGCAGTGTACCTTGCTTATAGCTTTACGACTGACTCTCAAATTTCATTTTATCATTAAAAATGCATTCCTAAAGCATTGTAAGTAACAAAAACAGAAAAACAGTATTTGACCAAAATCGTGACCATGACCCTTTAAATGAATAATTCATATCAAATATTTGATATAAACAAAGAATATTTCTTGTCCACTCTGTTTACACCATTTCATAAATGTCAATTTTTTTTATCTACTTGGAGGGTATATACATGTCCTTTAGAATATTGTACCATAGCTAGGTGCATTTTCCATTGTAAAATGATGTGGTATATCCCTAAATACACCATAGCATATGGACCAATCTAATACCGGTATTAAGGGATTAAGGTACATGGAGTTATGTTTCTTCTATTCAAACTGAAGCCATATAGATACACCATAGCCACATACACCACGACCTAATCACCATGTCACACTGTAAAAATAAATGCATGATGAAATCAATTAATTATTTTATTTCAGTTCAATACAACTGTATGCAAGAAATGATCTCATTTCATCAAATTAAAAGTACAATTATAAAAAGTACCATTCGGTAGAATACCATAAGAATTGAAAATAGCAGAAAGCTAAATATGGTACAATTGAATTACACAATACAATTGCATTGGTTATGTTGAGATACACTATGGACAAGTGCATTATACACTCGGGGCTGTGTCCCTCGTGAATTATACACTCGTCCAAAGTGTATCTCAACATAACCAATGCAATTGTATTGGGTAACTACTACATGTCAGTCATCTTTTCTCGATGAAAATTTGTAAAGGTCTTAACACACTTTTACGTCATCATGAGCAATCATTCAGTCCTTCTTAAGATTTTTTAAAACAGAAGTGTAGTCTGTACAAAATTACACAAACAGACAGACGGACTGATAGATTTATTAAAAAATTCTCAAAAAATTTTTTATTTGCAAATTCAGAACACAGAGTTATGCATAGAAGTCAAACCAGGTAATTTATGAAATTATTACCTTAATTAAGTTCTACAAGACGATACCCCGCGCAAGCACGGGAATTTAACACTTAACACATTAATATCATAAAAGGCGTAATATGTTGAACCATGTTTTTTGTTCGTTGTTCGCATGTACTGTGTCCGAATTTATTCTTCATTGTTTTCTTAACATATTCTTTAAAACTAAAAACGATAAATACATTGAAATGAATGATATAACCATGTAAGTGGCCTCAATTCTTTTTGCTGTAAATGGCTGAAAATAAAATAACAATTTAACTTTTTTTTTTATTTCAAACCAGTGGGTTGGTAATTAGTGCGTCTTATCTCTAAAAAATAAAGAGTTATGCTATTGTAGTTTTTCCGCAAAAAAACCCAAATCGGCCTCCTTAAGTCCGGATTTACGCCAAGCGTAAGGTTACGCCGGGCTTACGCCTTTTAGTGAAACGGCCCCCTGGTCCCTTGACCACTCTCGTTTTCGATAATGAAAAATTAAGTCTTTTACAAATAATATAAATCAAACAGACGAGTATTTTGTCAAAACAAAAATTATCTCCCATTTCCCGATGCGCACTGCCTGACAAAATTACAAATATATCAGTCACTCCTGCAGCCGATAATGAAAGGTTTGGACATTTTCTTAAGGGTGGAAATCGTCGCAAGAATGACGAAAATTTCTTCTCGCTTCGACGAATAATTAGACGGAAATGGCGGAATTTTTAATTTGCAATGACGTCGATTAGCTAAAATTGTTTTCATCAAATCTATAGACCTGGAAACGAATAAAAATGCATTAAATAAAATATTATGACCTGGATTATGATGATATAATAATAAAGCACATTTAAAAAATACATGTATTATCAAGAGGTCCTTCACTTTACTTTGTTTTAAAAATAAAAAGTCGACAAAAAAGCAAATATCGGCACGTGGTAACAATGAAACAAAGGCCAGTGAACCTCGCTATACTTTGTAGAGTTGACTCACATCAAATTCGACTGACTTCTACTTAATCTGGATCTTATCAAACTCTGTATTTCTCTTTCCTTCATAAAACTTTGCAAGATAGTCATCAACTTAAAACTGATTGATGGATTCGTTTCTATAGCAACACACTTATCTATTTTTGCCGTCCGTACGTGGAATCATGTTTTGGAGTTCTTTCTCTGATAAATTTTCTTCTTCTGCTCACTTACATCTACAGAGAGCCAAGTGAACGAGCGAATAAAAAGAATGGAAATAATTTGGCTTCAGCGTCCTCACGAAAATATCCCTTGGGGATTTCGCCTACAAGGGGGACGGGAGTTTGGTCAGCCCCTTGCAGTACAAAGAGTGAGTATATTCCATATTTCATATGTTACTATAGGGGCATCTCTTTACCATTGATAGTACACTCATGGAAAACAATTTAAAACCTGTAAAATGAAATTTAAGTATTAATCTATAAGTTCATGTTTAAATTTGAAAGTTTTTTTTTTTAACAAATTTAATACAAATACATTGTTAAAGGTGAATTGTATTTTTAATGGAACTAAAATAGAAATATTTCGGCAAAAGCAATAAACGTTAATTTCCATTAAAACTATCCAGAAAAATCAATCTGAAATTGCACGGTATGTATATGATTCACAGCGAAGGTATTTCTGTATCGTCTGAGATTAAACAAAACTGGTGGGGCGGTTGATCCTGCTGCGATCTGTTCGCAAGCTGATTAGGGGCCTGCTGCATGTGGCGTTTGGTTTTTTTTCTTATCTCATTTGATGCTATGACGTAATGCTGCGGTTCATTTCGCTTTGAATTATAAGTCTGGAACATATGCTTTTTTCTGATTCTTTACTTGATGTCTGTCATGTAAACCACTGCACGGACATGTAATGGTTTATAATGCAATTAAAGTACCTACCATTACATTTGTAATCTGTTTCCACAGAATACAACTATGATGAATCAGTTATATGGTCTCTGATACTTTTATCACGTGAAACTATGGGGATGTTGGTTCTATTTGTACATATCCAACTATGACAATGAGGACCGGCTCCACGCTTTGTTTTACTCCTCCCGCATTGAAGTAAATCAAAAATTTGAACATTTCTCAAATATTTTTTCTCAATTCATACTATTAAGCCACAAAACATCAGTACCTTCATTAATAGCAAATACACAAGTTATCAATGCTTAAATATAAAACAACTGCAATTTTATTTGAATTCAGGCAATGAGATTTTGTAATTCATTTTTTTTTACATTAACAGCATATGTTTTTTTCTTATGAAAAAAATACCAGACCAGTAGTGGTGTTACATGTTTGTTTACCATTACCTTTCTAATCTAATCTAAATCTTGCTGATTAGAAGTGACAACACAAGAAGATATGTATAATCAAGGAATTAAACGACAAAATGCGCTTGGTATTCTAATTGTACCTGTAGTAGATGTTTTACGAAACAACAAGCATTGTTGTAGGTCCGGTATTTTTAATTTACGAAATTATCATCAGAATTCTTTAATGCAGGTGGTACCCGGAAGTGTGGCAGACGGGTCGTTGTCATCTGGGGATCTTATCCTCAAAATTGGGAACCATAACGTAACAAATGCCTACCATTCTGAGGGTCAAGATCACATCAAGAATGCCGGCAACACGCTTCAACTAACTATTAAAAAGTAGGTCTAAAATGTCTCATATATGCAAGAAGTTATCTTGTTTGCAATAAAAAAATGCAATATTTTGAAGCTACATACATGTATATAAATCTAGTTTGTTTCGTAGAAACAAGATACCAAAATGAAAAAAATATATATACTGTGGTTTCATCAATATTTGTTGAATACCAATTTTCGTGGATTTCGTTTTTAAGTTGATCCATGAAATTAAATGTTCATTGAAATGCAATTTATATTAACATTTTGTATTGATGGGGTCATTGGCCTCGAATTTACATATCCTTGAAACTGTGATTTTCACTTTATACACGAAATTTGATACCCTTGAATATGAATGAAATCGCAGTATATATAATTCCACTATAAAGTTTTAAGATAAGTTGCGATCACCAAACATATTTTCAATTAAATTCTTAAATAAAGAATCATGATAAATATAAAACATGCCAAATCTCTGAATATAGAATATACCAAATCTATGTAGAAATGCATTATGTGCATCGCAGTTTGATTCACAGAAACACAAACCTTCATGTACATTATTCTACTGAATAAACCACTTTTTCAATTAGTAACAAATGTTCTTAATGACATCCAGCAGTAACTATTATCTGGAAGGTTACGTACGGCACGTGTTGCGAGATTAACGGCGGTTTTCTTCTTCATAATATATAATTTTTGATTATTCAAATATCATTATATATTCCCTACAAAAAACATTTTTTCAGAGAGCCAAATGAATATTTCATATGTTTGGTTTGTTAATGTTTTTAAATAAAATCCAGATCTTTAGGCAAGTAATTAATGTTACAACATGTATAATAAACAAAAACAGTTTTAAACACGTTCTGATAGATAAACCGCACTTGGTTGTGGTAGATAGAATTTCAGAAATACTTTTGTTCTTATTTCCATCCATTCATGCGTGTAAAACACAAATCAAGCAAGCACAGACAATGCTTATTGAAAACACGTGTTGCTCTAAATAGTTAAGTGATAGCAAACATATGTAGGCTAACACTTACAAAACGACTAATTGACTCTCAGTTTACCGCTGACCGATCTCCACTGTGGATATGCACCATGGATTTAGCAATGAACAGTCGACCTCGTCCATTTTATCACACATCGTCAGTAAGTGAACAAATTTTCCAATTTTCTAATTACAGGGTTCCTAGAGTGGCCGCTAGTTGTCCTGTTAGTCCTACTTCATCTCATAGTTTTAAATTCCCACACCCCATTAACCCGTCTGCTTACCGTACATTTTCTTCTGACGACGGTTTTCATTCGTATCAACGTCCACTTCGTAGTCAGTACTCGACAGACGATGACAGTCTACGTCAGTTTCAGTCTTTACCGCGGCAAAAGGTAACATCTGGTGGAATTCATTCAACTAGCATGGATATTTATGATCCGTACTCAGCTAGAAAACATGACAGCAATAGTTCTGTTGATCCTGGGTGTTTCACTATGCCAAAGCCGTCGCCTTACCGTCCAAGTAATGTTCAAGCATCATCAGCAGATTTTCGAAGCGGCGGCAGTGACAGTAGTGGCTACCAGACATCTTACAGTCCCACAGCAGTAGACCTGACCACTGGAAATCAGCTTCAGGGAGCTCGGTTTCCTGCTAATCATCCATCTAGGGGATTTTATGGTCCAGGACCAGGTATTTCTCCCCCATCATACGAGAAAAGTCTTTCTGAGCGGAATAGACCATTTTCTCCTTTGTATAATCGACAAGATTCTTCTTATGGAAGCAACGGAAGCCACAGCGATCAAAAACGTATTTATGAATCGCCACATTTTGCAGGAAAAGAGAATGTCGTTAGGCCCCCGCATCAGCTGGTCAGACAAACATCTAGGGAACAACCACAATACAACGATTACCAATCCGACTTATCTAGCGTCAGATCAAATGTGATATCCCCCTCTAGTGAATACAGTCGATCACCTAATGAAATTCGACATTTATCATATGAATCAAATGTACAAAGCCCAACCCTTGGACGTGCAGATTCCTCCATGTTTTTGATAGGTAATTCGCAACCACGCGTATTTCAGAGAAACCAGATTTATGATGAGAAAAGAGTAGAGGAGAGACCAGTAATACAATATCAGAGACAGACATCGTCAGGAACATTACCTAAGTACGAGTCAACAATTTCATCACCACCACTTGGCCACCATCCAAAACAAGATGGCGAAAAACCAGAGCCGCCGGTGAGGTCGCACAGTTTTGATCACCGTGTAAGAAAACCAAGCCACAACAGTTCTACTGGAATAAATTCAATAGAGGATATTTTGTCTCCCTTTGAAAAATTTCAAAGCTCTAGCTATTTCAAGGAATTTTACGACCAAGATCAACCAATTTCGCCTTCAACCAGTGTAAAATCGAATAGTTTTGATACATCAAGCTTCCGCTCACCACCTACGAATGATTCTCCGAGTGTTCGCGAACGAGAGGGAAACGTCACACCGTATTACAACCAAGGCGTTCCGAAAGCTATTAACTCCAAAAGTCAGTTGGAGAAGTCTGTGTTTTTTAACTCTAACAAGGAAGATAAAGAAGAGCAGAATATGACATCACATAATCAGTTTGCACCACCCCCTTGTATGGCACCCCCACCGCCGCCTCCTCCTCCTCCTCCTCCCCCTCCTCCAGGACCCACAGGATCGTATGGGCCCGGGTGGAAGGCGACTAAGAAATCAGTTCAGGTAGGTTATGTCAACTTCTGATACCATACTAGTATGCATTAAACGGAGAGAGTTTGGGTTGTCATACCATACCATTTTGGTCATCCCGGGTCACTTTTTTCATGTAGGAACTTATTGTGTGTGTAAATTAATTTCACACTTCATGATATGTTTAGTGTCAAATAAGTAGCTTTCCATTGAGATGCAAAACATTATTTTAAGCAGACAATCAGCGATGAACAGCGGACGCCAGGAGACGGCAGCCCTGTCCCCCAGGGACAATTCTCGGATAAAATGCCCGACGCAGTGTTGAACACGATGTTAAAGACTCAGGGAAGCGGAACACCAAAACCATTTGCATATATTACAGGAGGAATAGACCTCAAAGAATTCAAACAGAAGAAAAGGTATTTTTTTTTATTTATACCATGAATAATGATGTTTGTAAATAACTAACCAACCAAAATAAGAATTACTAGTAGAAGGAATTTATAGAATGTTTCGTGATTTATCCGAAAAACATGCAGCTTTGCTGGCTAAAAAGCGTTCCTCATGAAACAAACATTACACTTCAAGTCGCCCACCAATTCACTCATTGCTGCAATGTGAAAACTCTCAAATAGCTGTCTGTGTAAAGTATGGCAACTTACCAACATCATGTACGTGTGTAACTAGGCATCTGAGATAGCAGAAATACATGCGATGTTTCTGACACTATTTGGTGGGAGGAATTCTGGTTAAATAATTAGAATACTGTATATTATCAAGTAATCATATTAAACATTAGACAAACATGAAGCACAATAACTGTCTTTTAATAATATCTTCATTGAATACGAAAAATGAAAAAATGAGATTATCTGCAATGCTGTGCATCTTAGGATTTACACGTGTTTTTAAGCTTTTAATAAAATGTATTACCTTCTTCTCTAACCATTAGATTGAATTATAATATGCCTTTTATACAAAATGAATCTAATCTATTAAAAAAGAGAGGCACCTTTTGCGTCTTAGCTCACCTAAACCGAATGTTCAAGTGAGCTTTCCTGATCACCTGTTATCCGTCCTCCGTCCATCTGTCAGTCTGTCCGTCTGTCTGTAAACTTTTCACGTTTTTGACATATTCTCTGAAACCACTGGGCCAGATTTAACCAAGCTTGGTACAACGCGTCCTAATTGGAAGGGAATTCTAAATTGTTAAAATAAAGGGCGAAACCCTTTTTAAAAGGGGGATTTTTACGAAACAGTGAAAAGAGGGTTTGTGTCTTTAAAAATATTCTCAAAAACCATTGCACCAGAAAAGTTTATTTACATCAAAGCTTGTATATGAAGTAAATTGTTAAAATACTGACTCACGAAACAATACTGGGGCCCCCCCCGGGGGGGGGGGGTCAAGTTTTAGCATAGAAATATATAAAGAAAATGTTAAAAAATCTTCTTCTCAAAAACTACATTGCTACAATTAGTGAGATTTATTAATTCTTTTTGAAAGATAAACTTGTATAGATGCTAAATTGTTCAAACCGTTACCCTCAGACTGGGGCCCTAGGACGGATTCAGAGATTAACATTGAAATATATAGAGAAAATGTTTTAAAATCATCAAATTTATGAGATTACTATGCAAACAACCTTATATAGTGAAAATTCTAAATTGTTAAAACAATAACCTAGTTCAACATTTTAGAATTAATGTAGGGAAAATGTTTTAAAACTTCTTCTAAAAAACTACAACACTACAATTTGTTGGATTATTATGCAATCACCCTCAGATTGTGAAGATTCCAAATTGTGACTCCCGGGGCCAATACTAGGGTCCTTAAAATGAGTTCAAAGTTCAACATAGAAATATATAGGTAACATGTTTTTAAATCTCCTATTTAAGAACTACAATGCTACAATGTGAGGAATTATTTTGCAAGCATTCTCAATGTTGACGATTGCTAAAGCCGTGAACCCCATACCAATACTGGGGTCCAAAGATGGGTTCAAAGTTCGGCAATGTTTAAACATTTTCTTCTCAAGAAATAAAATACTACGTTAAGTTATTTACTGTGTAAGCATCTACATATCATCTAATCCCCATATCAAAGTCACAGTGACCATCTTTCACTTTATTTCTATCATTATTTATAGTTCTTTTTACAATATTGTTATCTTTGATACGTTGAGGCCAAGGATAATAAGGTTGGTCAGTTGAGCATCTTAGATCTTAGGATATGATGTCCAAAAAAGTAAGCTACTATTTTATGCATCGTTTAATGTGTTGCCAATACATGAATACATGAAAGATTTACAATATTTTTAAAGAGTTTCATATTTAAACATTTCGAAATAGAATGGTACAAGAATTAATTTTTCAGGTGAGCAATGTGGCCCATGAGCCTCTTGTATGATTTTGTGGTTTGTGTCATTCAACGCTTCTTTGTCAACTTGACCCACTTATTCAATGGCATATAAAGATCTCTATATATTTGGGGCTTTGAAGACATTTAACATGCCTTTTTGTTGTCATATTCGTATTTACATGAAATAATCTATATGTGTAGATACTACATGTAGTGCGTTAACGTTTCTTAAAATGTTTTTCACTTTAATTTACCAAGTATTATTGCTTTACATGTTCTCATTACAATTAGTTCACTTAAAGATTAATCGCACATATATTTCTTTTTCAACAAAAGCCGACCGCCACCTCCTGTGATGCCGAAATCTTACCGCGGTCCAGATTTAAATTCTTCGGAGCCGTGCAACTACCAAAGTCAGCCGTCACCCCCAGTCCGCTCCCAGCAGTTCCAGCCCCAGTATCAGCAGGCTCCGGTGCCGGCCCTGCAATACTCTAATAATCAACCGAACCATCAACACCAGCAGAGGTCACCCGGAGCCTACAGACATGCGCAATATAATTCCCCTATACAAATGTACTCTCACAACAATGCCGAGGATGCCTTACGAACTCAAAGTGGTGGCGCTCTTACTGGGATTTCTGGGTGAGCTCTTTTTCAAGATTATATGAACATTACGATATGTATCATAATGCAATTATCCTGTCTGATAAAGTAAAATTTCTTTATCTAAATGCAAAAAAGCTATTCTCTGGGTGAGCTAATTTTTCAGCTATCGTATCATGTGGTTTCAGCGCTCGGTCACGCCAAAGAAGATGTTCAGAGCCAGCGGCTCAGCTCTCGCGATCTAATTTCTCTCTGCCAAACAAGACGATTCGGTGAGAGGGAAGCATTCTGATCTTTAGAAAGTACCACAAGTAGTCCATGATATGCTCTTTTAGTATCAACAATTAAAGCACTTACTCAATGAATGAGAATTTACAAGGAAATGAAGAAAATCGCATGCCTGCTTCAGAGGTGCTGGAGGACAGGACTGACCACCCCCTCCTCCATTCGCCCATCCCCAAGACTAGTGTCTAGACCCGGAGACTTTATCTTTTTATGACATATTTATAATCTAATGTATACATTCATTGCACAATATTACATAAAATAAACATTTTGAAAAAAAAATCATATCCCATCAATATAGAATCTTCAGTAATTTTGTGCACAATTATTGTATACATTAGATTATATGTATGTCATAAAAAATAATTTAAAGAAAAATAAAGTATAATAGTCCCGGGGTCTAAATACTCGGCCCGGTGTGTGTGTGTGTGGTGGTGTGGGGGGGGGGGGGTCGGCCCTGTCCTGTCCTCAAGCACCTGTGGTCTGCTTCACTCGTTCAACACTTAATGATAGAAAATAAAAATAAAAGACACCTTTTCATCCTTTATACCATATATGGCTATTTTCCCATCGTCAAAATTATTTAACCTTTGATCAATAAAATGTATTGCTGGAAATTGACGGGTAGAATTGCATCATTAGCATTTTATTTGGTTTATTTATCACTTTATATCGTAGTTATTTATACACAGTATAGATTTTTTCCCACCATTTTACTACTGTAAAAACCATTTCTTTATACTGTAGTCTTCCATTAATAAGTTCAGCTACACTGTACAACGCACATGCATAGATATGCATTGTGGCAACGCACTTTGAAAAAATTACGCACTTTGAAAAAAAAATTCAAAGTGCGTTATATTTTGATCAACGCACTTTGAAAATAAAAAATTCTCAATTTTTTTAAACATTGAGATGTAAAGCTATGTTTATATGTGAAATATTTATTGATATTTCGTTTTCTTTCGATGATTGGATACGGCGATCCTTTCTTTCAGCAAGGGATATACATGTAATAGCGTCAGATGGTATTGACAAGAACGTTTCTTATCCATACCGAATGAGCTTCCTACATAGAACATTAATCCTACCACTGGATTCAGTTCCTCCCAGAGGCCTGAATTGTGTTTGCCAATTTTTTTTAGAGATTAGATACAAATGTATAGATTTATGGAACAATTCTTTGAAGGGGATAGATGCACCTGCCGCGGCCATTGAAAAGAAAAACAAAAAAAAATTGAATATTCCCCTTCCCAACTTCGCCGGTTATAAAGCAATGATTGTTTAAATCAATTTAACACCACATAAAAGTAAAAAACGATACTACAAATACGTGTACATTTTCAATGAAAAGTTGTCATCTATTCTGTTCATCAAAGGAAATACGGGAGATAACTCTAACTCAGTGCATTTAATGTGAAAAATCCCGAGAGTTCATGGTGTGTAAATTCGAAGCGAGTAAAAACGTTGGTGAAAAAGTGTTTAATTCTTCATTTATATGAATTAAAGTTACAGCCTCAAAATTGTTTGTTATGAATAATTTAACTGCTATTTTCAATGCAGCTTCATTAATTTTTTTCCAAAATCGTTTCGGAGGGATTCTGTTATTCTTTGCTACATATGTGATCAGGGAGGCATTTTTACAGTTGTGAAGGCCTGTTCCGAGACACAGTTAGATTGTTCTAACTAAGCAGAGTGTAGTGAAATTGATAGCATTATTGTAGGCTGAAAGCTTGGTTATGTCAAAGTCTAGTATATATATATATATATATATATATATATATATATATATATATATATATATATATATGTGTGTGTGTGTGTGTGGGGGGGGGGGTGGGGGGGGGGGATGGGGTGGGGTGGATGGACGTATTTGTGTATGACTCAGACGTTATAACAGGAATAAATTTTACCATATACCAATTTTATCTGAAAGTTCAATAAATCGACAATTTTTTTTTCAAAGTGCGTTGATATCGTCGATATTTACGCACTATTATTCATATCCATTGCAAAGAGTGATTGGCTTTAAAGCGACGACACAAAATATATATCCTTCTTTGAATATTAATGATCCATAGAATAAAATTTTGGTGTAGCATTCTACCTTAAAGCGAATTATTGGCTTGCCTGCGACTGCCCAAGCGGCACACTGCTAGAAGAATTGATTCCGCGCGTAGGTCTCGCGCTCAAACCCCGGCTGGGGCGGAGATAAAACTCCAATATTGTGAATCTTACCCGCTTCAATATCTTATTTTTTTACAATTGGTAGCGTTTATGTTAACGGCGATTTAAGAGTTACCCTCTATTTAACATTCTTCTTATTTCTAGAACAATGCGTTTGCAGGGAGAATTTTTTTAAATTTTGCAAAGGGCAGACAATTACACTGGTAAATACAATATTCACCAGTGTAATTGTCTGCCCCTTGCCAAAAAAAAAATCAGTTATTAAGAATATGTACATTAAATAATGATTTTTAGCATTGTCAAGGAAAATTAAAGCTTTTGCAACTTTTTACCGAGAGATTTCTGTGAAAATAATTTGTATTGTAAAGATATATTTAAAAAAGCTTTTTTTTCCCATAGACTTTAATGTTAACTTCAAAATGAGATAAATTTGTTAATATTCAATTTTTTTTTTAATTTTAAAGATGAATCTTTATTATTAAATAAACCCCTTAAAATCACACTAATATTTTAGTAATCAAACTTGCAATCTATTAGATATGAAATAAGATAGTTATAGATGGAAACCTTAATGCATGTACGTAGTTCATGCACATTCCATATATCTATAATAAGGGCATGATGCAATATACAATTATTATATTTGGATTCGCATTTGATGTTAAAACATTTTCCAAATGGACCAAAAACCCATTCTTTAACATCTTTAATATCTGCCATTACAACATAAGTGCACAGAAGTCTTTTTTCCAGATACCCAGAGAAACCCCAGCAAGATATCCAGCAATCAGAAGTTTACAAAATGGTGCAAGAAGCTGACGGTCAAGGTAAGCCGGCTATACAGATGCCATTGAAATCCTCTAACGGCCAGGATTTTAGTCCGGAAGTGGCGTCACCGTCAGCTGATGTTGAACATCCAAGGTTTCTTAAATCGAAAAAAACAGGCTTGTCATTTCGTGTCTTACAATGGTTGACCGAGACAGACGACTTGGATGATGACGAAATTGTCATGGAAGATATAGATAGTAGGCATACAGTGGATATCCTTTTTGCTAATCCGATATTCATGGATGATCCCGATGCCCAGGCTTTCTTGCATTCTGTTTTATATTTTAATCGCTCTCTTTTTTTTTCCTTTTTCGTGGTCTGAATATATTTCTGTTTGATTCCCACCCTATCAAGATCGCCAGAATGCCACTCCTTTTAATTACTTTAGCACAGGATTCTAGTATACGTTTTGGTTAGTCATCTTCGGAATCCATATGTTAAAGCTATCAAGACAGGTTGACAGGACAAGGTACTCAGTTTACATAACGACTTCAGTTCTTCACAGGCACGTTGGAATCAGGGGTGGGGGCTACCCCCTCCCCCCACATTTTTCGCAGCAAATTTTTTTCTTAAATTTACAGAAAAAATTGAATTACTTTAGTATCATGGAGTTGGTCCCACTTTTTTGGTAGCATGTAAAAAATTGAAGTGAAAATAAGGAAATAAACAGTGAAATTAAAGAGTCACAAGTAAACTACGCACCCCCCCCCCCCTCCCCGGCATTCCACGGATTAGGATATTTTTTGTAAATTTAGGAAGTTTTTTTTAATTTATTTTGTTTGTTGAATTTTTTTTATTTGATGAGTCTGCCCTCTCGCGCTACTTTCAAAAACGATGCTACGTGCATGCTTTACAAGGATATAAAATGTAAAGTCAGCTCATCTAATCCTGAACCTACATCAAACTAGAGGTTCTGATTTCAATTCACGATGTTTGTATATTCCACCATGTTTAGGGAATAAGTTGTTAAATGTTAAGTTGTTTAAATTTTTAAGGATAAACAATTCTTTAAATATAACTTTGATCAACGAATTGTGGAGCTTTGTTTTGCCAATGGTTGAACGTATTCTAAGGGTCAGTCCCCAAATTACCATCCAAGGAATTCATCGGATCCTCATTTACAATTTATTGATTCGTGCGTCTGAATTAATCCTGTAGAAGATGAAGCTTGAACAGATTGGATCTAAAAAAATTCTTTTCCAATATATATCCTCGGTGATTGATAGCTGAACATAACCTTTTGTAAAGTGTTTGAGCTATCATACAAAGCTGACTACTGTATTAAAAAGTATTGCCACACTACACTGTTGTATGCTCCCTTCTAAGGTGTTGATCTATTTCTTATTATTTGTTCATCCGAATTTTTTGCATTATTTTTGTTTTTGCATGTGAGGCACATGATGCATAACTCGTTCTTCAAATATCTGAACATTATTGTTTTATTAAATAAATAAAAAATACCGATATATCTCTCATGTACCTAAATGTATGAAATGTGTGAGTAGTTTGCATGTATATTTATCTCATACGTATGTTGTATACTATCCTTGATAAACCTTTGCTCTATTAAAGGGGGATGCTTTATCAAATACTTCCGGCCAGAACGTAATAGTTTTATCTTCAACAACAGATTTCTAAGATTTACCTATGTATTCCAACACTATTTCTAAAAATTGATTTTAGATACGTTTTGGTGAGTATTTACATTTACAAAATGAAGACATTGATATGTACAGATATAGCTGTATTTATATACAAACTGCAAATCACTCAAGCTATCAAGAACGACCCAAAACAGAACGCAATCCGGTAGGTAGTGTCTCTACCCAAAACTTACCCAAAAGAATGCTTCATAAGACTTATTTCACAACCGGTAAGCATCTCTGTTTCATATTTTTAATTTCGAATCCATATTTCGCTTTGTTATTGATTTTATGAAACATTTCTTATTCGAATCAATTCAAACTAACGAGCATTCATGTCAACAATGTATACCTATTTCTTGGCTCTGAGGACGATAGCAATTTTATTATCTCCCAAGACGGTGGACAATAAACTTGTTAGTAGTTAGTAAATAGATATTTTATTATACCGAAGAAAACTTCATTTGTCGGCAATGCAGATTTTCTTGATGGTTGACAAATTAGAGTTATCAGACTTTGAATTTAACTTAGGGATTACAGCTGAGATGTTCCGAGTTTTAAAATGTAGTGAATACTCACCATTGGCAGATATACGGAGAGTATTTCATGATTATATAGTATACATAGAGCATCCTTATTTCATGTGCGGATCGTGGGGTGGGGGGCTCGGATCCACTAACCTGGAAAATATTAATTACATGGTAAAATCCCCCTCCCCTCGGACAACTCAAATGTCTCTCGGAATTTTTTTTTTGGGATCCGTGCATGTATTCTTTGTAATTTTACATAGGAAATATGCACAGAGGTACATATATTATTAACTAGACTGTTAAAGTCTTCAAAATTTCCATTTAAGTGATTTAGCTCAAAGGAAAAAAGTCATGACATAAGCAATATTAATTTCCGAGAATGCGTAATGAAATTTATTGCTCAATGTCACAATAATCACGTAGTATTTTATTTTCATCATCGATTAGGTTAAAACAAAAACCCAAATTCCTATCTCTCTTAGGGACTGTCCCAAAAAGCTTTAAATAAGTCAAACCGTATGAGATAAATAAAACATATATAATTGAATGATTTTATATTTGCTTCATCAAATAATGTTTATATTCACTCGGCAAGCCTCGCAAATATTCAAACCATTTTATATTGTTGGATATGCAAATATAAAATCAAACAATATAGATATCTGGTTTTGCATGTCTATATGTTTACTTCTTTAAGTCTAAGGGTGATTAAAATAATCTAAACTCTAATTTGCTCAGCATCATCGGTTATCAATATCGTAATAGATGTCTGCTTAATTGGAACACAATCACGTCAGAGAGCAACACTTATCTTATTTGGTCAAGCTATTACGTTTGCAAATCTTAAGATAGACAGTCTACGTTACAAACGTGGGATTTTTCAGTCTTAAGAAAACTAATGGCTCTAAGTGTCTTTGTTGACTTACTGAAAGCTTAATATTTGCATATTGTCAGGTCGCAAACCAAAGCAACCGAGGGATCCATTGCTACGTCACAATTCAATAGATGATGAGATGAGATTTTCTGGATTAAACAAGAAAACAGACATACCATCTAAAGCCTTTATGAAATTGAATCAGATATCTATCAACGATTCACAAAACTCTTCAGATTTTCCGCAAAGCAAGCAAGAAAATCAAGGTAAACACGAAAACGCCTTAGAAGCATGTGATTCATATAGTAATTATATGTTTGAAAGTTCTTTAAATAATTACATTTTGATTTGATATGCAGACTCTGATTAAAACTATCCCCCCTCTCTTTACACTTATCGTGGTCTAAACATACCCCGACCGATTACAGACATGCTTTTACCTGTTTTATAAAAGGTGCATATCTTCAATACTGGAAATATTAAAAAATAAAATAAAATAAAGGGGGCCATTTTATGCCCATATATAAATGTAGCCTCTTTAAAAAAATTTCTTAATAATTTTCTTTGAACAATATTTTTCTCCGACAAGCAGAGAGTCTCTCTTGCTTGTCGGAGATTTAAGGTGTCAGCCGAGCATTTGGTTGAAAGAGACTAGAGTTTAATATTGCTTGGATCCATACAATTTTCGAGAAATATTTCTATTACTGATACATAGTTTGATTGAATTGATTTTATCTTTAAATATTATTTAACATGATTCATATGGGGTTTCTCGACATTCTTGTCGAAAAAGTCCAAAAATTCATATTATAAAAATGTGCGTAATTCAAATACAAATTAGAAACTACATGTACTTGTCATGCAAAATAACATATTTTTGATTTTAAAATAAATAAACATCGACAAAATCAACTCCCGTCAGGTCTTCAGTACTTTGATTGAAAAATACCTGCAAATTTTGATTAATGCTCAATTATCTTCAATTGAAAGGGAGCATGGTCCTTCTTTTTCGCAAAATTGAACTCCCTTCACGCAATAATCTTTATGCAAAGTTTGGTTAAAGTAGTTCTGGAGAAGAAGTCGAAAATGTAAAAAGTTTACAGACGGACAGTCAGACGCCGGACAAAACGTGATCAGAAAAGCTCACTTGAGCTTTTAGCTTTGGTAAGCTAAAACTGAATGTGATCAGAGACCATTTTGTTAGTTAATCTCTTTAAAAGTTGCATGTTTTTTGTTGTCTGCTTATCTTTGCTTAGAAGGAGTTATACTGATTTTTTTCCAGTATTTATTGAATAATTGAATAACATAAGGCGTATCTCCTCGAATTAGATTTTTGATATTGACTTGAGAACAGATACGTTTCATGAATATAAAATTCACAATATTACAAATACTTGCATTTTTTAACAAGGCATGGTTTTGACTCTTGCCGCGCATGAGCGCGGGAGAAACAGCAATTGAAGACATATTTTAACATTTCAAAACCATTTTAAAAATCTCATAACCTTTGTTTTTTTTGTTAACGGTGGGTGAAAGTCATCGCCGTTGATAGTGAGAAACGCAAATTTCATTGGTCGACAGGAATGATGAAAATCGATCGTAGCAATGTAGAAAAAAGTCAAATGTCAAATTCACATCGTAGGTCGCGTACAGATGAATATTATACGTGTATATTAATATTAAGAATGTTATCTTTTTTAGATGAGAATGAACGGGTAGGAAACTACGAACAAACATCAATTCGTTATACCGGCAAACACATCCCCTCGCCGTCTTTCAGAGTTTTACAGAGGTTTGCCGACGAGGCACAGGAATATGGTAGGTTCAAGGTCGATCAGTTAAATTCCACTTATAAATTATATGTCAAGAGGCAAAGAAATGTATATGTCATATTGTTATGTAAAGTATAAAAAAAGTGTTCTAAAAAAATCCAGTTTAAATTTATAGGTAATCCTGAAACTTAATCTAAGTTAATCTTTAAACAATTGTACAGCTGTCCAAATACTATATCAAAATAGTTTGGAAAACTGCTAGATTTGATTGATTTTTGAGCTGGATATCTTACATCTGATAATATGGGAAGTATAGGGAGAAACAAAAATGCCAGAAATCCTTCAACTAATAAATTGGTATTGATTTTCAACAACCATTTGTTTGATGTACTACCCCGTATTTTTGCACTTACATACCGTGACTGTTAACACGTTTCCTTTAACACCTTCCGTGATTCCCTAAATAACAGATCCCCTCGTTACCAAAAAGGGAGCCCCGCCCGAGAGTGACGACCTAGAGGACACGGATGATGGATTACCCGATAATTTAAGTGGAGAGGAACTGATTGACAAAAGATACACCGGAGGTGCGATCCCGTCACGCTCCTTCCGCATGCTACAGATGTCTGTGGGAAATGGCGACACAAATGAAACCGGTATCACACTTAACACCGAATCTTGCAAAACAAGCATGTCAACAACCTCCTTGTTTTGTCTGAGTTTTACAATGGGTTGTCTCAAAAAAGCGTAGACAGATCACATAACTTAAAATCTGTTCACTGCAATTTCATTAGAGACTTCTATGTTCTCCTAAATGGCCCTTTGGCAAACAATACTGAACAATTCAAACAAGTTTTGCCAGGCGGCACAAATGTTCTTTGAACATGTACACTGAGGCACATTAAATATACATTTATATTTTTACTTAGAAAATATTTTCTGAGTACAAATGATCTGTCGACTCCAAACTTGTCCTGTGTTACTTGTTGTCTAATGTATGTCTTACCGAAATGTGTCATTCAGCATTTTGACGTCCATTAATTTCTATCGGCCGGAGTTTCTTTTTTCACTTATTGTCATCATACTAGTCCGAGTATTTTCAATGCTGCTACTTTTTCACAAAACGCATTTCTAAGCGATTTTGTGAATTTTATTTACTTCATTCGCCGCTTAGGATGTGCTTCAAGGTCTTTACAAAGTTTTATCACTTACCGCTGTGCCGCCCTAAACGCTGATGTCGTCATTTTGTTATAAGTTAACACTTCAAATTATCACAAAATGCGCTATAAAATCTTTAAAAGTTTTGTTATAGCCAAAACATTTTCTGGGTAAACAAAGAACTTTTAACAAATTTGAATATAATTATATCTTATTTTATTTTTTTTCATTCGAAGGTACTTTACCTTGCATTTTTCATCTCAATAGTTCGTTTTTGACATTGCGCCGCATGACGAATTTGTGATCTAGCATGCTTTCATACCCCTAATTTAATCTCAAACAATATTTGATTTCAAAACATAATTTAAAGAATTTTTTTTACCCTTTGTGGCACAAGTTTCATCATTTTGCGTCTTCGATTAAGTGAAGAACGCCTTGTGTCTAAGCTATTTTGGGACAGCCCTCGTATATTCAATAGATTTTGCATTAAACAAGAAAGTCGTTTTTGTTAAGGAAAGCATACCGTTAGGACACAATGTGAAATGTGCAGGTCGTTAAAAAAGCAAAACGCCAAACAAGGAAAACTTTTGTTAATCCAATTGAGTGGGCAATGGCTGGATAAAACTGTTTGAAATATTTATTTACAGTTTTGCTGAAAATTTCAATTCTTAAATCAGAAACAAAATCAAATCCAAATGTTTTTGAAGAACAAGAATTGGTTTTACAATGTACATGTAGCTCCAAAGAAATCTGTAAAAAAATATAATCGGATTATTTTCCAGTATGTGTAATTATGATTGATATTACATTGGGAAATTGATAATTCAACAATTGGCCTGAGTATGTTTCAGAATATGATTAATCATGCATGTAAAATATGAGAGTTTAATTGGTATGATAAGAATTGCTAAGTTTAAAGGGGGGGGGATACATATTCAGTCCGTTGGAAATGGGGCATCTATAGGTGCTAGTGATTTTTCTTGAAAATAAGAAAAAGCGAGAATTTTTTTTTATATTTTGCATTTAAGATTCATGTATACAATGTTAGCTGTAAATTTTTGTAATAAACGGTCTCAAAATCAGAAGTTTATTAATAAGATGCCTATAAAACGACAGTATAGAATATGTTTAAATTATCTGAAAGTGACAATTTATAAATTGAATTGTCATTTAAAAGGAATAATGATTAATAAATAGTAATTCTACCGTAATTTAACATTTAAGTTTTAAAAAGAATTCCCAAGTATCTATCGATATTACCCCCCCCCCCCCCCCCCCATTTTAAAGAAAATTGAGATTGAGTTAAACATTTGTCTTTACTGCCATAATCAAAAAACAAGAAAATACCACAGATTAATGATAAGCTAAACTATAGTATTTTTCAATTGTCATATAATCAATTTGAAAATTGTTTTATTTAAATATTTTTATCGAGTTAAAACCCTTTTTTCATTAAAAATAAACAATGATTAATGCATAATAAGTTATTCTGCATCAAACACATGTAAATATTCAAGCTTCAATTTAAAATCCTATATGGTTATCAAGTTTTTTTAAACCTTCTAAAATAAGTTTTGCATATAAAAATACAATTAATTGTCTTTACAGGTAGGTCCATAATACTTGCCTCTGTAGGACTACACTGAGACTACAGCTTACCTGTAATTAAAATTGATTATTCTCAATCTCAACCCCATTCCCATCAGCAAAATGAATACCTGTTTTCTATATACTTTTTCAAAGTAGTGGCAGTGGTAAGACAGTGGATATTTTCTCCTTTTTCGACAGCTTTTCATCACAGCTCAAGGCGTAATTTTTCAGGTGTGAGACTACGCCACTGCAAATAGTATTTCTTCTTCGCTTATCAACGGTTTCTTATCCGCACCGCACTTCAAAAGGGATGACTGCACTAAAAGCCGTATTTTTGGGTCCTTTGTCATGTTGTAAATTTTGAAATAACCAGTTGTCATGTTGTAAATTTTTTATTTACTGCCACCCGGTAAAATCAAAATTTACAACATGACACCTTTTTCGGTCACTAATGTTACGTTTATTCCCTGCTAAATTTCACTTCGTCACTTGTTACAGAGTTCGGTCAATTTCCAATAGAAATTAAAAGTCATAATGGTTTAAAACTGCGTTGCGATAAAAGGATTCGTTGTTTTCTCTTACCCTTACTGCTCTGCAAATATCTGGAATTTAGACTTGTCTGCCTTTGATTGAAAATAAGATTCATAAATATTCATGGTGGGTGTAACTAATATTGAAATGAGAGGTCTAGAATTAGAATAGGGTACTGTAATCTCTCAATCTCTCTCTCTTGAATGTTAATTTTTTTAAACCAAATGGTTTCATTTCGTTGTTTGACCCCTCTGTTATCATCTCTAGATGCAAAAATGTTGTCTTCAGTTTGGTCCGATTTTATATCAATTTTTGTGAGCGCTTTTAATTGATGGTTACGCTAAGTATGTGCATAATAAAAGATATTGCAGTAGTTTTCCCTGTCAATTCAGCCATATTTTATGAAGAAAAAAAATGATGAACAAACTTTGTTAACAAAACAAACGACATAAAGAGGTACCGCGTTATTTCGCCTCATATCAAGATTCGCCCCCGATGTCGAGGCGGCTATGATTGTATTACGACTTAGACATCGCTATATTTAAAAGTTAAAATAATTTGCCAAATCAAAAATTAACATGCGAACATTTTCACTGATATTTCTAAAGTTTGTTTTGTTCGCAGTCGATTTATATCATGCAGCTTGAATAAAACATAGCATCGAGAAGAGGAATCTTCCTCTTATCGCAACAGACGCTTTTGTTAAGTGAACATAGAAGGCGCCCTCACTCTTTAGAGAAAACGTCATTTTTTATACAGCAATTTTTTAATTCGTAAGCATAAACTTTGGATTTGCGAATGGATGGAATGGATTTTTTATTTAATAAAAAATGTGAAAAGAGTAAGATGAACATTCAAACATGAAATCAATCTCTTCACACCCAAGTCCTTTTCTGAAGTAATACCGATAGCGGCGAAGTTACTGAAGTAATACCGATAGCGGCGAAGTTACTGAAGTAATACCGCGGCGTAGTTACACCAGGCCATTGAAAAGTGTTTGGAACACATTATAGTTTTAAAAAATGTGTCTTGAAATGTGACGGAAAGCGATAAAGGAATTTTCAATAAACACACAACATTACTATTTTAAAGCATATGAAAAGAATTTCCGGGGATGGGGTGGGTGTGAAGACCATCCAACCCAAGCCATGCTCTTTGCCCATAAACTCTTATGAAAAATTCCATTTAATGGGTGGTAAGAAAGAGTATGGCTGTGGCAAAACTTTTATTTACTTTTTCAAATTCTTTTCATTTAACTCGTTTAACCCATATAGGCACGGGCTAAATCTAGTTCTAATGAAGCAAACAGTAAGAAGTAAAGTTATTTTAAGTTGAAGTACATGTAAGACTAAATCGATATCGAGTATCGATAATTTTTTAAATCTACTTTAACTAGAATTCGCTGCTTTAATTAGATGTTACTCGAGCGATGTGACCCCTTGGTTCGTGTAAATTCTAAACTGTGAAGTAACCACAAAATACATGTAGCAGACGACTATATCTATTGACAACAATTTCACTCTGATGTACTTACATGATAACGCAGTTTGCTTTTTTTTTTGTTCACACTCCTTAGCGGCTCCATCGCAGAGCACTTCTTCACCATCCTTTCAACAACAACAGATTCAGGCCCAGCCCAGGATAACGATCATCACCAGAAGTCACGCGGTTCCGACACAAATTCAGCCTCCGGATGACGTGCCTAGTACGGACTTCTGAAAAGTCCCATTGAATTACAAATCTTTTAAAGGAAAAAAGAAGATATTATTTATTTTATTCTTTCCCAGTTAAAACAAAGGGATTTGGTTTTTCGAAGAAAAAGTGTTTAAAAACTTTTCGTGGCTGGTGAAAGTCACCCAAGTAGTGATTTGTTGTAACAATAGATATGAGTTCAGTATATAAAGCATAGTGCTTGATATGTAACGTTATTGTCATTTGCTTTTCGGCATTGACAAAGTATTTTGTGAATCACTGTATATTGTAATTTTTCATGTGTAGCCATGTAACTCTCATTATTAAGTGTAATATAGTTGCGCTAAATGAAACATATGTTTTGTAACTAAATGACACACTGATTTACCCTGTGTTCATCCGTATGTCTGTTTGTATTTTGCGAATACTTCTATTCCTGTGTTTAACAAATCAATGAACTCCGTAAGATAGGCATAAACAAATTCTACCAGTCCATCGAGAAATAATTCGCATGTTGGAAAGTTTGATATAATAAGTAGAGTTTAAAAAGATAAAAAAGGGAAATCAAGCAAGATAATCTTGCAATGCTTTTCTATATGATGCGAATTGCAATTTTAAAATTTAGATATACGAAGTTTAAATATCCATGCTAAAATCAGTTCTATAAGAAAGCAAGAAAAATTATGTTTCAAGCAACGCATAGGTTCGCCTTTGTATGTATATTATTACAGATTAGAGAGAAAACTTACCAAAAGCCTGTGTGTTTTTCTAGATTTATAAATAGTGTTTTACCAAATAAGCAATGGACAATATTCCAGTATTTGATTGTTGACTTCATAGATAAACAAATAAGTATCATTATGCTGTACTGACCCTTATTTATGCATTTCTACTTGGATTGTTAATGCAAAACTCAGCTGTAGAAATAAACATTTTAGAAAAATGAAACACAGTTATTCATCTTGATTTGTAGACGTAATATATCCGTCTGTCGCCTTTTTAGCTCACCTGAGCTGAAAGCTCAAGTGAGCTATTCTGATCACATTTTGTCTGTCGTCCGTCTGTCTGTCTGTCTGTCCGTCCGTCTGTCCGTCTGTCCGTCCGTTTGTCTGTAAACTTTTCACATTTTCAACATCTTCTCAAGAACCACTGGGCCAATTTCAACCAAACTTGGCACAAAGCATCCTTAGCCTAAGGGGATTTAAATTTGTGAAAATTAAGGATCACGCCCTTTTGCAAAGGGAGATAATTGGGAATTTTCGAGAAATTTTCAAAAATCTTCTTCTCATGAACCATAAGACCAGGAAAGCTGAAACTTGTGTGGAAGCATCCTCAGGTAGTGTAGATTCTAATTTGTGAAAATCATGACCCCCGGGGGTAGGATGGGGCCACAATGGGGGGGGGGGGGTCGAAGTTTTACATAGGAATATATAGAGTAAATCTTTAAAAATCTTCTTTTCATGAACCATAAGACCAGGAAAGCTGAAACTTGTGTGGAAGCATACTCAGGTAGTGTAGATTCTAATTTGTGAAAATCATGACCCCCTGGGGTAGGGTGGGGCCACAATGGGGGGTCGAAATTTAACATAGGAATATACAAAGTAAATCTTTAAAAATCTTCTTCTCATGAACCATAAGACCAGGAAAGCTGAAACTTGTGTGGAAGCATCCTCAGTTAGTGTAAATTCAAAGTTGTGAAAATCATGATCCCCAGGGGTAGGGTGGGGCCACAATGGGTGGTCGAAGTTTTACATAGGAATATATAGAGTAAATCTTTAAAAATCTTCTTCTCAGAAACTAATCAGCCAGGAAAGCTGACACTTGTGTGAAAGCATCCTCAGGTAGTGTAGATTCAAAGTTGTGAAAATCATGACCCCCGGGGGCAGGGTGGGGCCACAATGGGGGATCGAAGTTTTACATAGGAATATAAAGAGTAAATCTTTAAAAATCTTCTTCTCATGAACCATAAGACCAGGAAAGCTGAAACTTGTGTGGAAGCATCCTCAGGTAGTGTAGATTCTAATTTGTGAAAATCATGACCCCCTCGAGGTAGGGTGGGGCCACAATGGGGGGGGGGTCGAAATTTAACATAGGAATATACAGAGTAAATCTTTAAAAATCTTCTTCTCATGAACCATAAGACCAGGAAAGCTGAAACTTGTGTGGAAGCATCCTCAGGTAGTTTAGATTCATAGTTGTGAAAATCATGACCCCCGAGGGTAGGGTGGGGCCTTAATGGGTGGTCGAAGTTTTACATAGGAATATATAGAGTAAATCTTTAAAAATCTTCTTCCCAGAAACTAATCAGCCAGAAAAGCTGAAACTTAAGTGGAAGCATCCTCAGGTAGAGTAGATTCAAAGTTGTGAAAATCATGACCCCCTGGGGGTTGGGCCACAATGGGTGGTCGAAGTTTAACATATGAATATATAGAGTACATCTTTAAAAATCTTCTTCTCAGAAACTAATCAGCCAGGAAAGCTGACACTTGTGTGAAAGCATTCTCAGGTAGTGTAGATACAAAATTGTGAACATCATGACCCCCGGGGGCAGGGTGGGGCCACAATATGGGGTCGAAATTTTACATAGGAATATACAGAGTAAATCTTTAAAAATCTTCTTCTCAGAAACTAATCAGCCAGGAAAGCTGACACTTGTGTGAAAGCATTCTCAGGTAGTGTAGATTCAAAGTTGTGAAAATCATGACCCCCGGGGGCAGGGTGGGGCCACAATGGGGGATCGAAGTTTTACATAGGAATATATAGAGTAAATCTTTAAAAATCTTCTTCTCAGAAACTAATCAGTCAGGAAAGCTGAAACTTGTGTGGAAGCATCCTCAGGTAGTGTAAATTCAAAGTTGTGAAAATCATGACCCCCTGGGGTAGGGTGGGGCCACAATGGGGTGTCGAAGTATTACATAGGAATATATAAAGTAAATCTTTAAAAATCTTCTTCTCAGAAACTAATCAGTCAGGAAAGCTGAAACTTGTGTGGAAGCATCCTCAGGTAGTGTAGATTCATAGTTGTGAAAATCATGATCCTCGGGGGTAGGGTGGGGCCACAATGGGGGATCGAAGTTTTACATAGGAATATATAGAGTAAATCTTTAAAAATCTTCTTCTCAGAAACTCATCAGCCAGTAAAGCTGACACTTGTGTGGAAGCATCATCAGGTAGTGAAGATTCATAGTTGTGAAAATCATGACCCCCGAGGGTAGGGTGGGGCCACAATGGAAGGTCAAAGTTTTACATAGGAATATATAGAGTAAATCTTTAAAAATCTTCTTCTCAGAAACTAATCAGCCAGGAAAGCTTAAACTTGTGTGGAAGCGTCCTCAGGTAGTGTAAATTCAAAGTTGTGAAAATCATGATCCCCAGGGGTAGGGTGGGGCCACAATAGGGGGTCAAAGTTTAACAAAGGAATATATATGGTAAATCTTTAAAAATCTTCTTCTCAGAAACTAATCAGCCAGATGATTCTTTATAATTGTTAAAACTTTGGCCCCAGGACAATTCTTTGGCCTCACAAGAAGTTTACAGAGTTTATGTACGTTTATATCCCATATATAAACAATTGTTAAGGATCTTTTTGAGAACTGCAATACTCAACATATGATATGACTATAAAATCATCCTGTTAGAAAAGATTATTATAAACATAAGAATATCCAGGGGAAAATGGATTTTATTTATACAGGATCAACATGTAGTATTGTACATTGTCCAGATAGTTTGTATTATGACTCCATTAAGCTGATTTTATCATACCTATTGTTCCTCAGGTGAGCGATGTGGCCCATGGGCCTCTTGTTTTCTGAATACTTGGGCTAAAATCTGTTTGTCAATATATGCCAATGAGTCAGTAAATATGAGCTGATGATTTTTGTTTTAATGTCTTGAGCTGATAACCTGCCCGTCAATGTTTGTGTTGACGTTTGGTGATGATTTGTCTGTAAAATTGTTTGTGTAGGTATTTGGTGATGATTTGTCTGTCAATATCTGTGTAGACATTTGGTGATGATTTGTCAGTGTTTGTGTCAGCATTTAGCGATGATTTGTCTGTCAATATATGTGTAGACATTTGGTGATGATTTCTCTGACAGTGTTTCTGTAAGCATTTGATGATGATTTGTCTGTCAATGTTTGTGTAGACATCGGTGGTGAAATGTCCTTCAATATCTGTGTAGACATTTAGTTATGATTTGTCTGTCAGTGTTTGTGTAGACCTTTGGTGAATATATATCTGTCAATGTCTGTGTAGACCTTTGGTGATTATTTGTCTGTCAGTTTTATTGTAGGCATTTGGTGATGATTTGTCTGTCAGCGTTTGTGTAGGCATTTGGCGATGATTTGTCTGTCAATATCTGTGTAGACATTTGGTGATGATTTGTTTTTCAGTGTTCTGTGTAGACCTTTGGTGATAAATTATGTCAATATATGTGTAGACATTTGGTGATGATTTGTCTGTCAGTGTTTATGTACACCTTTTGTGATAATCTTTCTGTTAGTGTCTGTGTAGACATTTGGTGATAATTTGTTTGTCAATATCTGTGTACACATTTGGTGATGATTTGTCTGTCAATGTCTGTGTAGACATTTGGTGATGATTTGTCCATCAATATCTGTGTAGACATTTAGTTATGATTTGTCTGTCAGTGTTTGTATAGGCATTTGGCGATGATTTGTCTGTCAATATCTGTGTAGACATTTCAGGTGATGATTTGTTTTTCAGTGTTTTGTGTAAACTTTTGGTGATAATTTGTTTGTCAATATCTGTGTACACATTTGGTGATGATTTGTCTGTCAATGTCTGTGTAGACATTTGGTGATGATTTGTCCATCAATATCTGTGTAGACATTTAGTTATGATTTGTCTGTCAGCGTTTGTGTAGGCATTGGCGATGATTTATCTGTTAGTGTTTGTAGAGGCATTTGGTGATGATTTGTCTGTCAATATTGGTGAGGACATTTGATGAGCATCTGTCTGTCAGTGTTTGTGTAGATGACCTGTCTGTCAATTTTTGTACAGGATGCCGATTGAGGGTTGGTAGATATTAATGACAGGTGCAATGCATCTTTTTGGGTAAATCGGTTGTAAAGCCGATGGTTACCATTTATGGTGCGAAGGATCTCTATGGTAAGAAAAATCTAAATTGTGATGTTCATGGCTCTACCACCATAGGGGCGCCATGCCTAGGCCAAATCTGCAAAAAGACCAGATTCTCAAAAAGTTTTTTTCTCTTCAGACAAAACAAAGTGGGCTTTTTAAATATTATGTGTGACTAAGGCCACGAACTACCGGACTTGTATTATTTTTTCAAAATGTTCAATTGTTGGGATACAAAATGATATTTTTAATGTATAGTGGGTCATCTCTCCACGTTTTTGTTGATTGAAATCGGTTTGTTTTCCAATAGAGACTATGAAAAAAATATGGAGCACAGACCCACTCTATAAAAGAATATGCCCTGAAGTTCTAAAAAATGACAGTATTTGCAGGTTTTGATACGTACACGCCTGTTTGAGTCAACATATTCCAAGTATTGAACATACCTATAGGTTAAAAATCAATGATTCGTTAAATATATATTGTTTTCAATGATTTAAATAAAAACCCATCAGATTTATTGATACTTTAATTTTTCAGTAGCCTGTCCGACCGCGTATGGGCATTTTACACGCCTTATCCACCCATCTTCTTTCATGTAACCTAAATGTAAGGCAAGGGTTGTGGCTAGGGGGAGGGGGGTAAATATTTGTCTTATTCTTTTATTCTGCTCAGGAATTTCAATGAAAAGAAATGAGAAAATTCACTTATTTAGAAAAGAGAAAGAATGAGTCTGTCAGTCAAAGTTAAGATATTGTGAAAGCATTTGGAAAAAGTTGCTGCAGTTGATGGAGTTATCTTCCTTTTCTTCTTCGTTATGGAGCTATCTTCCTTTGTTTGTTCATATTTAGTAATTAATCAATGAATACAATGTAATTAAGAAGTTTTATGATCAAGTATTTTATCACTGTTTATCAGCAGTTTTTGAACTCTCATAAACAAATTCACATGTTAATAGTACCCAGGTAAAGTTATAATTGGATAACCAAAGTTACATGTAAAATAATTTTGGTATAAATGCCAGGTGGTGATCACTTGTCATAGGAAGTTGACTAATTAAAGCTGGAACAGGCGAAGTGAAGCTTTTAAAGCTGTTTTGTTGTTGTTGTTGTAGTTGTATAAGTGCCCACAGAGTGAGTTTCTGTCTACCCTTGAGGGTGGGGGTGGGAGGTTGTTTTTATATAAACATAAGCCACCTTGGTTTGGTTTTTTTTATGAAAACATATACATACACATAAAACCTATCTCCTATCTTGAAAGTTAACAAATATGGTGTGTAATTATATTATATCAGAGTCTAGCACCTTTTCAATCATGTCATGCACTCCATTATGATCTTTAAAATTTTCGCTAAAATTATAGGTTTCATAGTCCTTTTTGAAAGATTTCAGGCAGGGAGGTGGTCATCATTACAATATTATAATTATTGTATTAATACGAGACTCCTTGACAAGTATGTGTATGGGCTTTGGTACTGAGGTGTAGAATGTGTTTGGGCTATGGTACTGAGGTGTGGAATGTGTTTGGGCTATGGTACTGAGGTGTAGTATGTGTATGGGCTATGGTACTGAGGTGTAGTATGTGTATGGGCTATGGTACTGAGGTGTAGTATGTGTATGGGCTATGGTACTGAGGTGTAGTATGTGTATGGGCTTTGGTACTGAGGTGTAGAATGTGTTTGGGCTATGGTACTGAGGTGTGGAATGTGTTTGGGCTATGGTACTGAGGTGTAGTATGTGTATGGGCTATGGTTCTGAGGTGTAGTATGTGTATGGGCTATGGTACTGAGGTGTAGTATGTGTATGGGCTATGGTACTGAGGTGTAGTATGTGTATGGGCTTTGGTACTGAGGTGTAGAAGGTGTTTGGGCTATGGTACTGAGGTGTTGTATGTGTTTGGGCTATGGTACTGAGATGCAGTATGTGTATGGGCTATGGTACTGAGGTGTAGTATGTGTATGGGCTATGGTACTGAGGTGTAGTATGTGTATGGGCTTTGGTACTGAGGTGTGGAATGTGTTTGGGCTATGGTACTGAGGTGTAGTATGTGTATGGGCTATGGTACTGAGGTGTAGTAAGTGTATGGGCTATGGTACTGAGGTGTAGTATGTGTATGGGCTATGGTACTGAGGTGTAGTATGTGTATGGGCTATGGTACTGAGGTGTTGTATGTGTTTGGGCTATGGTACTGAGATGCAGTATGTGTATGGGCTATGGTACTAAGTGTAGTATGTGTATGGGCTATGGTACTGAGGTGTAGTATGTGTATGGGCTATGGTACTGAGGTGTAGTATGTGTATGGGCTATGGTACTGAGGTGTTGTATGTGTTTGGGCTATGGTACTGAGATGCGCTATGTGTATGGGCTATGGTACTAAGGTGTAGTATGTGTATGGGCTATGGTACTGAGGTGTAGTATGTGTATGGGCTTTGGTACTGAGGTGTAGTATGTGTTTGGGCTATGGTACTGAGGTGTAGAATGTGTATGGGCTATGGTACTGAGGTGTGGAATGTGTTTTGGTTATGGTACTGAGGTGTAGTATGTGTATGGGCTATGGTACTGAGGTGTAGTAAGTGTATGGGCTATGGTACTGAGGTGTAGTATGTGTATGGGCTATGGTACTGAGGTGTAGAATGTGTATGGGCTTTGGTACTGAGGTGTGGAATGTGTTTGGGCTATGGTACTGAGGTGTAGTATGTGTATGGGCTATGGTACTGAGGTGTAGTAAGTGTATGGGCTATGGTACTGAGGTGTAGTATGTGTATGGGCTATGGTACTGAGGTGTAGTATGTGTATGGGCTATGGTACTGAGGTGTAGTATGTGTATGGACTATGGTACTGAGGTGTAGTATGTGTATGGGCTATGGTACTGAGGTGTAGTATGTGTATGGGCTATGGTACTAAGGTGTAGTATGTGTATGGGCTATGGTACTGAGGTGTAGTATGTGTATGGGCTATGGTACTGAGGTGTAGTATGTGTATGGGCTATGGTACTGAGATGCAGTACGTGTATGGGCTATGGTACTAAGGTCTAGTATGTGTATGGGCTATGATACTGAGGTGTCCGTTCAGGCCTAATGGCCTCTTGTTAAGGTACATGTACACTTCAGAAAAATACAAAACCGGCAAAAGTAGGTTATGTATTTTTTTTTAAATTACAGTCAACTCGTAACCAAACCGACTCGTACCCAAACAGACTTGTAATCAAATAATCTGAGTATAAAGACTTGAATAATAATATTATGCATGTCTTCAGAGAGGGAGAAGAATTCATAGATTTGTCAATATATTTAAGATTGCATGTACAATTTAAACAGAGATTTTCTATCAAATGTTGATATAAAAAACCTCGATCTTTGGCAAACTTATAGGAGATGACATCATATTATCAAAAATCTACATTCATTTAACTCATAATTTCTTAATTATTGTAATTATATCAAAACATAACCTAAACAGCTTATCTTTATATTTACAATCTAATAAGTATCATTGTTTACCGCCGGACAATTGGATTATGAGTCTGTTTGGGTACGAGTCGGTTTTATCACTTTCTCTGAATTTGTTTTGTTATATTTCTGTGACTACATATATTGTAGTTATTGACGATCAACATGTTTTAAAAATATTAGCTTTTCCATTAATGTTAAAGTTTGGTACGAATACTTTTAAGCCTGACGTCAGAACGTTCCTTTCTTGTAGTGATTTCAATGTAGTTAAAATTTGTGAGCTTGTGATCTGTGAGTAGACGCAAATTGATGGTTTGTTAGTATAATGAGCTGATGATGTTGGTATACATGTACGTGAGTTGATGATCTGAGTAAACTTGAGATTATTATCTGTTAGTACATGTGAGCTGTTAGTATACCTGAGATAATGATCTGTAAATATATGCGAGATGATGATCTGTTAGTATACCTGAGATAATGACCTTTTGGTATACCTGAGATGATGATATGTTAGTATACGTGAGATGATGATCTGTTAGTATACGTGAGCTGATGATCTAGTATACCTTAGATAACGATTTGTTAGTATATGTGAGATAATGATCTGTTAGAATATTCAAGATTATGATCTATTAGTATACATGATATGTTAGTATACGTGAGCTAGCGATTTGTTAGTATAGGTGAGTTGATGGACTGTTAGTGTACGTGAGATGATGATCTGTTAGAATAATTGCGATAATGATCTAAGTGTATATGTGGATGTTAGCATTCGAAAAATAATGGTTTGTTAGTATACGTTAGCTAAAGCTCTATTAATGTACGTTGGGTATTGATCTGTTAGTATACGTGAGCTGATGATCTGTAAGTATACGTGAGATGATGATCTGTTGGTATACGTGAGATGATGATCAGTAAGTATTCGTGAGATAATAATTTGTTATACTCTGTCCCAAGATATCCTGGATTTACATTTTGCTTAATTGCATGATATTTACATGTATAAATACTTCAGGGTTCAAACGATGTTCATTCAAAAGGATGAACATTTTTCAAGATTTTTAAGTCGAAACGCCTCTGTTAGCTTATCAGGTTTCAATACAATGCCTAAAAATGTGATGTCTACGGGGATTTTGTATTGCAGCAAGCCCGGATGATAACGTTGTAAAATTGCGCGGTGTTTTCCGAGTGTATTCCAAATGGAAAAAAGATGTTAACATTCCCCATTATAAATCTCCGTAAGGAATCTTTTCTCGTTCCTGTGAATTTTTCCGAGTGAAAGATGATAATGTGTCAATAAAATTACCTTGTAAATTATCCCTTTCAACTATTTCAATTGCACTTCTTTCACAGGTATGCGTATTTTTATTAAAAAATCGTCTAAATGTTGTGCATAAATGTGTTGGGACAGACTTTAGTATACCCGAGATGATGGTTTGCTATTATTCATGAGATGATGATATGTTAGTATACGTGAGATAATAATCTGTTAGTATACGTTAGATGATGATTTGTAAGTATATTTGTGATTATGATCCATTAGTATACGCAAGATAATGATTTGTTAGTACACGCGGGATGTTGATCTATAAGCATACGTGAGCTGGTGATATGTTAGTGTAAGTGAGATGATAAACTGTTGGTAAATGTGAATTGATGCCCGTTAGTATATATGAGATTGTGATATATTAGTATACGTGAGCTGTTAGTATACGTAAGATAATGATCTGTTTGCAGTATGCATGAGATAATGATCTGTTAGCATACCTGAGATGATTACCTGTTAGCATACCTGAGATGATTATCTGTTAGTATACGTGAGATGATGATTTGTTAGTATACGTGGATTGATGATCTGTTAGTATACGTGAGATTATGATCTATTAGTATACGTGAGATGATGATTTGTTAGTATACGCGGGATGATGATCTATTAGCATACATGAGCTGATGATATGTTAGTGTAAGTGAGATGATGAACTGTTGGTTTACACGAGATGATGCCCGTTAGTTTATTTGATATAATGATCTATTAGTAAACGTGAGATGATGATATGCTAGCAGACGTGAGTTGATAATCTGCTATCAGACATGAGTTGGTGAATGGATATGTTTGTAAACGTGAGGTGATGATATAACGATTAATTTGTCCATATCGCTGCTTTAAGGACACCAAGATAAATAAGAAGATATACCGTCATCTTGTCTCCTTATCGCACGCTGTTTCTATTCGATGTAAAATACTTTGTTATACTTTCATGTTAAATACTGAAATCTGATTGGTTAAGACGCAGTTAATAATATTTACTATTACCCTCAGCGTTAGCAACGCACTTGGCAACGGGTAACATTAAAAAATGTTACATGCGCGAAAATTATGCGCGTACGGTTCGCTGTAGAATTCACGTTATTCCTATATAAAAGCAGTAAAATTTTCTTAACAATTTTAAAAAAGACATTCAGTATAACAAAATAAATAGTGCCTGTTTGGGAGGATAACAGTTGAAATTGACACCCCTCGAAAACCATTGTCAACCTCCGCTTCGCGTCGGTTGACAATGGTTTTCTCGGGGTGTCAATTTCAACTGTTACCCTCCCAAACAGGCACTATTTATATATTATTTACGTGCTTTATTTTACTGTTATATGTATACAAAGCTGACGAGAGGTACTGGACGTTTAAGATTTTTGTACACAAATTGATTTAAATCATAGTGATCTTTTCGCAATAACTGATATGCGAAGTGAATGTTTGTCTTTTGCTATTTTACGTCAAACAAACAGTAATGCATCATTTTTCTAAGTGAATACTTAAAAATACAGTTGTGATTGCTGTTGATTTATGGTTGAGCTTATAATGATTCACATCAGGCAATTGCTGTGCCATTTCAAGGAGTCTTGTATGGCATTGAGATCATGACAGAAACGTCCCTTTACATTACAACAGACTGTGTTCTTATTGTCTGTTCTACAAAGTACTCTCTCTCTCTCCATCTCTCTCTCTCTCTCTCTCTCTCTCTCTCTCTCTCTCTCTCTCATTAAATGTAAGTAATGTAGAATAAATTTTTTTAAAATTCTGTATTGAATTTAAATACATTCAATAAGCGAAGTAAGGGATGCTTTTGGGCAAGTATGTAGGGTATTGACTGCTGTCTCATCAAGTATAATTCAAACACTCCATCTTCTGTCTGACTTTTGGGATCATTCATCAATAATCTTAAGTTTTCGCACTATCGAACCTAGTTGAGAATTATTGTCAATAATTTTCTGTTTTATGCTCTGAAACAAATTTACAGTAGCGCTTTAAGATTGCCTGGATGTATGATCAGATCAGTTCAGTGTGGCAGGGCCCGCTTCTTTGTAGTGAAGTCTTTAATCGAATCAGTAGATCTAATTAGCGAGTGTTCACCGACCGACCATCTGTAGAAACCCAAACATGGCGATCAATACTGGGGGTACCCAAACTAATTAAAATAGCATTTCTTCCGATATTGTATTTACCTTGTAAACAATGTTATTAATTAAACGTCTTGCTCAAAAGTGAAATTATTATTGATCAGATAAAAAAGGTGCATTTAATTGATCATACTAAGCTATAAATAACAATGCGTCGTCATTCAGGCTTATGATATAATTAATTATAAGAACTTGGCGACCCTCTTAGCGCTGTGAAATGTTGGTTTGGTCTTTGAAGATGTTTGAGCAGTTTTCAGAGAACTCTTAAATCGGAATTCATCATCAGACCATCTAATCACGCGGTGCGTGTAATGCCGTCCTTTTGGTCAAGAGAATGAGAAACTTGACGATCTGTCAGAAAATGAATCTCTCCGATATGAAAAACTGTCCATATAAAGAGCATTGTGTTAATGGCTAGCGGTCATAAACTTCGGTAGACGGGAGACCTGATCTCTCAGCACACATTAGATAAAGCAATGTGGAAATAAAAGTTGAGCATACAGTATATCATGTGAACTCCACTAGTACTGTTAACGTTGCATTTATTATTGAATTTTATCTAACTTAAAGTGATCTCAAGATATTTACACATGCAGAAACATGTAATATACAAGATCCTCAAAAATGAAATACGATGATATTGTATATAAACGAATTAACAAACGAAATAATCGAAGATAACAGTAATAACGAAATCATTTTAAATTAAAAATAAAAACGGAGGAAAAATCAACAAAATAATGGAGTCTGAAGTGCTAATCACCATATAGCGTGATCATCGGATTTGGCAGTCCTGTTAAGGAGAATTTGAATATGTGGCCAAATATTCAAAGCTTCTCTTGATGGATCTATAATGTATGGGAAATGTAAAACTTTTCAACTCAAATAATTTGTTCTTATACACCATTCAGAAGTTGTACAGCTATGTAAAGTGTAAGTTTGAGGTGCACATTGCTATATTTTCTTTATTATACGTAATTATTATGATGTTATGAATAAAGGTCGATAATTTGTCTTCTTTATTTTAGCTAAAATATAGGAAAGTTGTTAGGAATTTGTAAAGTATAGATATGTTAAGAATTAAACGTTCGTGCTAAATGTACACATACTTTCTTTTCATCATCCAAAAAAGCTAGTTACTATTTATTTAGGAATAAAACATCTCTACAAGAACAGGTTCGAGTCTTACACTCCCGACTCCCGCCCGTCACTTATGCTCATGGCACGAGAGAATAACAGATTGTCTTAAAATGATTGTCGAACTAGTCTTCACTTAGGTCAATGTTTGCAATTTTTCATATTTTAATCATTTTCACAGGAATGTAAACTATTTATTAAGGCTTCAGACTTTGATCTTAATATGTACCGTGAGGTCCCTGGGCAATATTGCTCACCTGAGCAACAATAGGCATGATAAAAATCAGCTTAATGGAGTCATTATACAAAATATCAATATACAATGCAGTATAATGCTTGTAGATCCTGTATAAATAAAAATCCACCCTCTTAGATATTCTAATGGTTATAATTAAGTCCCTTTTCTCACAGGATGATTTAAAAGTCGTATCACATGTTGAGCATTGCAGTTATCAAAAATTCCTAAACAGTTTATATATGGGATTTAAACCTACATCAAACTCCTTGTGAGGCCTAAGAATCATCCAGGAGTCAAAGTCTTAACAATTTTAAAGAATCAGCAATATGTCAAAATGCTAACATATTAAGTTAAGCCACATAATATAACATATAAGTTTTTGTGAATAATAAAAATATTTACCTTTGTAAAATTGGATCCCGAATGTGGCTCCATCCTACTCCTTAAGATTTTGATTTAAGCAAATTTCACTCTACACTATCTGATATTGCTTGAACTTTTCTGGGCAAGTGGTTTTTCAGAAGTGCTTTTTTTAAAGCTGCATGGTTCATTTTTTTCGGTATAACAATATCGAAAATATTTACGTATAAAACAATTGCCAGTATCTTAGAAAGTTATATACTTTGGCGTATTAACACTAGCAGAATCGGTCTCCTTTCAAAGTTAGATATATTCGAAGTAAATAAAATGATTTATTTATGGACAAACAAGAAAACAAATCAAACTGCATCATGGGAATGTATAGAAAAGGGAATCGTTTGCTTTCGTCCCCCGAATAAATAGTTTATTAAACGAATCAATATTTTATTTTTAATTTAATATTTTGTATTACTTTGATTTAGTAAGATTTATGCTCTTTAACTGTTAAAAAATTCTGTAAAATCAAGCCATGAAAGATTTACTCTGTTGTTTTAGTACAGGGAATTGTTACCGGAAGTATGTTTTTTAAAATGGCCGCCGCTGTTAAATGAAGAATTGCTACAAATTATGTATCTAAAACTTTCAACTCATCTTTCACTTCAATATTTTGTATTCCACTCTATATAATTATCTTTGTATTGGTAATTCTTAATCAATGATTACTTATTGCATAATATTCTTATGTCACGCCCTGGGCATTAGAGAATAAACAGAATTGTCATTGAGGTCGATAAGGTTTTTACCACTGGACCCGAGATCATTCCCCATCGAAGCCAAATCCTCGGGCAGACGTTTATGCGCCGTAACATATACATAGTAAACAATTTAACTGAATAATGTTACATTTTTATTTATAGCTTAGCGCGATTTATTTTTACACTTTTTATTTTTCATTGGAAAATTCACTTCTTTTGAATAAGATGTTTTATTGATATTATTTTTATCGTAAAAATGTTATTAGACGCGGTCAATCGACAATGGCAAAGAAAAGGTTCAAATTATCCACAAATTAATATTTATTTTTAATAATCTGTTAACCTTTAAAACGTGTACATATAAACAGTATAATATTTTACTTTACAATTTGTTTTCTTATACTCTATTTTGTCACGAAGGTCCGATCGATCCCTTTTCGCTTGACGCCACTCATATACTAGGCCAGCCCCCCCCCCCCCCCCCCCGGGATTAGGAATTTTTTTTTAGCTTGTCAAGATTTTTTGGATGTCTGCCCCCCCCCCCCCCCCACTTTCCAAAACGATGCCACGTGCCTGTTTTTATTAATTAATTAAACTCTGGTTTTAATGTGGTCATAACATTTTTAACGTGTGGGCTTTCAAATGCATGTATATGGCATCAGAAATAGAAATTGAATGAAACACGTTATTGTACTCAAGCAAAAGTATCTTTATTCAATGTACCTTATATACCATAATATATAATGTGGTCTGAATGAATAAATGTACTTGAATAAAAATGCACGTGATATTCAATTGGCTCTCTGACCGAGCAATCCTCCCCGGCCGATGGTCAGCGGTTCTATCAATTAACTGACCTTTTCCAACGATCACGTTACGTTTACTAATTACTTAATGACATCTCAGCGACAGGCCATTAGGGGAATCTGTCTTCACACTTTATTTTAAACATAATCGCGTACAAGTACTTGTTGTATCTTCTTGGAAAATTCAGAAATTATCGATGGAAACTAAATTAAGCTAGTGACAAAACCTGGACTTGGTCATTTCAATCGCTGGAGGAAGTTAATTGTACGACTCCGAGGTTAGTAACATACAGTGTATATAAAGGCAATTCGTGTGTAAAACATATATCAACATGTAATCTTTTGGAACTATCAGCTGTTGCACTACACATTGTTTTAAATTGCTTGTTTTAAGTTATATATATATATATAAGGATGATATCTATATTGTGTGATTTTATATTTGCTTTATCCAACGAGTTGAAATAATGTAAGTATTCGCGAGGCCTGCCAAGCGAACATAAACATTTCAACGAGTTTGATATAGCAAATAAAAAATCACTCAATTATAGATGTTTTATTTATTTCATACAATTTGATTTATATTATGAAGCTTTTGAGACGGTGCCTTATATGACCCGAATTGATTTTTTTAAAGATTAAAAACGATGATGCAACGTTGTACACGTGTTACGCGGTTACTGTGAACTTGCGCAATACAATTTAGTACCTCATTTCTGAGATAATTTTAACTGTTTTAGTGTAAAGTTTTACTAAAATAAATCTTGAAATATTTTTTAGCTCTAAATAATTTTTCTTAGAGCTTATTGATTTGATTAAATGGAAATACTGGTCAGAAGACTTGAATAATCAAGTTTGTTGACATACAAAAAGTTGTTAATGCTCGATAGTTTGAATTGACTCGAACGAGGAACGGTTGCTTGTTTTATAAAACAAACACTAGCCTTATGATTAAAGATGCTTACTGTTTGTGGTATAAAAGTGTTTAGAAAATTATTTCGGTAAGTTCTTGTATATAAACACAACCAGAGCGTTCTGTTTTCATCGCGTCGTCCCAATGAACTCCTTGATATATAGCTAACGTGATTTGCAGTTTTATAAACTACGCGAAGCAAATTGAAAGTTGGAAGGGGGATTAAACTTATCAAAAATCTTGACAAACAAAAAAAATGTCTGGTTACGGTTATGTATAACTTTGCAAAAGCCCCTCCCCCATCCCCCCGGTTCCGACACCTATACTACGCAGTTATGTGCTTTCTTTTATATTTGTAATTTAAATCTTTGACAAAATCCATTTTATATCATTTTTTTTGCAGTAGATATAGTTATGTTGAGAGTACTAGCAAATCTTTGGAAATAGGTCACTGAAGTGTTGAAGCGAGGGGCTGTGTCAAAAATAGTTCGGACCGAGATTATCTGATAAAGCATCACCCGTTTGATAAAGCAAAGGTTGTATACACCACACGTATGAGATTCTATATATCATCACAATGTGGTGAACATATATCATAAATATTCCTTCTTTTTATATCATAACGATTGTTCTGTCTGTGTATAGTTTGAGACACATTACAAGATATTTTTATACTAAATTGATGTTTGAAAAATATAACTTAAGAGATTTCTAGAAGTATTGAATTAACGAGACAAGTACTACTGATTGACATTTTAAAATTGTAAAAATAATACATATATTTTTTAAATATCTATCACTGCGGGTAACTGATCAGTATTTCTGAATGTTCAATTCGAGAATGGTTCAGCAAAATCGAGGTGGCATTAATACAGAATTTCGAAGCAATATGCTAGTTTCGAAACATAGTTTTGAATGTGTCTACATGTATATGTGCTTTTTTATGAAAAGTGATTTAAAATGTGATAATATTGCAAGTATGCAGATAATGTGACGCACTTTCAGAAGAAGCCTTTGCATCATGTTGTAAGGGTTCTTCGCAAGGGACTAGTTTCCGTACTACTATATTAAAATAATAGACTCGAATTTTTGGGCTTTAATACCGAGAAATCGGAAGAGTACTGTCTTTTGTTTTATATATTTAAAACATTATTTATACTTGATTGATTACCAATTTGTTTATTTTTTTCTGTACAAGCTTCGCTAATTAATAATCAACGAACATTCCTTTTATACATCCGGAAATCATCTGGATTTTTTGGATTTTACAATCTTGCGCATGCACAATACATTTACGCTAAATCACGGGAGGCTCTTTAAGGTATGTTTCCACAATATCACATTTGCATGGATAAACTCAGAAACGATAAAACAAATACGTGTAAATTTTCATTAAAAATTTGCTTTATAATCTGTTCATCAAAGAAAATACTGGAAATAACTCTCAGTGCATTATAATATGAAAAATCCCGAGAGTTCCGAAAGTCAACATGACGTGTATATTTGAAGCGAGTAAAAAACGTTGGTGAAAAAGTCTCGAGTTCTTCATTAATATGATTTAATTTTTAGACGAAAGGTATTTACAGCCCCAAAATGGTTTGTTATAAATAATTTGTCTGTTATTTTCAATGCAGCTTCATTATTTTTCTCCAAAATCGTTTTGGAGCGATTCTGCAATTTTTGCTACATTAGGGGTACATGGGAGGCATTTTAACTGTAGTGAAGGCCTGTCCCGAGACACATTATTCTAACTAAGCAGAGTGTAGTGAAATAAATAGCATTATTGTAGGCTTAGAGCTTGGTTATGTAAATGTCAACAATACGGTGTGTCGATGTATCCATTTTGTAAATGTCCGATATCATTTGCAATGTCTACCCGTGCACGCACGGGTCAAAGTCTAGTATTTAATCAATAAAATGCTTTCTTTGATGATTCATGCGAGATATAAAGGTAGCAACATTGCAGAAAAATACATTCGCGGGTTTTTGCATTTTTTCTGCAATGATCGCTACCCTCATAACCCGAATAAATCATCAATAAATCATCATCATCATTTAATTGAAGTCTTCCGTTTGGTTTCTTTTCCCCTATTATTATTGTTAAGATCTTACGTTCCACACGGAAGACTTGAAGTCTATCTATAACTGTTACATGTATAAAATTAGGGACCCAGAGGGGTCTAAAGTCTTCTACATGTCACCGGGTTCGTGGTTCTTTACTGAGAGATATTTTGTAATAGGTTATAGAAGGAAAGATGTTTATCATGCAATTATATACCTATTCAATATATTGATTTTCTCATTTGTTAGGTATATAGGGGTTTTTTTTGGGGAGGGGGTCAGAAGTCCAATACTTTGATCACATATATCTCGTAAAGAAAAAATATTTTGATAAGCAGTATAGAAGAAAAGATGCTCAGAATGATTATATAAACAACATTCAACGATCACGTTAAACGCCCGCAATAAAGAGACAAGGGATCGGTCCCTAAAACGTTATTTATTAGATATCTCAATTTTTAAACACATGTTGGAGAAATTGTGTTTTGATTGATATGACCTTTCATTTGACGGACATTATGGGGATTTTAATCTATAGCCTTTTACTGAGGGAAATTTTAATAGGTTACAGAAGCAAAAATATTTTTCATAGAATAATGTACCAATACAATGTAATGGTTTCCTCATTTGTTACGTAATTATGGTTTTTGAGGGGTCAAAGTCCATAACTTTTCTCACCTATATCTCGTAAAAGATAATTATTTTGATGAGCAGTATAGAACAAAAGATGTTCATAATGATAAACTGAACAATATCAACCATCAAATTTTCGTTTCACATCCCCTTAAGGAGATAAGGGTCGGCCTTTAGAACGTTCTTTGTCAGATATTTCAAGAACGATAACGCGTTTTCAAACACTTGTTAAACAAAATTATTACCCTTTACTGAGTGGTATATTGAAATAGGTTTTTGGAACATAACTATTTATCGTAGAGTTAAGTACATTTACAATACTTGTATAATGGTTTCCTCAAGTGTAACATAATAAGAGGATTTAAGGGACCAGAGATAAAAATCTTTATTTTTTTTTAATTTAAAAAAGAGAAATACAAGTGTTTAAAAAAGAATATAGAAAAAAATATTCTCATAAGTATGTACTTTATAATGTGCAACTACCAATATTTCGTAAAATGAGTGAGGGTCAGCTCCTAAAACGTTTTTTACCAAAAAAAACTCAATAGGTAACAAATTTATGGACACTTGTATAACAATATATGTTAAAACTCATAAGGCTTCTCATTTAATATGAAACAAGGGACTGGACTCTCAGATAAGAAACTAAGAGGCGTCTAAAGTCTATACCTTTTTACTTCTCTCATGTATTATATGATTAGGAGGTTAAAGGGCTGGAAGTCTATGAGTTAAATCCCTTTTTCTCTCCAAAGGAAAGCAACACAGGAAAGCCTTACGACTCGGTCCCTTTTCCACATCATGTTTCGTCGTCGGAAATCATAGTCGAAGTCATATTACCTCCGGAAATCGGACGGAAGATCTCCTCGTTGCTCGCAACGAGATAAAGTCTTAGTTATCGTTTACATTTACGTCTTTCGTTTATCAAATTAATTAATTGATCGTAAAGAGTAAGTAAAATTAACTAAATTATTGTTAATATACATCATAACGTTAGATAAAAGAAATACCCACGTCATCTTATATAGGAATTTGAGTCTGACATCATCATGATTGTTTCGTGAAAGCACGTGATTTTTCTTAGGTTGCTAAAGGTTTCGACCAATAGAGCTTGATTGTGTAGGTTTCAGGCAACCCAGTAAGTTTCTAGAGAGCTATGAATTTCAGTCAGGTTTTATTTCTCCTTAGCTGAAAAAGCTTTTCTGATTTAAATTTTTCCGTTGTCTGTCGTCGTTGTAAACTTTTTACATTTTCTTCCCCAGAACCGCTGGATCGATTTCAACCAAACTTGGCAAAAACATCACTGGGTGAAGGAGATTCAAGTTTGTTCAAATGAAGGGCCACACCCTCTTTAAAGGGGAAATAACATAGAATTATTAAAAATTTGTTGGTATTTTTGTAAAAATCTTCTTCTCAAACACTATTAGGGCAGAAAAGGTGGAAAGGTGAAAGCATCCTCAGGTAGTGTAGATTCAAGTTTGTTCAAATCATGGACCCCAGGGGTAGGGTGGGACCACAACGGTAATCAACTTTTACATAAGAATATTTATAGAAAATCTTTAAAAATTTTCTTCTAAAAAATTATTGGGCCAGAGAAGTGAAAACTTGTGTGGACGCATCCTCAGGAAATGTAGATTCTAATTTGTTCAAATCATGGCCCCCAGGGGTAGGGTGGGGCCACAACGGTAATCAACTTTTACATAAGAATATTTAGAGAAAATCTTTAAAAATTTTCTTCTCAACAATTATTAGGCCAGAGAAGCTTAAACTTGTGTGAACGCATCCTCAAGAAATGTAGATTCTAGTTTAAAATTGTTCAAATCATGGTCACCAGGGCTGGGTGGGCTACAATGTTGGAATCAAGTTTTAAATGGAAATATATAAACAAAATGTTAAAAATCTTCTTTTCAAAAACTGTTTGGCCAGAAAAGCTTCAACTTGTGTGAAAGTATCCTTAAGTAGTTAAAATTCAAGTTTGTTTAAATCATGGTCCCCGAAAGTAAGGTTTGGAAACAATGGAGGGGGAGATTTTAAATAAGAACATTGAGAGAAAATCTTTAAAAATCTTCTTTTAGAAAAATGATAGATCGGAAAAGCTCAAATATGAGTGAAAGCATACTCAGGTAGTGTAGATTCCAGTTTGTTCAAATCATGGCCCTCGGGGTTAGGGTGGGGCCACAATGGGGGATCAACTTTTACATAAGAATATAGAGATAAAATTCTCAGACACTGTTTTGCCAGAAATCCTTAAACTTGTGTAAAAGCATCCTCATGTTGCGTAGATTCAACTTTGTTCAGATCATAGTCCCCTAGGGTATGATGGGGCCACAATGTGGGTCGAGGTTTTACATATGAAGATATCGAGAAAATCTTTAAAATTCTTCTCTAAAACAATTTGGCCAGAAAAACTTAAACTTATATGTAAACACCCTCAGATAGTCTAAATATAAGTTTGTACAAATCGTGATCCCCAAAGTATGACGGGGGCACATAAGGGGGGGGGGGGCAAATTTTTACATAGGAAGTTATAGATAAAAATCTTTAAAACTTTACTTGTCAAAAGCCATTTTGCCAAAAAAGCTTAAACTTGCGATGAAACACTCACTCAAAAAAGCAGTAAAAATATGTGGATAAAAATCGGCAGAGCTATAAAAAAAATTGAGCAAGATCTACTGTACTTAGTTGTCAAGATATTTTGATACTGTAAATTAAATGCTGATTTGATGAGAGTTTTGGCTAGTGTTGCTCACGTGAGTGATGTGGCCCCTAGGCCTCTTGTTTAAGAAATATAGGAGAAAATAATCCGTCGATAAAATATTTAAACAATAAAATGCTTTCCTTTAAGCTTTATGCGGGTATGAAGGTAGCTAACACTACAGAAGCAGTGTTATGTAATGTTTGTTGTTGTAAGTTAAACAAATATACATGTACATGTACAATACTTAAAAGCAGTTTAGACGTCATATTCTTAAGCCGACATCAAGGTCATTTCACTGGATCGGGTAGATTTCTGTCCTGTCATGCATGTATAAATGACAATCGATTATCTTACGCATGAGAGAAAAACAATAAGTGTGTATATACATGTATAGTGCGAGTAGACTCATCAGTGGATTTTTAATTGTTTATAGTTATATATAATGAAATATTTCCTATTATGAGGCGACGTGTAGGGCACCCTCCACCATTTTTCTAACCGGAGTTCCTAGACCAAAGTACCAATTATTTTGCCCTTATCTAGGAGTACACACCACAATCCAGACAATTTCTTACCACTGGTGTCAATGTTTACCCTTGCTATTTCAAACTCTTTTGTCGGTTTATTACTCGCCACAAGCTGCCGAAAGTACTCTACTTATATATTCTAATGAGCCATTATACTTATTCAAGTTGTGAACAGCTCTTTTGGAGAATATATTTATAGACTTTTTGGTTAAATCACATGCTCAATATTTTACCATTATAGTATTTATTTTTGCCACTTAACCAAAAGCGGGTCAAAATTCTTACCAACAAAAAATTAAATTTTTCTTGACCTTTTTTTTCAATACAATTATTTAGAACAAAAATATTGCTTAAGAAAGATGATTCCATCTTTATTTTGTACGATTTTCGTCTTTGTTTAGTATTAAATGTACTAAGGATGTAAACTTAATTCCACCAATTGGAATAAAAAGTCATCTATTGTACATTTAGACCTCCAATGACTGCATTTATTTTCATTCTACATGCATGCAAGAGACCTTTGTATAATTAATAAAAAAACTGTCATTCAAAACTTGACTTTAGGACTTAAATTTTCATCACTGTAAAATATTATTCGTCAATATTTGAAAAATAAAATAGATTGACAGAAGGACGACCGTATTGCTTAAATCGACTTTTCAGTCCGAATTTTCTCTAACAATTTTTTGATAGCTATCTTTAATTTCAAGCTTTCAAAATTAAATGAATGATGAAAACACGAGTCATTTATGACCAGGAATCAGTTTTCCATGTTTTTGTATTTAACATGCATGTCAAATAATTATCTGAATGAACAATCAGGATTAACAAAGAAAATATTTTTAATAATGTTTCTGCCAAAAAAAATCTTAAAGATAAAGTCATAGAAAAATCAGCCTTTGCAAAGTGTCGGAGCATATTATAATCGCTTGAACTGTTTTCCTTAGACAAGACAACTTCTTCCCTGTCATTGCCGTTGAGTGAATTTGATTATTCTCTATTGTTAAAACCAAGTTTTTTTTTTTATATCTATATGTAATTGTTGGCAATAATAGTAAATTCTGCAGTTAGAAAGCGACGGTCAAGGCGCTCGTACAATCCAACGCGAAGTTTCCGAAGATTTAATACAGTTTGTAAAACAGATACCGACTTGGGCATTTTTCGTTGGTCACAATATTTTCTGTAAAGAGTGAAAAATATTAAAGGTCAAGTTCAAGGTGATATCAATCACTTTTACTTATTGACAGCGATCTTTACAATAATTTGATTTTGACAACTCAAACTCAGAGTTAGCGTTATCCTAATGAAAAGATGAGAAAAGTACATGTACAACACTTAAAACTAAATATTATCATGTTAGCAACGCACTGGGTAATTTTTAAGCAACACATTAATCAGATAGTCTTCATCCCGCAATCTAATCGATATAACAAAACAAGTTCTATAATCAGTGGTCCTGCTTAAAGAAAATTACATTGTTTTAAATATGGAGAATAAATCATAAATCTATGAAATCCTATAGAACAAACCCAATACACGTACTTGGATCGACTTCCGTTGTGTGCTGGCATATGAAATGTGAATTATGAAGTGTGATTTGTAACAAACTTACAGAAAATTTCTTTCTTCAAAAGTTAATTAGTGACTTTCACTTGCAATGAAATTTAAGTATACACAACTTCTCATGAATAAAAGAAGACAAAGAGTTTATTTTCACTAAATCCGCAGGTTTGATGGATGACAATGTCACTGATGATGTGGTTTATGGGTCATAAAGAAAACTAAATTACCATGTTTATCATCGTTGACGTGTTCTTAAATTCTCTTTGATAATACCGATAATGATGATGAACTCTCTCTCTCTCTCTCTCTCTCTCTCTCTCTCTCTCTCTCTCTCTCTCTCTCTCTCTCTCTCTCTCTTGTAAATCCTATGTTATATCTTGGTGTATAGAAATGTTTATTGTGCAGTTAATGACCCCGTTTTGTAATGTCTGGTCGATGTCATCCTATAAGATAGAGGTGTGGAGATAATGAGAAAATCTATAAAATCAATGTTTAATACCTCAGTTGGAAGGGTGGACTTGCATCACATGAATTCACAACCATTGAGTGTTCTGACTATCCGGCTTCAGCTATGGTGCCAAAGCATTTGAGTTTTCAGTAAGATGACCACATCTCAACAAGTTACATGCATTAGTTTCTGTGTTTGGATCTTGACGCTTTGACAAGTGACTATTATATCTAATATATGCGTGGCGCTTGCTACCGGTGTTACTTTATTAAAACACGCAGTAGGGATGAACCCATAAGGTTTATATGAGAAATAAACAAGATATTTAGAAGTAGATACCAATAGCAAGGAATATATCAATTTAATGAGAATAACATGCAATAACTAATTTTCACGTAAAACTGATCTAAATGTTCGTCATATATAAGAATGTAACGTTACATGAAATGGTGTGCGTCTAAAGTCCCTTTCACAATCGGCGCACGAGCAGAAGCGACAGAATATTCGTGCGACCGATTAAATTAGATATGAATCGTAAAATGTTGCCTTAATAATCGCATTTGAAAAAAGTATTCGTACGAAATTCGCACGATCTAAGCGAGCGTTGTGCGATGTACACGCATTAAATCTTGCTATATCTCTGATTCGAAATTATGAAAGAAAAGTGTGAGTATTAGAGGAAATTAAACAATCAAACAGTTTTAAGAAATCAACGTATTTTGTATAATCATATGTTGTTCGTTTATGGCATCAGTGTTCAGGGAATATGAAGATTTATTCCCCCAGAAAAACAAATTTCCCGCGGGCGATGCCCAGTGGAAATATGATATTCTTGGAGAAATAAATCTTCAATTTTCCCTCACCATCATGCAAAAAATGTATATTGTTGAATTGTGGTCTGAAACAGAGATGCTTTACAGGGTATATATACTAGTGGCAAAGCATGTTATATTACTGATAAGTCGTGCAATGATAGTAACACGTTGCAAGATAACACGAGACATGTTAAGCAACAGTCTCATGGTCGCACAATACGCGCATTAACAACTGCGATTCGTCTTACGGCCTTTAAAAATCGTGCATCACTCTTGCGAGTACACAAACATTGTAAAACGTTCGTACTAATGTTCGTGCGTTGCACTGCGATGATTTGGATCGCATTCGGTCGCGTCTGAATAATGTGCATGTCCTCTATTTTGAGGAGACTTGATGCAAGCACTAAAACGCATGCAACGTCTGAGAGAGCTCGTGCGAATCTAAAAAATCCGGTCGCAAAGTGTCGTAAAGTGCTCGTGCGCCAATTGTGAAAGTGGCTTTATAAACAGAATTATCAAACGATCATTTTTGCACCAACCAGCTTGAAATTTGATTTATAATTTTGACATCTGTATGCAATAATGACGCCATAATAAATTCAAATGTTCGTTTGATTATATTGATTGCGTGGCCTTGTAAATGGCGAAGACTGGGTTGTCCCGGTTGTAGACAGGCGAGACAAATTATTTATATGTAAAGCCCCTTTCACTTTTGGCGCACGAGCAGAAGCGACAAAATATTCGTGCGACCAAAAAAAAATAGACATGAATCGTAACTGTTGCCGAAAAAACCGCGTTTGAAAAAGTATTCGTACGAAATTCGCGAGCGTTGTGCGATGTAAACGCATTAAATCTTGCGATATATCTTGCGTCTGTATTCGACTGTTTTACAATGAAAGCGACTATTGAAAGATAATGCAATAGGATTGCGCGAGAGACCAGGTGATTGGACGATTGAACGTGCGCCACTGCGATTGGACGTGCAATCATGCGTTCAATGGTAAGAATGCTCGTGCAAGTCAGAGGGAGTATATATACCGCCCATTTTCGACGCTCTTCAGTAGGCATAGTTGAAAGCGGGTGAACATGCCGCCAAAGAAGAAAAAAAAAGAGATGCAGCAGCATTCACTATAATTATACCTTGTATGATTATTCTATTATTTCTGATTGGTCTAGAGAGTCACGTGGCAGGGCGATTTCAGATGTAGACAAATATTTAATCATTATGATTCTCTTTATATCACAAAACCACCTTTACTATCTATGATTCGAAATTATGAAAGAAAAGTGAGACAGTAACATAGGAAATCAAACAATCACGACGTTATTGCTTTTGAAAAGTCAAACAATTTTTAGAAATCAACGTATTTTGTATAATCATATGTTGTTCGGTATAATAATAAATCGTTTATTGCATTAATGTTCAGGGAATATGAAGATTTATTCCCCCAGAAAAAACAAATTTAAGATTTTTCTTGGAGAAATAAATCTTCATATTTCCCTCACCATCATGCTATAAATGTATATTGTCAATTGTGGTCTGAAACAAAATTAGGGTTATATTTAAAGCAATATGAGCTGCAATTTTCGAGGTGAATTTGTTTTTCACAATATGTTATTTTCGACTAAAATGATAAAAAATATCATGGTTTTTAAAATTTCTATAGCCATATTTTTGTGGAAAAAGCCGTGAAGAAGCCTTAATTGGAGCAAACTTGAATTATTGTCGTTCTGTACAAAAATTGATTTGCTATATATTCCTCAGAAGAGAAATCTTTCTTTTGACAAAAATTAATGATGTTTTCAAATCTTATTTATCATAAAAGTTTAAGTTACTTGCAGAATTATCGTACTAGCAGGTTTTTTCAGCAAAACATGATTTATTTTTAAAAATCTCTGCCTTATTCAACGAGTTATATGCAATTAACGGAAGAGCCATTGGAACAGCCGAATCATGCTGAAAAAATAGTGCAGAGATTTGATAACTTATGAGAGAATTTCATTTTTCATTCTGTAATTTGATGAATTTACTTTTGGTATACTAAGAAATTAATCAATTGAATTCATTTTACTGTTCAAATATGTTTACATCGGGAAATATTTATCAGCGTAAGTATAATATAAGGTCGTGATGTGGCTTGAAGTCGCGAGGAGAGATAGTTACATTGTAACTATGTTCTTCGAGAAATACTAAAAGATGATTGAATTTATACGCACCAGATTTGGTGATTGGGTCTTCTGTGTTATGCGTAAATATTACTCAAATAAATCAATGCAATTTGATAGTGGGAAAGTATATACTAGTGGCAAAGCATGGCATATTTAGGCTGATAAGTCGTGCAATGATAGTAAAACGTTGCAAGATTACATGAGACATGTTGAGCAACATCATGGTCGCAAAACACACCCATATACAGCAGCGATTCATCTTACGACCTTTAAAAATCGTGCGAGTACACGAAACGTTGTAAAACGTTCGTTCTAATGTTCGTGTGTTGCACTGCGATGATTTGGATCGCATTCGGTCACGTCTGAATAGTGTGCATGTCCACTATTTTGAGGAGACGTGATGCGAGCACTAAAACGCATGCAACGAATGCGAGAGCTCGTGCAACGTATGCAAGAGCTCGTGCAACGTATGAGAGAGCTCGTGCGAATCTAATAAAAATCCGATCGCAAAGTGTTTTAAAGGGCTCGTGCGCCAATTGTGAAAGGGGCTTAAACGGTGTGACCGTTGGGCCGAGCCCAAATTTTTTGGGGGGTTTGAAACGAAGATATAGTAGGATCCGCCTGCCTTCTGCCCTCTGCCAAAGTTAAACTAAACGTCGCATGCTTAGTCTCAATCCTGATGTCATGTTTCATACGTTAAAGTTGCGTCTTTCGGAAATAGTCGAAGAAAAGTACGTGATTCGAGAGTGATTTAATTTCTTTCAACTAGAAACTAATTGTATCCCCTAATTAAAGCAGTGTTGATAACTTATTTGTTTTGTATAGTAAATTATTCCTATACTATTCTTATCAACAACTCTAAGCTATTCTGTATGTGTTTACATTTGCACAGTAATCTTGATTCAACAAAATAACCAATAACAAAAAATAGTGAACAAATATTATTTTCATTTAAGTTAAACGTAGTTTACATTAAGAACTTGGAATGTTTAAATAGAGTTAATGGACAAAAAGGTAAACAAGTGAAAAACTGTCAATGTGACAGCAAACCGGGTTTTCTTTTATGTGAACTGTATCCATATTCCATTTCCACCCTGAATTAATAAACACTACCTACCGTATCTAGTGAAATGGAGTACCCTACATGCAATATTTTGCCAAAAATGACTATGTTCAAAAGCTAGTATATTTTCATATATTGTCAAAAATTAAAATCCTAGCAATATGCAACACCTCTAATATAAGTACAATAGATCTGCAAAAGAACAACTTCCTATCTTGAAAACTGTAGGACGAGTTATCCGTACAATTAGGGTACCCTATATGCAATATTTTGCTAAAAAGATTACAATGTAAGTTCAAAAGCTGTAATATTTTTTTCATGATATCAGAAATCAAAATCCTAGCAATATGCACACCTCTGATATACATGTATGTACAATTAATTTGCAAAAGAACAACTTTCTATCTTGAAAACTGCAGGAGGAGTTATCCGTAGTATATCGACCACCAACTGTTAATCTCCAAATACGTAGTTTTAGAAAATGTTTTCCTTCTGCTTTTTATTTGCATAATTTCATTCAAAAAATGATATGATAAAGAAAAGTGTTGTTCGGTCGAATTATTTAATTGGCGAAAAAGTCGGAGATTGATCGATTGATTGATTGATTGATTACTGTTTGGGTTAGTATTATATGGAATTTGCCAGTCTAACGTAATTCTTTTAAAAGGTCAATTGTTATGCTCCAGGACCTCTTCCTATGATGGATGAAATTTAAATATCAGATCCAGTGGCCATACTCATGAAAATATATTAAGATGCACCTTAAGTTATGTCCTAGGATATATCTTAAGATATCTTACGACACATATCATAGATTGACTCAATTTCCTTACTAAAATTAAAATCTCAATAAAATATGATGTGTAAATAGCATTGTAAATGTCTATCATAGGCAGTTGATGTAACGATTGTGATACTATTGTGTTATTTGATCCATCAACGACGAATATTCGCACCGATTTTGTAACCCCCATCAAATAAGTTTACACGTAATATACTAGTACGTGGCTTTAAAATATATATATATTTAGGTCACCTGAGTTACTCAGGTGACCTGTTGCAATAAATAATTGGTCTTTGTCCGTCGTCGTCCGTCGTGCGTTAACAAGTTTCGTTTTTAACTTCTTGAAAACTACCATTTTTGGTTTAAATCATTTCGAGGATAATAGGAATATAAATTGTTAGCTAAAGATTTATGACCATAACAACCCCGGGGCCTCATTGGCGGGGACAAATGTTTAAATTTCTTCCTCTGTACTTCCATACATGTAAGAAAAAACCATAATGCATTATTATGATTTCAACGAAGCCCTTAATTAAAATTAGGAAATTCATGGTTCCTGGATCAGTGGTTCAGGCCTTAGGACGGGGCAATATGGACATAAAATGAAAAAAATTTATCAAATCAAAAGAATTCTACTCCACTACCATATACAATGTACATTTGAGAAAAACAAAATACATGGTTATGATGTCCATGAAGCCTTCTACCTAAATAGTAAAATTCATGGTCCCTGGGTCAGGGGTTACGGCCAAAGGGTGCGGCAAATATGGCCATATAATGAAAACTTACCTTTGGTATCTCTCTCTCTCTCTCTCTCTCTCTCTCTCTCTCTCTCTCTCTCTCTCTCTCTCTCTATAAACTAAATGCATAGTTATAATATTAATGAAACCTTTTACATAAATTCTGAAATTCATGTTACCTGTATTAGGGATTCATGTTAAATACTGAAATCTGATTGGTTTAGACGCAGTTGATAATCCGTTCTATTACCCTCAGCGTTAGCAACACACTTAGCAACGGGTAACACAACGAATTGTTACATGCACGTAAATTATGCGCGTACGGTTCGCCGTACAATTCAAGTCATTTCTATATAAAAGCAATATAACAATTCTCTAAAATTAAGACATTCAGTATAATAAAATAAATAGTGCCTGTTTGGGAGGGTAACTATGGTGGCATACCTATGCCCCTTGTGTGCAAGTTATTTTTCTATTAATTATGTGGACATGCAACATAAATATGTTGACATGCAAGATAGTTATGTCAACATGCAACATAACTATGTTGACATGCAAGAAAACTGCAATCAAATAAGAGTTATAAAAAATCTCAAATATCGCCAACATGTGACATTCAAGATGCTAGATACGCTACCTATTGATGTCAACATGCAACTTATTTATGTTAACATGCAACTTCTTTATGTCGACATGCAACTTATTTATGTTGACATGCAACTTAGTTATGTTAACATGCAACTTCTTTATGTCGACATGCAACTTAGTTATGTTAACATGCAAGATAAATATGTTGACATGCAACAAATTTAAGTCGACATGCAACTTAGTTATGTTGACTTACAACTTGAAATTGACACCCCTCGAAAACCATTGTCAACCTCCGCTTGGCGTCGGTTGACAATGGTTTCCTCGGGGTGTCAATTTCAACTGTTACCCTCCCAAACAGGCACTATTTATATAATGTCGCACTGTTTAATATATATTTCTCTCTACCCACAGCAGGGCGTGATATAGTGAATGCATGAATCTGATGTTAATGAAATTCTCACAAAAATTGTGAAATTAATAGCCCTGGGTCAGGGGCTAATGCCCTATGGCGGGGTTAATATGACCATATAGTGAAAATGAATTTAATGTTAGAAAATCTTTTTCTTTTAATCCACAGCAGGGGGAGATAAATTTAAATCTGCTTCCCACATATGTTGGAATAAACCAAATGCACTGTAATAATATGAACTCTCTTCTTAAATTATGAAATACATGACCCGGAGGCAGGGGTTCAGTACCCTTGGGTAGGGTCAGTATGACCATATCGTGAAAAGATATTGAATTTTATAACAATTTCTTCTGTACTTACACATTCGTGTGAGATAAACTAAACGCATTGTTATTATGTACATAGTGTACTGTTTTACTGTTCTAAAATTGTGATATTCACAGCCCGCGGAGTTCCATTATTATGTATAATATTCAATTTGTATTGTTTAATTTTTCATTTGTGATGTAGAATTATAGAATACAAATAGAAAATTATACAATACAAATGAAAATTATAGAATACAAATGAAAAGTTATAGAATACAAATGAAAAAATTAAAAAATACAAACAAAAATTTTACAATACGAATGGAAAATTATAAAATACAAATGGAAAATTATAAAATACAAATGGAAAATTATAGAATACAAAGAGAAAATCATACAATACAAGTGAATATTTATACAATGCAAATGGGAAATTATAGAAAACAAATAGAAAATTATAGAATACAAATAGAAAATTATACAATACAAATGAATATTTATACAATGCAAATGGGAAATTATAGAATACAAATGGAAAATTATACATTACAAATAGAAAATTATACAATACAAATGAATATCTATACAATGCAAATGGGAAATTATAGAATACAAATAGAAAACTATAGAATACAAATAGAAAATTATACAATACAATTAACATTTACACAATACAAATGGAAAAGATCATGTATTGCAACGTTTGACATGCCATATTCAAAAGATTGACTGTAATGTTACTTTTTTCATTTCGGAAATATTATATTTGTACTGTTTATATTTTATTACAGCTGTTTATGCAACGGGTAGCCAAGTAGGGCTGCATTTTCTATATTCATTTATTTGTCAAGCATTAGAGCACAACGGAGTGAGTATAATTTGTAATATGTCTAATTTCTATGAATGCATTGTATCCCCGAGTACCCTAACTCCGTCACCATAAACAGAAAACGCCCCGCGTTTCTCTGTAAATTATTTTTGTGGTATTTAGCTCACCTGAGCTGAAAGCTCAAGTGAGCTATTCTGATCACATTTTGTTCGTCATCCGTCTGTCTGTACTTTTTACATTTTGAACTTCTCTAAAACTGCTTGGCCAATTTCAACCAAATTTAGCACAAAGCATCCTCATGGGAAGGCAAATATAAGTTGCAAAAATGAAAGACCTCGAAACTGTAGAAAAAGGGGATGCATTTTTAAAAGTATTCTCAAGAACTACTAAGTCAAATTCAACGTTATTTAGCATAAATAATCCTTATGGAAAGGAAAATATAAATTGCAAAAATTATTGTCTAATTCTGTTTCAAATCCGAGTTATTACGAAAATAATAATAAAGGAAAGGCGTGTTTCAATCAGTTTATAACTTCGGGTTTGGTGTTCCTTACTTCTAAAACGAAGTAGCCATGTTGGATGCATATGATAAACGGGTCGGTCTGACAAAGATGAATGTATTTGTTGTGGAACAGTTTGCTCGCGAAGGGAATCTTTGAAACATGCAGGACACATCAATGCCGATTTCGTGAATTAAATTGATTTAATGCGTTGACTGTTTCACATTTGGCGGTGGTATTATGTTAGCTTGTTTTGATTTTCGTTTTATTTTCATTATTTATGCTTTGTAACCTGGGGAACTATCGCCTGTATTTTGTCATTTTTACGTATCAAATCAAACATAGACTTCGGTAAATCAGACAGCTGACTGTTTACCTGCGCAAAATAAGCAAAATCTGATGTATTAGCAAAGTGCTAAAAATATAATTCATTCTATTGGTAATTTGGTGTGATCTTTTGCGTAATGGTTGAATATTGCAATGTGTTTTGTTGAGATGCTCAGCGTTTACAATTTCTATTTACAAACAATATTTGAGTTTTATGCTACGAATTAAAAGCAAGATACAGAGCTTGCTCACAATTCTATGTTTGTACACAGATCTGAGGCCATTCTTTTTATGACTCAAATCTAGAAGAATTGTGAGCTCTTTATCTTGCTTATAATTTTACGATTGACGCTGAAATTTTAGTTGATCATTTGAAACGTTAAATACTTGTACAAAAAAAAAGGACGATATGCTGTAACTACTTTCTGGGGCCCCCTTTTTATACGATGAATAATATGAAATCTACATCAATTTCGATAGTTTTTAGACAAGAGTAAATAAAAACGACACCGTTAAAACAGTTTCCAAAGTTCGGACACATTTCTGTTACGGGGATAAAGGCATTATCGCTATTCCTAAGAAAATATTACAGCGGAAAATCATCCTGGTTTGTAGCCATTTGTTGTCTTTGAATAAAGATGAAAATAGTTGATGGGCTTTAGTAAAATAGAGTGATATGCCTGTCAATACATTGATTATTGTAGCTCTATAGCTCTTAAACATGTCACGTGACAACATTTTTTATTCGAGTGTATTCATCAATCAAGTGAGTAAGGTTATTAAAGTCACACAAGTTTACGCCAGGTAAACAATAGTCGTTTGTAATAGAAAAGACCAATTAAAGTTTTGAATGTTTTTAATTTGAGAAATTGAGCGCATTGAGGTACACTTTTATTCTTCACATCTATATGATTTATTTTAATAAAATACAATTACTATTATAGTAGATTTTTAAAAATACAATAACTAGTAGGAAGTTGAGGAAGAAAATGTACCTATATGCTCTCAAATATTTTGATCGCTTAATAAAGTGGGGGAAGGGGACAGAACGAAAATATAGGAATAGTAAGTTAACAGTATACCCCTACCAAAATTTTAGTTTTATATCTTGTATAACTTTATCTTATTTTCGGTAAAAAAAAAATGGTATTCCATACACGTACAATGCCAAATATTAAGTGTTTTCACAAATAAGAGTAAAATATGGCACAATATCCGTTGAACGCCCATATAAAGTCATTGTTGCTCAGGTGAGCAATCTGGCCCCATGGGCCTCTTGTTCTCTTTCCCGAAATTGTTATCTAACAGTGTAGCCAATGGGTTTGAGCGTTCACCACCAAAACGGATGTCATAAGTCGAATTACACAGGGGGCTTTTAAAATTTTATCTTTCCAGAAATTTTTTTTGTTAAATGTTGTAAAATTTGAAAATTCTAAACCATTGAAAACATTTTGATTATAATGTACTTTTATCCACATTGATATCAACGAGTGCCCCATACCACCTTAAACATTTTGAAAAGTAGTATGCAGGTCGATTGTTTACCGACAACGAAATCATGCTGTCAGCAACCAGATTGCCCGTTGTTTTGAATCATTATTTGATAACTATAGTGGATTTTTTTTAAATCTAATGTTTGATTTATACATTAACATTGTATTCCTATCGCGCTTTATATTGTCTTATTGTCCTAACTTTAAAAAATCTGACACATTTTTTGTACTTTCATACGATTAGCTGTTAAATCAATCGAAACGAATTGTAATTAAACTATCAAATATACAACCGATTGTCATCCCATATAAAAGGAGACTGTATACATATACAAAAGTGTTACCTGGTGATACTTCAAGTCAAAAAGTAATATTTTGTGCTAAGCAATATTTAAAAAATGGTGTTCAAATAATGTTATGATCATGTCGAATAACACAAAATGCCTATATTATTGCTGAACCAATCAAATAGGTAGAATCTTATTTACATGGAATAACTAATCTTGTGATAATCATCTTTTTAAAACCAAATTTATAAATTTGTGTGTACGAGAAAGTCAATTCTAGTAATAAATATGGCGTCGGAAACAGCCTCGTTTTGAATATAAGTGTAGGTGAGACTGTAAAACAACTGTACAATCAATGGCATGGCGCTAACTCTCTGAAATAGAGACCAAGAAGTGTGTGATTGAATGCTGCACATTCTAGATGTGAGAAGCATCTCATTTAGAATAGTTGATAACAGCAATTAAATCGACAGACTACCATAAAGTTTGCTGTTTGATTTGAAAGAAAAAGGGAAAAGAAATAACGATCTTGTGTCTTGGAGGAGATCAATAAAGCTATCAACGGAGTAGAAATTTGGTGGAATTGTTTCCCAATTACTCCAAATATTGTCATCTTTCTATAGTTTTCTATTGTCAGATATTAATAGCAGTGATTTCTGTTTCGTCTTTCTGTTGTGCATCAAGATTGTGTTTTGAACAGTATATTAAAACTAGCTGAAATTGATGTACATCCACAAATCGTAACAGCTCTATTATTGCAGTAAAATGGTCACAGATATCATCTTAAATGTATTGTTTCCTTAATAAAATTCCATTGAAGCAGATTTAAGATAGTTCTCTGTTCAGTTTGTAAAAATGAAAGCAAGGCACTTTGCAGTTTTGTTACATCGATTACATTATTACCGCACATTTTAACACAGAGTGAGAATGTGACATCACCAGATTTATAAATGTTTGTTGATCTTTAGATATTCATGTTGGTAATACCAATATTCTTAACGACTTAAATCAACATACAGTATAATATGCTGATTTTGCAAATAAAAAGTGGATTAATGATACTGGGTCTGTGCGATCACTATTCGACATTCACACGGCTGTTTCATACAAATTAAAATTTATTTCAACCAACGTTGAACTTTTTTTAATGAACAGTGTCTTGAGAAAAATAATTATCAGAATTTTTTTTGTCTAAACATTGAAAATTTAAAACAAACGGTTATGGAATATTTTTGAAATATTCGAGAATAAAAATATTTAACTTGCAATAACATGTATGTTAACATATTGCATTGGGAAATAAATAGAATGATTTAAAGATTAAACACAGGTGTTGGTCGCTGCTTTTCATTGTTATACACATATTTGAGGTAGATTAAAGGCGACGATCATCCAATTGTGCAAGAACTATTTAAGGGTTTATTTACATTAATCATTCAGCAGTCTAATGCTTGCATTCTGCTTAGTTTTGCTTTATAATCTTTTTTTTTTGGTTTCTCAAATACAATTGCTACAAATAAATTGTCAAGACATAGGGGGATCTCTTTCTAACGAGGACTACGCACGCTATGGGGAAGCCGAATCGGAGCATGCTCAAATTCTAAATTAGTCTGCTCTTCACGAATTTACCTCTGATTAGCTTCAGATTGTGACGTGCGGGTGACCTATAGGAGACGCAAAAGCATCAAAGACCCCGACTGATCCTAGTAAAGGCCTTTTATCATAGTACAAGGGATTTTAACTGAAAACTCCCCACTAAATGTAAGAATAATGAACTTGTGTAATTCTGAGAAGATTTGAACGAATTAACAGTATTGAATATGTCTAACACGAGAAGACAAAAATAAATCTTCATTGCTGGTTTCTTTAAGATGGATAGTACTGTTGCTCTTGTATGCTTTCATCAGGCTTGACTTTGCTTTACTTTCTTATACGGTAAAATTTGGCTTTGTGCGCATAAAGGAGTCACACATTGAAAGTTGTACATGTTATTAGTGGAAACATTGATCGGGGGCCGTTAAACCCGCCGTTATTGATTCGGGATACCAAGTTACAGATATATGCGTCACGTGACCTCAATTAATGATTATTCAAATAAGATGAACCAATATATTTGAATATTTTCTCCGCAAAAGTTTGTTTAGAGCAGATTTGCCAAGATAGGAAACGGTCTTAAAGAAACACTTATAGAAGGTAAGTGTTTTATATTTTGATATTTTTTTTTATATATATCCATGTTTTAAATCAAGATATATATATATATATATATATATATATATATATATATATATATATATATATATATATATATATATATATATATATATATATATATATATAAAGGTGTACATTGTATTGTATTGCACATGTTATTTACACTAACGCAATATTTTAGAGTGGTTTCTTTTCAAATCACAGAAATAGCTTAGGTTTAATAAAAAAAGGGCGATGTAATTGTTTAATATCTCGCGCAGTATTGTGAATAGGAATTTTTTTAAAATATTAGAAATCAGCTAGTTGACATGAGTGCATATCTAGGATATTAGTTCTATTCGTAAATTTGATTTCCTTGGATGAAAACAAATTTGCATGAGTAAAAATCAGAGCGCTGGTGGTGATTTGCTGACCAGAGGTTCTCTGACCGACCGAAGGAAAGCAAACTCCTAGATTTGTTGAATCTGAATATCATTTATTTTACATATGTATATGGACACATTTAGAATTTTGAAATTTGTTTTGTGCATTCCATTAATACCATTTTTCCTAAAAAAAAAAAAAAAAAAAAGGAACATTGACATAAAAGTAGGAACAGAATCGAGATCCAGTCCTGAAGCTTGCTCTCCCCATTAAATACCAATTTATCAATAAGAAATAAATAAGATTATACCAACACGAACCCCGAGCATGAAAATACGGTGTAATTATTCCCAGTGGTCAGCATCTAAACAAAATATTGTTAGATATGACTGAAAACGCAACATCTAGCGTACTGGGACGAGTAGAACCAGCGGACCCCGCACGATTAGCCCGAAATAAATGTCTATGATGATAAAAGGGACAGTTATTAGATAACTTTCAGATTTATTAACAAACTTTATTCCCTAGAACCATGTATCGATTAGTCAATTGGAGGTGGTCTGATACTTCCATTAATTGGCTCTTGTTAATGACTTTTCA